>NC_041711.1:10755945-11065605 GCF_900700375.1 Denticeps clupeoides
GAACAAAGGCAGGCGGAGGGGGTGAGTAGATGGGGTCGGTAAATGTGGCCAACCTGGTGAACATGTGAATTGGGCCTGATTTTCCCGGGGGTGAGGAAACCAACCTGGAGGATAAATTTGTGGGCACCAGCCAACATCCCTCAGATTGCCATCCAAGTTCTGTGGATGCAGAATGAAACGTCTCTACCTTAAAGAAAGAAAGTCCAGTTGCCATGACTCAACTTTCAGACTATCGATGTAACTGCATGTCCCATTCCACAAACAAAAAGCATGAGCCACAAATGAATGCATGAAGGAATTCATTAATGGATGGTAGTAGCCTAGTGTGTCACACACTCTCCTATGAACCAGAAGACCCAGGTTCAAATCCCACTTACTACAATTGTGTCGCTGAGCAAGACACTTAACCCTAAGTTGCTCCTGGGGGGGACTGTCCCTGTAACTACTGATTGTAAGTCGCTCTGGATAAGAGCATCTGATAAATGCAGTAAATGTAAATGTAAAAAAATGGCATCTTTAACATATATGTCTTTAGCAAGATGTCCTGTCATTTTGTAATATTTTCAGGACCATGGCAACAGTTGCTGCTCATGACATATGCTGCCATGGTAGCAGTAGATACTGTATGACAGATCCTAGGGAAGTTCTTCTGAAAGCCGAACGGCATGTTTATAATCTAGCTTCATCTCATCTTCAGAGCTCCTTTCTGGGGCCAGCAAGACTCTTATCAAACACATCATGTAAAAGTCTACCAAGTGTGCAGGTGTGAATCAGTCCCTGCACTTCTCCTACTTGTGTATGGGACACCAAGGACTCAGTGCACCCTGGAAAAAGTCTCAGAAAAAGCTGAATGATCAAAGATTGTGTAACATATTTGAAATGCAGCCATTGAGTGTTCAGATGTCATGGGAGTGTTTAATGCATTCAACTTGTAAAATATATCACAAAATTTCAATTGATTTGAATTGAACAGCACAAGATCATCCAAAATGGTGCTGAAAAGTACTGATTAATACTGAATCCAAATAATTGGCAGAACATGTTTGGTTCTCTTACTGGGCTGCTGCAGTGTGCGGTGTGACAACTGGCTTTGTTGGTGAATGGGAACTTTTTTTATTAAAGACCATTGTTCAATGTATTTATTTTGTTCAACCCAAAGTAAACAGGAAATTGACAATTCAGTCCCTTTTTCAGTAGATGTCTTTGGAATGTCTCAGTGGCTTCCTCTTATTATGAATGTCCAAAACATTATTCTGTAACTTAAAGGAACTACTGTCTGTAATCTAGAGGCATGATTACAGAGGCGTGATAAATTAACACATACATGGTTATCACAAAGCCCCCCACCCCCCAAAAAACCTGACCTAACCTGATGTGTTTCTGTGTGTTCTAGGATATGCAAATCAACCCAAGGATAGGAACTATTTCTGTCTTTTAGAAAACTATTTTAGTGAGAAACCACTGGAATGACAGGCTAGGTGACTGACTTTGTTGATGTTACCGAGGGTTACTGTACCACAAAAAATGTATTGTACCCGTTCATTATTAAACAGTGAAGGCACCAAAAGGCAAAGGATTCAAACGCGAATCTGAAGAAAAAGAAAAAGTCTGGTCCACTATGACATCCACAAAAAATACTTTACACCTTTAATAACAAAACGACAAGTTGACATTATTTAGAAAATGAGGAAAATAGCCTGCACATTATTAAAAGCACACATTCTCAACAGCTGGACCCTGAACTCTTTTCAACTTTCCTCTCAAATTAATGAATTTGCACGTGTTACAAAACTCCTCCTTAGACAGGCGCAAACAAAAATGTGACAGAATTCAATGCAATTAGCAAACAAGCTCTCAAACAAAGCTCATTCACTTGTTGCCTTGACAGTCTCTTTACAAGTTGCTGATGATGCGCTTGAAATAGAACATGTCACGGAAGAAAAAGTGTTATAAAGCCCAGAAAAGAAAGAGCAACCTTGATGCCACCACTCTAAACAATCATCTACTAATTTCAAAATGCCCATTCAAAGGCAAAATTGTTGAGAAAGTTTTGAACTAACACAAAGTTATCTTTAAATGTCCACATTCACTCTACTGGATAATCACAGCATCAAAACAGATTTTAAATCTGCTCCGATTGACGCTGTTGAATAAAATGCTCTATAACATACAGGATAAACTAGCTATGGTGGACAATAGCGGCTCTTGTTGTGTGGTTCCCCAAGGGTCAGCTCAAGGACTGATCTTGTTCAACCAAAAATTTTTACCTTGCTTTTCAGTTCTGTTCCATAAATGGAACGAAGGAGGCACTTGCACAGCCATTACATTGACATCGGTGATACATACATATGTTTGCATGTGATGCCAGCCATATTGGAATATACAGCCCATCCTTCCAATGTTCTTTTCTCAAGTATTCAGTATTTTAAAACATTCAAGGCTAACTGAGAAGGACCCGGGGTTAAAGACAACCCTGTCAAGCTTCTCATGCGCTCTGTTTATTTGGAATTGTGAAAACTTTGACACTACATAACAGTTTGTAGTAGAAGCAGAGGCATCATGCTGATGGGTGTGAGCTGAAGCTGTGACAATGACTAGCAAAATCCCTCAATTTTATGTAAACTGTTTACCTCTTCTGTAATTAAGACACGTAAAAAGGCCTCTTTTTTTCTTTTGTCATCTATTAACCGGTCCATTTTTATGGGACATCTTAGTCTCCTTGCATTGTAAAATGAAAGAATGAGACAGCGGGTTGGTGGGGGGGCTATTTTTAGACCCAGCAGCTGAATGACTCATTTCAGGCTGTGCTCAAAAAGAGGGCCAAATGGTTCATTTTACGGAAAGGAGCTCTACAAAATGATAACGATAGGTTCTCTGCCCTCTGTTAAACGTGCCTCGAATCAACAAGTGACCCTCTGTCAACTTCCATTGCCAAACAGAAAGAAAGGTGACTGCAGGTACCACAATTCTAAAGGATTATGTCATAAAAACACAAAAAAAAATCTTTTTTTTTTTTTTGAGGGACAGCCAGTGAAACGTGGGGGTGGTTTGTTTCTATAGATACCTGGAGCTGGATAAGGTTAATGCATACGCGGCCTGAATCCTCTTCAGGTTCACAGTGTGCTCTTTGCCGGTTTACAGTAATTACACGGGCTCCAACGCTGCAGCTCTGATCTCTGACATTCGTCTTGTTATTTAGGAGAGGATGAAAGCCATTATTCTCATCATCGGCAGTCAGGTGCTTTCTGCCTAATAAAGCGACCCTCACGCAAGGCCCTGGTGATAAGGTTTGAATCTGGGAAATCTCAGTCGCCGAGTCCACTTGGGGGTGTCTCGTTTTTGGAAATGAAATAATGCAGTATTAGTTTCATGGCACATTATTTGGAATATTCATGGCATATATTTTTATTCTGCTGTTTCATTCTGGCTTTATATTACCACATAAGGATATCACAGGATTTGGCTTAGCTGGGTCTCACTGGTGACCTCCCATGAGTCACATCCTTGCATGTCTGCAAACGACTACATTTTTTAGGAAAATATCTGAATTGTCAGCAGTGCAGCTAAACCAAACATCCCAAACATTCAACTTTTTTTTTCACTGAACTGTTTTTCACTAGGGTTTCAGTGCCATTTACAAATGGACTGACCTAAAACATTTTTCTTTTCAGATCTCTTGCTTGCTGTCTTTTGTTTACTTTCACACCCTCCATTTCAGGCCCAGATTTATGTAAAAAAAAAAAAAAAAAAAAAAGTGATTGTCACATGTGATACACAGCAGCACAGCACGCGGTGCACACAGTGAAATTTGTCCTCTGCATTTAGCCCATCACCCTGAGTGAGTAGTGGGCAGCCATGACAGGCGCCCGGGGAGCAGTGTGTGGGGACGGTGCTTTGCTCAGTGGCACCTCATTGGCACCTTGACAGATCGGGATTCAAACCGGCAACCTTCTGATTACGGGGTCGCTTCCTTAACCACTAGGCCACCACTGCCGTGTCTTCTCTCTGCTTCTTTTAAAGTCTTCTCTCTGCTTATTTTAAAACCGGCTGTGTTCATCCCGTTGTCCCTTTACTTTAATTCTTTCACAGTTTTGGGTGTCATGACCGAGGGGGGAATGGAAATGATGGACATGGCGGGTAGGGAAAAAGGAACACAGTTTTTTGGGGTTAAACAAACCACCAAACAGGGTCCAGTCAGGATCAGCTGTGTGTAGAACCCTGTGCCGCATGCCGCTGCTCCCTGCGTTCGCCGCCTTCACAACTTGACCACGGTTATGAGCACTCTCCAAGAGACACACACACCCCGGTATGGTACACAAACACACGACTTGACGCTCAAATCAGGCAGAGGGAGACACGGGGGACGGGGAACCCTCCTGCTGCATGTTGAAGAAGCGCCAGTGCTGCATGGTTCTATGGAGGATCACGCAGGTGAGTTCAGCGTCAAGACTCGCTCCTCAGGTGCTGGAAGCTGCATGTCGCACTGGGGAGGGCTCCGGCTCAGTGTGCCGGTTCGGAGTTTCCGGTTCTTAAGGTTGTGATCCCTGTAGTACTGTTTGCATAGTTCATTATATTTATGATTAGCATTATGTTTTATTGTCTTTTCATCAATCCAAATAATACAATTAGGTAAAATCATTTTATTTCAGGAACAAAGCTGATTCAGGTGCAGGATGCAGGTGAAGAAAATATGGGGAGAATAGAGACCATTTGACAATGAATTACAGTTTTTAGAGCAATTCATGGAGAAACATAATAATGGAATCAAAAATATCTATATATATTTTTTGTTTTTTTTTTCCGTGTGTGTACACATACAAGGAAATTATTATAAAGAGAATATAAAAACACACAATTGGCTCTAACTGATTCACTTCTTTTCAAATTTAAACACAATGGAAAAGATGAGGTCATTTGACTTTACAATCTAAAGCATTCAATATAATATCTTTTAATTCATGCATAGTGACCTTTTTTTTTTTTTTTAAATAAAAAAGACCTCTAAGAATTATCATTCAAACACAGATAAAAAAGGTCCTTTTGAAAGTATAGTTGCTCACAACTCTACAGATGTTACTACATTCTGCTGACTGAACTCCGTTGTACTTTATATAAGCGCGTATGTCTGTTGTACAACCCAATGTATTGATGTTTTTGCTTGTGGCAGGGTGACGCGGGTCTCGTCACTGATCCAGGCCTGAAATGATGCAATTGAACCATCTCGAGAACCTGGAGAGTGATTGCCTGTCAGCGTTCAGCGTTCCTCTTTTGTACCTGGGCCAAGCGCATTGGAGACAGGGAGCCGAAACACTCATAGCAGATATAATCACTGCTCACGCCGGGCAATCGACAGCGTTTGAGACGACAACACAATCATTTTCATTTGCGGGCTCCTGGGAATCTCGTCCTCTTCACAAAATGTCACATAGACGGGGCAAGCACTTCTCCTGCAACGGAAAAGCAGCCGACAGTTGTACATTTCACATTTTCTCAGTGTTGTCTGGAATTGAGATTATCGCTTTCCTTGTTTACCATTCAATTTGAGGGGAGTATTTCAGGAAAACATAATCTTGGCTTTTTTAACGTTTCAAACTGAATTTCCAATTCCATTCATTTACATAAACCCCTGGGTGGATTTAAAGGTCGTGTATGTATACATGTGTGCCTATTTTGGACTGTTTTATATATGTATTAAAAGGTGAGGCGTTCCTCACGTGCCTCGGAATGTCTGACAGCGGCTTAATAACTTGTAAAGGATACGAGTGGCGTAATTGTCACCACCAGTCCCCGCGGTTTCTAAATGAACACCGCTTGCATTCACATTACGCTGGCTAACTACAACAGCAAATCAAACAGTCGCGCTGACAAATGGCAAGCCAGCAGGAATAACAATGGGGTAGCCCCCACTGCAGGCCCCGGTGTGATGCATGCAGGCCGGCGGGGGCGGGTGGGCCTCGCTTTCACAACCACAACGCTGCTGCACGCCTCGCATGATGAGCAATATTTAGGGGCTGTCATCGCGCACATCAAAAGCAGTTTGTCCCCGTAAAAAAGAAAAAAGAACATGGTAGTTATGGTAACGCTAAGGTATTCGTTTATTAAACGACGCTCCCGTTCTCGTTCATCCTCGTCTGTTTTCGAGTGTCCGTCAATCAAAAAAAAAAATTTTAATTATGCGGCGCTATTAGCGGCGACTGTCGGTAGCCTTTGTTTACACGTTTAATGATTTGCCCTCACGCACATGCGCACGCTCACAAGGTCCCCTGCCCGAACACTCTATACAGTGTGATCTTTTATATTTTTTAATTCCTACTCCTGTTTCCATGACAACCAGCCAGAGATAGACGTGGAAAACCGATATGGCGTTTGTTGAAATACAAATTTCTCTGAAGTCAGATAAAAGTTACAAATGGCACGTAACGACGTGTCATGCTGAATGCCTTCGCATTCTTACTTCACGACAGCTTGACAATAAACCACCTCGGCCTGCTTAACTGTTTCTGGGTGGCGGAGAGTATCCCTGAGCTGAGGGAAGCGGTGTACACTAGGTATTCCTGGAATTAAACTCCAGCTGAATCAAAGTTTAATAATGAATCCCTGGAGCCCCGGCAAATTCTTAAAAAATTAAAATGAAATAAGCACTTCGCCCATTTTTCTGCTTTCTCGAAATAGACTTTGCTTTGTTATTTCCATATTTATTTGCGTTCTCTCTGCAAGTACAACACTGTGGCATAATGAGTTGTCTTTCTCTAACCATTAACTGTAATAAATAGGCCTAAACATCACGATATGTGACATGAGAATATAGGCAAATGGCATGAAAAAAAAAAGACTTCTGTAGAAATGCACAGGCTGTAAGCTGCTTTTAAGGCACTTTAAGCACGGGTCCTGATATAGTTATCATTTTTCAGAGCCCAAATGTCTTCAGTGAAGCCTATAAATATATGCATAATGTTTATTCATAGACTTCGTATTTGGTTCAACATGGATTTAAGCTCTGAAGCATTCAATCCATTAAACAATACAAGCACGACCAATGATAAAAACAACTTTCTTCTGCAAAACCCAAGGTGCAACCCAAATCTAGGTTGAGCGTCCACATTTTGATGACTTTAGTAATTGTCTGGTTTTATTTCAGCGGCAGTCAAGACTACTAATTGGTCCTTCTCAGATCATCATTTGTGAATCAAGCAGCTCAGAGAGTCACGCCTCGTCCAGCAGTAGTTATTAACTGTGCCACATTGAGCATTCGAGTCAGATGGTTAATTTTAATGGCTGAAATATAATGAAGGCAATTCAAGCTTTAGTTCATCTCCTGCTCAGAGGGACAAAGGTACCAAGGCACAGGGGAAAGCTTTCAGATTGACTGTGACCCTTATGCTACATGATGTCACCGATCAGCAGAGCTGACCTTGATGGTTGTTGAAGAGAGACGGATCTTTTGTTAAAGTAAACTTCTGCATGCAGGCTGACTGCGCAGTGCTTTACATAAGCTAAAATGCACAGCTTCCGCCTCCTACCTTGTTAAACCCAGGGGTGCAGTCTCGTACCATTTTCCATACTGACACTTTGAACCAGCTGTTCCAGTAAACAATCGTTCTGATCAAAACATTTGCCTTGCCAAGTCCAAAATGATTCTGCGGAGAATGAAACTCTTGCTGGCCTGCAGGCAGCTAGTTGAACTTAGACACGGATCCACATGTGGCAGTCGTGATTACTGCAGTGCGGAGCCTTGCGCCTCAGTCTGCATCGCTGGAAAATGTAGATGGAAGTTAGCTTCAAAGTGGATGAGGTCAAAAGGTGGTCAAAAGACATGGCGAGGCCTTGCATTCTTTTTTAACTCAACTGTCTGTTAGGCAAAATGTGACATGTAGAACAATAAAACAGAATTTAAACCGAAGTGTTGTAATATCTGTAGTGGTATGAAACTGAAAATATGGGAAGGGAGAATACAGAAATACTGCATTGTCATAGAAAGGACAGGTCTAGTGCCCCTGCTGGCAGTCTGTAGATCTGCAGCACATATTTTAGGGTTTCAAAATGTTTCAAAAATATTTCCTAAATGTTTTGTCAAGCTTTCATCATATTAAAAATTTACCAGAACAATCACATTTTTACTGTTTAGAGTGTAGTTAAAAAAAAAAAAAAAAAAAAAGTCCCACTTATAAACTTATTCCCACTTATTCTTAACCAGGGTTGAGGTTTAGCATTAAAACTATAGGAGTACACCTTCTGTAGTTTAAAACACTGCAAATTCTATATTGTGAAATCAGAGGGATTGATCTAGAATTTTATAGGGTCTTTAGGGTTAAAGGATTCACCCTGTATATATATATATATATATACTAATTGTCTTCATTTCTGGCACCAAACTGAATAACTAACTATTGTTAAGGAGAATATAAAATAAGATAATATAAAAAAAGAATAAAAATAAGTATAGTGTGTCAGTGAATCAATTAATGCTAATTTAACACACAATCCAGTCCCACTTATAAACTTATTCCCACTTATTCTTAACCAGGGTTGAGGTTTAGCATTAAAACTATAGGAGTACACCTTCTGTAGTTTAAAACACTGCAAATTCTATATTGTGAAATCAGAGGGATTGATCTAGAATTTTATAGGGTCTTTAGGGTTAAAGGATTCACCCTGTACATGCTTGCTAATGAGTGGAGAAAGAATTTGCGATTGTGCAGGGTAGAAACACAAGAAAGTGATTAAGAAGTAAAACACAGTGCGGAAAGTGTTTCCTTTTGCTGAGGTAAATGTGGAAACATATTCATAAATGAAAATGCAATTATAAGAGGTTTAGCCAAGCTAAGCAGAAGGCAGACTTATCGTGAGCGTGGCCAAGCATGACAGCTTACAGCAGTAATCCTGGGAAAGAATGGGTTTTTTTTTCAACCCTGTTGACTGGTGATACTAAAACATGCCCATTTGAAAAAGCAGTCTGAGAAACTAACATTATGATCCATGTTGCCTCGGGGAAGAAAAGCTGAAAGATGAAGGAAGCCACTAATTTGCAGAGTCACTTACTGTGGCACGATCGAGTGTTTGACTCCATGCTAAGGTCCCTCTGGTGACGCCTCACCAACTGCTACCAATTCCTCTCTTAAGTGAGTGAAGATGAAGAAGATATCATGAAGAAAAATCAACTGGCACCAAACCAAATAAAAATGAGGGGCCTCAAGCAGGATTTGCAAATGTGTCATTTTGAAGCGCTTTATCACCATTCAGATTTGCTTTTGGCACACACCACATCAAAAACTTGCTGCTGGCTTCTTAAACCCAAGAGTCTGAGGAAACTTTGGATGAGGTGTTTCAGTCTGGCTGACTGCAGAAGAGTTATAAGCAGTAGAAGAGAAGAGGAAGCTCAACTGCTGTGTGTTTTTTTTTTAAACCAAAAATTGAAAGTACATTTTTGAGCCCAACTGTTTTTTTTAGGCATAGTGCATCAGGTATGATCGCAATTGCCACATAAACAACAGCAAAACGCATTGGGGACGTGCAGACTGGTTGAATGTGGTCATAAGCCTGCACAGCTCTTAATGCATTCTTTAGTCACAAAACCTTGGATCAAACCCTCGCTCTCAAACGGAGCTCCGGAGCAATTAAGGACTTCACCCCAGTGACATTCTGACCAGAGGGATCTTCCTCAAACAACTCGTAAGGGACCCAAGGGTTGGAAACCATTTCTGCTGATAAGGAAAAAACACAGATGGCAGACAGTCTGGTGCCAAGCAAGCATTCCAACAAAATGTTTCCTCCGCTTTTAATCCATCACCCTCATTGAGCAGTGGGCAGCCATGACAGGCGCCCGGGGAGCATTGTGTTGGGATGGTGCTTTGCTCAGTGGCACCTCAGTGGCACCTTGGCGATTCGGGATTCAAACTGGCAATGGGGCCACTTCCTTAACCGCTAGGCCACCACTGCCCCGGCAAGGCCACCACTGTTAAGAGAACTATCATCTGAACTCCTTCCTTTATCACAATGTCCAGTTAATGGCTCTAGGATCCTAAAGGCCACTTGAAGAGGTCAGAATCCAGATGTTTGGAATCACCTCTTGGTCAAGTAAAGACTCTTAGGAGTCACAGCTCTCTCTCCCCTGGAAGGAGAGTGAAAGCCAGAGGGACACATCTGCCCCTCTAATCAAACAAAGGAAACATTTTAATTTAATTTAAAGATCATAAGGATTAACCGTCCACCGCCCCCCTTGAGATAACACGGCAGGGCCAGATGAGCAGACTATGCAACACCCCGCTGGAGGAATTCCTTCCTCCCACCTTTCTACTTTTTCTTTTGTCATAGTCTGCCTTTAAGCAGAACTCACCTACAGATCTTACAGGAGATTGATAATCAGTGCATACAGGACCCCAGCGGACCCTAAAAGCCAGCCTGAACTGTGCCGACAGCTGCAACAAGGCGACGCGTCGACAGCCGCAACCTGCTGCTAAGCAACAAGACAGCCGACGACTGCCCTCACAGACTCATGCTAAGTCTCACGCTTGCACGCTGATAACCACTCTCTGATTCGTGGCATCTCAACTGTCAGACTTAAGCCAGAGTTCGCATCACCTGCCATCCTGCTCATGTAAAGTTTTCCTGCATTTAAATAATGGTAATAATGGGATGGTAGTAGCCTAGTGGGTAACACACTCGCCTATTAACCAGAAGACCCAGGTTCAAATCCCCCTTACTACCATTGTGTCCCCGAGCAAGACACTTAACCCTAAATTGCTCTGGATTAGGGCGTCTGATAAACGCTGTAAAAATGCAAATTACGTCACTGCATTGGAAAAAATCTCATCTGCTCTTTATTAAGATCTTTTACAAGTAATAGTGAATAATTTTGGGGACGCCCTCGTTATTTGCATATTACTTTAATTATTCAATTTCACCACAAGACTAATTTGCTGGAAGAATAGTGAATTGCTGGTAATTCCTGATATTTTAGTATAAGTGTGAATGTGTTTGACATTCAGCTTAGCCAACCAATTTTTTTCAATTATGTAACTTTAAAGTTTTCCTGCAGTTCCAGGATCTTTGCCCAAATCCGAGGGTTTTTACGCTGACTTGCACGGTAAATGTGCGGTCAGGTGATGCGTTTCGACTAGCAAGAATGATGCAAAAAAAAAGGTGCAAAGGAACAGTGGTTAGGAGTTGAAACGGACTATTATGTTTTGTCAAAAAAAGCAACGTCTTTCACCATGATGTTAATAAATGTATAAACTACATGTCCTTGACAAAGTATAAGAGCTGTGTGCATGTGAACACTTGAATAATGTGCCGAGCTTTCACCCGGCCCTCATCCAGGCTGGAATAAGAGCTTTTTATTTGTACAAGCAGGCAGCCGAAGTCAACAGTACAACACGCCCATTTTTTAACTTACTGACTAGCGAGAATGTGGCTGCTCCTACTCTCTGGCACCACACTATGTAGACGGTGCCTAACTGCTCACCTACACTAAACTGTGTTTAACCCCCATGTAACATCTCAGCAAGGAGTATTGTTCAAAAATGGGAATACAGTTCAAGCTCATGTGGGCAACTGGGGTTTGAACAAAACGAGGTTTGAGTGAAAGATGTTTGCTTTCACTGTTTTCCTTATAAAGAAACACCTAATGTTGCGTACATTAAGACCCTCAAGCATGTGGGTTTGTCAGTCGCTTGCATTACAGTTTCCTGTAATTCTCAACCTCTCCTCCAACACAAAAGACCAACCCATGTCATTCTTTTCTTTCAGTCTATGAGACATGGCTTGAATGTGGTTGATTGCATCCATGACTAGTTTTTCTTGAAAGAAATTGCTCTCCATAGGATCCCATCAGTGGCACAGTTGGGGGTGAAGGCATGCGTGTCAATGAAATAAATAAATAAATAAATAAAATGTGAATGCAATTGGACAGTCCATAGGAAGCTTGATTTTAACTACAACTGCCAGAGGAGGTTTGGTTTAAGTGCTTGGGGGCGGTGTGGTCTTCCATTGCAGGTGTTGGGTGCTGCCAGACACATTAAAGTCCCTACTCACAACCACCTTTCAGGTTCTTGTTCTGCTTCAGCCCCTGTTTACGTGAAAAAAATCTACCTGACATTGGTAAAACCTATTGTAAAAATATCAAATTTTGAGTCTGAAGGGACACATCCACTCTAACCTGAGATTAAATAGTTTTTCAGGAAGACTTACCAGATAGTAACAACTACTATTTTTTTTTCATATGGTGCTAAATGTAGCAAGGCTAACAACGACAAGCTGCACATTTTAAATACCATATGGATGCACTCACACCAACATATATCACTGGGCCTGTATTTTTAGTTTGGGCTTTTGAAAGTTCTTTTATTCCAAACGTTTTACAAATATATCCAGATAAATACTCAGAAAATTGCTTTTCAATTTCTTCTTTCATCATGGTATATGTATAAAATGTATGTAATTCTTAATTAATTGATGCTAATGACAATAACTAAATACAGTGTTGTAAGTACAAGACTAATTACACGACGGCAAGCTGACAAGGGAAGGAAGCACAGAGGTGGTACATAAGGGAAACAAGGATTTACTTATAAACAGAAACAAAACACGGCGCGATGGCCAAAAACAGGGGAAATAAAAGGGAGAAAAATACTAGCCCACAAATTCAAATTGTATTTGTCACATACATAGTCATACATGGTATGATATGCAGTGAAATGCTTATTGAAGACCAATATGAAAATATTGTACGTCTTTAACATAAAATATGTGTAACGGATAGGGTGAAGGTGTGCAAATGAGTTAAAGACAATATATAAGATAAAAAAAAAGTAAAAAGAGCAGAGATTGTGCAAAGAGAAAAAGCGCAAAGATTGTGTGCAAAGTGATTTTGTGCAAAGTGATTTTGTTCAAAGAGTCCAGAGTGATTGAAAATGAAAGTGCTGGAGTGTATTGGAGTTCTATGTACTGTTATTGTTAAGGGCTCTGATAGCCTGCAGGAAGAAGCTCCTCCTCATTCTCTCTGTGTTGGACTTCAGGGAGCGAAAGCGCTTCCCTGATCGCAGCAGAGAGAAGAGTCCATTGTTGGGGTGGGTGAGGTCCTTCACTATATTCTTGGCCCTGGTCCAGCACCGTTTGCTGTAGATGGAGTGAAGGTCAGGGAGCTTGGTATGGATGATGCCTTCGGCTGATCGAACCACCTTCTGTAGGGCTTGCCTGTCCTGCATGGTGCTGTTCCCAAACCAGGTTGAGATGTTTCCCGTCAGGATGCTCTCTATGGTGCAGGAGTAGAAGTTCCTGAGCACCTTGGAGGGCAGTCTGAAGTCTCTCAGGCGTCTGAGGTGGTAAAGACTCTGCCAAGCCTTTTTCACCATGGTGTTGATGTGACAGGACCATGATAGGTCCTGCGTTATGTAGACACTGAGGTAACGGAAGCTGTCCACTCTCTCCACTGGGCTCCTGCTGATGACAGGGGTCTGGTAGGTCCTCTCCTGCTTTGTACTGAAGTCCACTTTTAACTACTTTGTCTTGCTAATGTTTAGGTGGAGATTGTTCCTCTAGCACCATTTCACCAGATGTCCAACCTCCTCCAGGTAGGCCGTCTCGTCGTTGTCAGAGATCAGGCCCACCACGACGGTGTCGTCAGCAAACACATGTGTGGTGATTGCCAGAACTCAAAAACTCTACACTACGAAACAGTTGTAAGACTTCACGAAAAAGGTCAAGTTCACAAAAATGTCGGAGTCTCAGATGGGCGGAACCACAGCGCCTTTTAAAACTGCATCCTGATTCGGCACAGGTGAGTCCCCAGGTGCCGTCAAATCCTGACAAGTGTTGAATTATTGCTGATTATTTGTAATATAGTTGCAATTGTGTTTAATATCTCATTGTCATAGAATCTCATATGTGATTAATTGTAATCTTCACATTCACTCATGAATCACAGTTTTTGTTTAGCATTTTGGTGTATTTTATAATTAATTATTTATAGATTAGATTTGCCAGGCCTAAAGTATGTCCATAAATTCATATAAACAAAGGTCTGTGAGTAAAATAATTAGCTTAGAATCCTACAACCTACTATTCACATGTTTCATTAATTTTTTTCAATTAAATGGCATGACTGCTAAATGGTTTGACCATTGCTATTAAAGGCAAAAGAATTAACATGTTTCTGGTCATTTAAAAAGAGAACTAGCTGAATTCACAAAAAAAGTTTCAAAATATTATGTTAAAATTGTGCAATTACCCTTAGACCCTCAGGCAATCAGCACTCCTCACAAATAGGCCACTAAAGTCCCCTGAGCTGGACTGTGATGTTTCTCCCTACCCTACTCATTTATTGTCTTTTTCTCACACTTTGTCTTTTGTGGCATCAAATTCTAAAATGAGATATGGGGGGAAAATCCAGATCCAAATACATACACATGAGACTTTCTGTGCTTTTGGATCATGTGTTTTCACTTCTCTCTGAGACATATTTCATTTTCTGCTGATGGTGCAGATGAGTAACAAAACAAAGTCTCTCCAGAAGCAAATTACTTCATTTCCATAGCTTTGCTAGTTCCCTGCAAAACATCAATCTGTTCTCTACATGTTGCAAGTGGATTTATTGCTTTCAGTGGCATTGCTTTCCAGATCCATGTGAACTTATTTATTCGCCCAATGTAAGAGACCAAATTGTAATATTCTACAGATTCTGCTCTACTTTCTTTAGATTTCAAATTCCCTTTAGTGTACAACACTCTAATGCAAAAAAAAACTGCCACCGGGCTTAGACCATTTTTGACAAGTTGTAAGTGGTGGAAAAGAAGCATTCGCTTTTTTAGTTAGTGAAATATAATACTCAAATGCAAATTTCACAATGGGCTTGTGCAAATTACTTTGACTAAATTTAGTTTGAAGCTATTTCATGCAAATTTTCATGTATGCTGTACACATTATTCTTACGAGAAATATAGATCTGAGGTCTATATTTCTCGCATATTTTCATCAGTTTGAACTAATTTGGTCACATCATATCAAGGATCTCATCATGTAATTATATATGCTATCCTACAACATGGATGATACGGTATACACATAATCATATGTGTTATGAAAGCCAGGAAGACAGTGTTTATACTGAGTGTATGGGCTTTTCATGTCTAACTCTACAGTCTTAAGTGGTATCTTTTTCATAATCAAAGATCCAGTTTGTGTGACTGACTGGCAGGAGTGGTAAATATTTAGAATTTGTTCTGATAACAAGTTTTGGTAATTAAACTCAACACTAAAATCCCATGACAAAACCCTTTTTTTAAATATGCCATTTGTATCTTAATTCTACCTCAAATGTCAAATGAAAGTGCCCTCGAACTACACTGAGTTCATTAATTGGTTTGCGCATGCTGGCACCCTGCTTATCACTCTCCGCATGACACCTCTGAATTATTTAGTGCAGCTGATTGTAGTGCCTGAAATGATGGATTGACTTATAGATAACACCACATACTCCTCCTGGGCTTTATTGACAGCTGTAATTACATAACGGGGGATCCAGCACCTGAACTAAGATGCAAATATTGGTGTGAGCCTTGCACTGCCTACGTGTTCTCCAACAATGAATGGGCCAAAATTCTGGAGAAGCTGCATATTCAGCTCTCAGCTGAGTGAGTAAAACGTTCTAATGTGAATGCTGAATGAATGAATACACTTGGCTTATTTTGCAGTTGCTGACATTCCACTTTGGCCAAGACATTTCACTTTAACTCATCACTAAAATGAGTAATGAAAAACCATTCATTGGTGTAAAAGCATTGACATTTCACTCTGAAATACAACGGCACGTGGGTTTCATTAGGGTATGGATACGTGTTCTTTTAATTGAGGAAGACAGGAACACAGTTCATTCTTCATTCTTTAACTTAAGTACAATTTCACTTTCCCTGATTGGCCAGAGTGTTCACACAACACCTTCTTGAGTAATAGTTGAATAAGTTGAATAAATGTTTTGTACGCTCTTTGGATAAACAGATCTCTTTAAACATGCACTGCTCCACCTTCTCTGGCTTTCTTCTCCACTCAGCCCACAAGTGATATTAACTGTCAGTCGATATTTTTCACCGAGACACGCCACTCAAGCACTCCTTCTCATTAGCTCACAGGTCCCATGTGACTCAGTCATGCCAATCAAACTTCAACAAACGGTCCTCAAATGGTCTCAGCAGGACCAGTGTATATTTATTATAAGTTCTTCTCTTTCAGTTGATGAGCCTGATTGATTGACTCAATGGTCAACTGTCTATAAATTCTTCCACAATGCTAAGCACATCAATACTGATTATTTATTTATATATTACATACTTTCATGTAAGTTTTTCATGTGTGAGGGCCAGGCAACTGTACTTAAAAACATAATATCTTCTGCAATATCGTCTAAAGGAGTGGATGTAAATTCATACAGTCAGTCTATCAGTTGACATGCATGACACTTTCAACTAGCCTACATAAACCTTATTCACCCTTGAAATTAAATAAAGCCCCTTCATTACCATACTCAGTGATTCAAGACACTATTTTAAAACTGGCAATAAGCACAGCATTAAGTGTTTTGTTCATGGGTTTAATGTCAAAGTCGTCCTCAGAATATCTATAAAATATGCACTGACCACATCCATGATTCCCAATACACAACTATTAAACATATCAGAAAGGTTTTGTATGCAGCATTAAGATATAACTAAAAATGTAATCAGAAAACTAACTAACTAACTAACTAACTAACTTAACTAACTTGACATCAAACTTTAGATACTCAGATGTTTTGAGCAGGGCTGTCTGTACACTGTAACCTGCCAAAGAAAGCTATCACTAATGGGTTAAAGCCAGTGGCAGAGATGTCAGAAAAAAAGTAATAGACTCTAAATAAATCTAAATATTAAATTATTGGCATGTAGCGCTTCTGTGCATTGTGGTCAAAGTTACCTTTTGTTGAACTGTGATGCATTTTTGAGCGACCAATAGAAACAAAGCCTTGAAGTGTTCTCTGAACCAAAGATAAAGGTGCAGTTTATTATAGCAGTGCTTATCAGTTTCTATAAAATTATAGCGATTTAATTAAATTATGTGTGCTGGAGAAAAGTGTTACAGTCCTTCCAGGTTTGTTATGACCGGCAAAGGAACCCAGACTAACCATAAAGATCTTTAAAGTATTTGTAGCTTTTGTATGTTAAATATATGATTTATCAGTGGTTTATGAATGTATGATCTTACAGTAAAATGAAGTCTGACCTTGTGGTGGCTGTTATACTCTTTACTAAATAGATCAATTATAATGATGATAATTCATGCATTGAAAGGAGTTTGACAGTAGCCACCGGTTAATAAATTCATGTCACATGAACCGGTCATGTGACCTTGATGGGAAGGCAGCAGCAGATGATTCCCAACACTTAAATTCAGTCTCCAGATCGTATTAACCAACTCAACTTCTAACAAGCAAGACTTATTCTTTCTTCATCCTGACTGACCGTCTCATCATCTGCTGAGCTGTTTCAAATGCAGTTTCTACTTGCACGTATGTGGCCGTCTCATGACATTCACTTCTTGCTTCGGACTCCACACACTAATCTATAAACCAGAAGATCCGTGTTCAATGCAAAAGCGCAGTAGTGGCCTAGCAGTTAAGGCAAGGGCCCCATAATCAGAAGGTTGCTGGTTCGAATCCCGATCCCAATCTCAGGTACCACTGAGGAAAGCACCGTCCCCATACACTGCTCCCCGGGCGCCTGTCATGCCTGCTCACTGCACAGTAAGGGTGATGGTTAAAAGCACAGGACACATTTCATTGTGTCACCGTGTGCTGTGCTGCAGTGTTTCACAATCACTTTCACTTTCTTGTCTTTCATTGTGTCCCTGAGCAGGAAACTGTCCCTGTAACTACTGACTGTAAGTCACACTGGATAAGGGCATCTGGTAAATTCTCTAAATGCAGTGTAATTGTATTAAATTCATACCACTTTCTTGATCTGATACCAAGTCAAATTCAGGTTGGTACTGATTCGATACTGATACTTTATAAAATAACAAAATGTGAACGGAAAAAGTCGAAAAAAAATGTGCATCCTGCAATGCTATGATTTTTTCCGGAGGGTGGGGCTCAATAGGTGTATGTCTTGGGTAACAAGCTGCTTGGCACAAAGTCATCAAGGACACCAAACAGGCTTGGTCCGCCCTTTTTTTTTGTGATTTCACAGAGTCACATTGATATGTGAGGAGCAGGACTCCAACCAACACATTTAGTTTCAGTTTGAATGTGGAACATAAATAGAAGTATTCTAGTATTCTAGTATTCTAACTTGGCATCAATAGTATCATTATTTAGGGTTTATCCACACATCCCTACTTAGAGCCCTTAGAGTCAAATATTGGTGGAAACCTATATTGTTTTAACTTTTAATTGTATGTATTATGCAATGTTGAGCATGCAGTTTGCACTGTGGGCAGTACTTCTGCTGTAAGTACACCTGGGATCAAGTTTGGTACATGCTGTTTCTTTTCACGTTCCGGGTGACATGCAGGTTAGGTACATTAGCAATGCTGAGTTGGCCCTGGTGTGCGGGGACTCCGCTCACCCTGTGATGGACGGGCTCCCTGTTGGCCTGATCCTGCCTTGTGCCTGAAGCTTAGTGGGATGTATTCTGGCTTCCTGCTAATCGTGACCTAGGTTTGTGGGTTTAGAAAATGCATGATGCCTATGCGCTGAAGAAAAGTCAATATTGTTTCACAGTACATTAAGATGAGTGTGCATTTGCTGGCTCACTGAGCAGCAAGGCGTATAGATCATCTGAAAATCTGCATCCAGACACTTGTCTGATTAAAATCCATGTTATCATCAGTGACCACAAATACCATAGTTTTTCTAATCAGATATTTAGTTTGAAGGCATGAAAAAATGCATGCCTTTATGGCTGTTGTACCACCACAATTTCCAGATTAAATAGGATTGCAGACAGACCTATGTTGCACCCTTGGATTCAGCTCTCCTGTAATTTACTGTAATTCTGCAGGCTGCATCAATCACATCAGGCCCAGCATTGTGATGTTACTTAATGACAGTGATTACCAATTGTGTTATGGAGCTAATTACACTCAACAAGCTCCCTCGAGACAGACTGTTCCACCTGCCCAAGGAGTTTGAGTCAGCACTTTGGCTGTCACCCTCTCTAACTACCTTACAAGCAGCTCCCCGTAATTGTCTTTTATGCTGATTCAGACGCCACTGTCTGGCTTTGTTGGAGCCATTAACGAATCAACCAGTTACTTCATTTTGATTGTTACGGCACTACTAGGAAAGACCATGTGCATCTGAGGTTTAAGTGGATCCACCAAGTTTCCTTTATTTCTGTTCATGCTTGTCTTCTTTTCTTAGTTCATTGTTGAATCCATGAGCCAAATCATGCTTAATAAATGGCATGACAAAAAAAAACTATTAAATTAAATTAAAATTAAAACCACAAGTCAAGTGCAGTAGTTATTTGTGTGTTCCACAGATGACATGGTCGCCCTTCTCCCTCTGCCCCCCTTAATGCTGCTGACATTGCACAAGCACAGTGCCATCACCATTAGGTGTAAGAACAGGGACATCTGTTCCGAGTTACACGAACTTGTGTTCCGTAATCATTCAAGGCCAGCTGGCGGTGTTTTCATTTGCATTTTTAATTTATGGATAAAAAAAGAGGTTGTGATGTCCCCGATCCGCTCCACCACATTTTTTAGACAATTTCAAGATGGTGGGGATACATAGTTCCTTCTGTAGGTCCTCAGGAAATGTGTTGTGATTTTGTATTTATAATTTGTGCACATTGAAGTTTTCCACTGAACAAGCTTTTTTTTATGAGCACATGAAAGGAAGAGCACAGGATAAAGTATCTTCTGTATTTGTAAAATATACACAGACAAAAAAAAGAGCTTGATCCCTAGATAACTGCTTCTCTGAGTGGAGAAAATAACTATCCACACAGACCTTTCATGTTCTAAAACTCATTAGATGCAGGAAGAGCAAACATGTCTTGTGATCAGTCTCAGTTCAGTCTAAAACATTGGATTGTTGTCATGTTCACACTACACACCTTTGACCTGTGATCACAGATCATTAAGAGTTCATACTCTGATTGACCGATTGGCAACATACTAAATCCATCGTTCAGTCCAAACTGGTCCATTGGCTCTCCAACGCAATGTTTGGTCACAAGAGTGAGCTGTAGGGTTTGTCCTTGTTGGCTGTATCTCATTGCCTTACTGACCAGATATTTAACATGCTAGTGAGTGACGGGTCAGTGAACATCTCTGATTAAGGATTCTGGTTGGCGAACTAAATATCTGTTTTAAAATGTAATCTGCCATTACGAAACCTGGGATTATGCCAGCTATCCAAATAAACATGCATACTATCAGTACTTTAATTCAAGTGATCCAGTGGGCAAACTAGAAAGTATGTGACATTTGCCAAACTCGCCCCATGCCTACATCTTATTGAACACCGGGGTTATACAGTTCAACATGTTAACATTTGGTTAGAGGCAGTTTCTCTTGAGGCTGTCAAGCACCAGGCTGCTGATTTCTCTATGCAGGTATAGATGTTGATGCTTGTTTGAGAGGTTAATACTGTTTTTAAGGCAAATTGTTAAGGACATAAAACCAATTCCCCTGGAATTGAGTCTTCTGTCGTTGTTGGATGCGGCCTTTCTTTTATTTGCTGTGATATCAAGGGAAATAACTTATGTTGATTGCAACAGTGTAAACCCTGGCAACCTCCTGGGCCAGGAGATGTGGAATAAACTGTGCTTGATCATCCCGCATCTGCCTGAATGGCACCGAATCAATGAACAAATTGGGTCTAACTTCACATCCAGGTTTTTTTTTTTTTCTTTCATTGTCAAACAGCAAGCCCACCCTTGCCACGTCTCTTGTTTAGGGATTTGTAAACCAGTGCACAAAAGATTGGATCATCTCATGAGCAGAATGGCAGAGTGGAAACTAATAAAAGGGGTGAGGTGACGAGTCTTTTGGATAGGGCACAAGCATCCCGGCGGTAAGAGAATTGATCAAATCCTCGTTAACTGACACTCCATTCAGCAATGTCAGTGCTTCTATCAACACAAACTGACATATTCTCCTCCCAGACAGATCATTTGGCTCCCCTTCGCTTCATCAGGGAATCCTCACAGCAGGAGCAAAAGTCCATTTCCTTCTGAGCGTTATCATTGACAGTTGATGTACTTCTTTGACTGCAGTATGAGGCTGTTCCCTGATTAAAAAAAAAAAAAAACTAAAAAAAGGCCACAAAAAGGCAGGCTGGATACTATAAAATGAAGGTATAAGTTGTTGATGGTGCCGCTCTATTGATGTTGAATTTGAACGTGTCTGCCATGTTGTGCCCTCAGGTGGAACACAGAGGAACATGCAGAGTGTCTTTTATGATGTGATGGAAATCAGATGTGGGGGAGCTCCCCAGACCCGGGGCAATTTTCCTCCAAAAACACAGCACACTTGCTTTTTCTTTCAAGCCCATGGAGGCCTTTTGGATTTTTCGGCAAGTTAATCAGGCCCTGGATAAGATGACGTGTGGTGAAAGTGCCATTGCTTCATTTGATTGCTCTTTTGTATGTCTGGTGGGGAGGTGGGAGGGCATGGGGCTTTGCATCATTGCATAATGACACACCGGAGCGATGCTAAATTAGTCAGCGTCTGTGCTAATTTGAGACGCAGCACTTTGGACCTCGTTGCCTTGGCAGGCGAAACTTTGGCGTAGGCATCAAAAACAGAAGACGTTTCTAAAGGCTGAGTGTGAGGGGTTTCAGGCTAATGAGGCGTTTGGCTGTAGCCGCGGCACCAACGATGGGGGTGTCTGTATCAAAGGCGTCTTCTCCTCCCTTCCCAGCCCTCGTGGAATCCGCTGAGGGATGGCTGTGATGTGTCGGCAGGTACAGCACGAATTGTTCTACCATTTTCTATTTTTCATTGAAATTGTCACAGCACAGGGCCAGGATGAAAAGGAATTACTCAGTGTGAGGCATAAATAATAAAATGTGGAATAGATTAGCAGGGCGTATTGGGTGCTGCTATGAAATTAGGCAGCCCCTTTATGAATATGTAAGCAGAGAAAGCAACTGAAGTAAAAATAAAACCAGGAATAAGCATTACATAGTGATAGGTTACATATATACATTAATGGCAATACAGGTTTATTTTTTAGAAAACATAGAGCAGTTGTGCCTGTGGGGTGATTGCATAACAATCAGATGGTAAAAGGGATTAATTATCTTCCTAGATTGTGTTGTGTTTTTTCTATCATGTATTTTAATGTGGTAGTGTAGAGGAGAGTTTAAGGCTCACTTCTTTTCTTTATTAAATGTACAGTACAAATCAAGAAACAAGTTTTTTTGTAGCAGGAAAAAATAAAATAATATTTGATGAATGATTTTACAGATTTGCCTCTTCTTACCTCCATGATTGCTTTGTTCACTTTCGTCACCATCAAATGCCGCTTCATGAAATGCTCATTGAAAGTCGCCTATCATGAAAATTTCACTTTGTGAGATTATTGAACGTTAATACGAGTTCCCCTAGACTGTCTGTGGTCCTGCTGTGGGTAGAAATGGAGATAGGTGTAAAGACTGCTTTGGCCATTTTGCTTCGTGGCAGATCAGATGGCCGGATCCTGAATTTGTCCCTTTATGTCAGCACAAACATTGTGGTTGGAGAATGGTGTTGATGACATAATTTCCGCGAATACCACCTCAACTTCTATAGGCCGCTCTCCTCCTTGTCCCGCCTCTGTCCTCCTCATTTGCATTTAAAGCTACAGACACAGAAACGGAACGTCCTGGAGAAATCTCATTGTGGGACTGGCTAAAAATTTTGCACCAAGGCTGAATTTCAGAATGAGACTTCGGATACTGTGTAAGGTGACCAATAAATTCGATATTAAAGTAAAAAAAATATATATGTCTGGGGGACTTTTACATGAGTAAATGACAAGAAAATGTTCAGCAAAAACATTCAGGCCTGCTGGAAAACATCCCTGTCGTCTAACCAGGACAGCAAATTGCTCCCTGCTTTGAAGAGACTCAAGTAGTATTTTTTGCTTGTTTGTGCTATATTTTTGTTTGTTTATTACATAACCTCTGATGTTGTTTCATAGACCTGTGTCTTCAGCTTTGTTATATAAAAAAAAAAGACTTATAAATGAGTAGGTGCATCCAAACGTTTGACTAGTATTGTGTATATATCTTTTTTTTTTATATTTTTTCTAAATATTCTTGCTTTGTCCTTGTGGAACACCCTTGTCTGAAATTTTCTTGTCTCTATTTTCTTAAGCAGGTGTTACTGAAGCCGGCTGTGAAGATGAACGTTGTTGTAATGGCCACGAAAGAGGTGCAAATCTGCAAGTTGGCATTGGAGAAGATTACCCTGTACAGCTGGCTGCAGATGAAGGAGTCAGTGAATGATAAAATTGCCTGCAGTACTCTGAGCCGTTTCATTTGTTATGAAATGGAATGAAATGTAGCCCCGGTTGTACGGCATATATTTCATTTTGTTTTGTTTTGGACCGGCCTACGTACACAGCCACACACACACATATTCAAATGAGCTCATCCAGGTCCTTTGTTGGTATTCTGCCCCCATCAAAAAGGCTTTATTTGTTTGTTGGAATGATTACTTTTGCTGACGAAAAGTCTGAATGGCTTCTGAAATGAGGGTCGTGCACAAGCTCATATCAATAAACTAACTGCATCATAGTGGACAGACATATGTTGGCTTCTTTTTTTTTTTTTTTTTTTTCTGTTATATTATCTTTTTCATATGTACCTTGTCAACAAGTCCACAAAATATTCTGTAAAAAAAATCTTTTTATTCAGCAATGCACAAGCCGGTGACAAAACAAAAGCAAAATAAATACATCCCAAATAAATGTAATTGTCACGACAATAAGGCAGAACAGGGAGTTGAGTGTGTGTAGGTAGAAATGAATATCCCCAGTGCAGAGAAGCGCAAGGAAGCTGGGGAATTTCCACTGCTTTAATCCTCAATGTGAACCGGCGCACACTGCAACATCCACGAATGTTGATGTTCACGTGAAAACAACAAGACACAAATAGGCCAGGACACGAAGGCAGGAAACAGGTAGGTGAACAACCAACAGTAACAGTCTTTACACAGGGAACGGCAATAATGACTGAACAATGATCGACGGCAATCTTGGATGGTTATAGGAGTCACGTCACCTTGTTTCTGCGTTGGAATCACGTGACAGTACACCATCGGTACTGTCTCTCTGGAACCTGGTGCTACATGTAACATTTGAATGATTAGAAAAAGTTACATACTGACATAATGTGCACGTGTGCAACACCGACAAACTGGGCTACATAAAGGGAAAACAGGGGAATAACATTTAACAAAAAAAAACATGTAGACAACATTGAGACACACAGTCTGTACGCTCACTCATTGTACTTACTAATGTTACCCACCACGGTCATGTCATCAGCGAACTTGATGATGTGGTTGGAGCTGCATATTGTCACAATCTACAGAAAAATTGAAGGTTCTGTATAATTTCAAACATTCCACATTATTGTAGCCCATCCTAACTTCCCAGAATATACAGTATATACACACATACACACACACTTTGTTTGTTTGTTTGTGTCTAAAATGGAAGAAAATTAATTATTGGGTTAACCTGCATGTTACATAGAAGAATGCATTTTGCTAAAATTATTAAAATAAATGGTCCCAATAAATGCATTATTAGCTGGAACTTGTAAACAGGAATGAAAGGCACATTTGGCTCTGCTGCCTGTTGCAGCTTCTGCTTCCAAAAGCTCAAGGTTAGTGTGGGCCTTTGTGCAGCATGCCGCTCTCCCACAAAGAGGCGCGGGTTTCACCGATAGCCTACGAGCCCGCCGCCTGAGCATTGACCTAACTGTCAGCCTCTCAGCTCCCCCAGGCATCTGGTTAATTCGACAGACAGAGCCAGTGTGTCCTGCAAATATCCGCGGAGAATAACAAATTGACAGTGGTAATGGACGGGGAAAACATTTCCCCATTTGATCCAATTATTGGGAGATTGCGCTTTTGTCAGGGTTATCATTATTATTACCTTTGAAATCTGCATGTCTCCTCGAGCCAAAAAGCCCAAATCCCATGCCGATTGCACATAAGAGGATAATCTCAACCATTCCTTGTTTTCTTCGTCGCATTGTGTTTATTAGGGGGGGTCTGGACAGACTGTGCGGTCTTTCACTCATCATGGCAACACGTTTATGCAAAATACACACCTATGTCACAAAAATGGCAGGCGTGTACGAAGGGTAGGCCGGGGGCGCGGACACCGGTTGAGCGGAAAGGGCAAATTTGTTCGTGGTTGGCTAGTAGGGCCACTCCCATTGCTGGTTGTAGATGGCCAGACCACCAGGGGGCAGAGGGTTGATCGGGCCTGGACAAATAGGAAAGGAAGGCTCATGGTCCCAGAATACAGAGGCGAGGCGGGCGGCGGCAGCCCTCCTCCTGCATCTGCTTGCCGGGGCTAAAGACCGAGTGGCTCTCGAGAGAAACTGACAGCTGCTCAGAGACAAAACACACACTGGCACTCGAGCGCTCGCACGGTCACATGCACACACACCAACACACACTTCCTGAGAGGCACGCTCGGGCCTGCAGTCACCCCCATGCACTTTCATCTTTGTCGGAATGCTGACTGCTCTCCGGAGCATCGAGCAGCGATCACAACAGATTTGAGCCAAACCAACCGGCCTTTCGGCTACGCCTCAGCACACGTGAGTTGATTTTTTTCCCCCTGCCTCTTCTTCACAGAGTTCCTGCTGTTGCACCAGGAAATTAAACACTCGAGTTAGAATTATTCCAATGATTTAAAAAAAGGGGGATCAGCACAAAAAAAAAAACGAATTTTTCATTGTTTGGCATCCAAAAGGCACTCTGCAGGAGAACAGTGCCTTCTTTTTTTTTTTTACTTGAAACTTGCTGTCAAGGGCTGGGTTTACATCAGTTGTCTTTGTTCCGTTTCATCATAGTGACGGCCGGCCTGAAGCCTGCACTGTCTAATGTAAGGTAACACCACACATGGGAAATATATGCTTGTAGACATTTTCAGAGGCAGTGGGAGACTTGTTAAATAAGAATGCACAAACCTTTTAAAACTCTCACTCACTTCCCATCATCGCATATATGAGTTTGTGTTTGCCTGAGCCCATCCCGGGACACTGGGAGCAGGGCGGGGCATTATCCAACCCATCATAAGGTGCACACACACGTACAGACAATATAGCCAAATCATCCAGTGTACTTGCCTAGTGTACATGGAAGGGAGAGCATGACGGAGAGCATGTGAAAGCCTTGATTCAGATGTTTCAGGTGTGTGGCCACATCATTTTCCAGTATGCCACTCTGTGACCCCCAAAGTATAAATATTTCTAAATCAAAGAGCTACACAGAAGAGACAAAGTCATAAAATTTCAGTGAAGCAAAGCATACTTGAATGACATTTACATTTACATTTAAGGCATTTACCAGACGCCCTTATCCAGAGTGACTTACAATCAGTAGTTACAGGGACAGTCCCCCCCTGGAGCAACTTAGGGTTAAGAGTCTTGCTCAGAGACACAATGGTAGTAAGTGGGATTTGAACCCAGGTCTTCTGGTTCATAGGCGAGTGAGTTACCCACTAGGCTACTACCACCCTTTGAATGACAATGTTACATTAAAAATAGTCTATTAACAGGTGAGTAAAGCAAAGTGAGAACCTCAAACCTGCCAAACAGAAAACCCTGCAATAAAAAAAATGTTTAGCATGGCTTTTTGGGGAAAGTCCCAGCAATAATAATTTTGTCAGCCAAAAACACAACGCATGTGTTTTTTTTTCCAAATACATACCTTAGTTTTTTGTAGACTTGCACAAATACAATAATAGGATTTCATTTCTTTGTGTTAGAGTCGTTTTAAGATATTCTTCACTGGAATCGGTCCTGCTGACTCTACATGTACAGTATGTTCAGACATACATACCAGCAAAATATATAAATAAAATAAACATCTTCTGTTAATGTTTTTTTTCTAGCTAGGCATCCTTCCGTCTCAGGTTCTGGGTCATCTTTATAAATACTTTTTTCATTTTAATTTGATGTTTGAACCATTGGGTCCTTTCCAAGCAAACTCCTACACCCTCACCCTGCTTACTTCCTCTGTGTTTACACAATCACATGGGGGGTCTACCACAAGTGCCGTTTCAGATCATTTATGGAGGAGTGAAAGTGGGCTATAAAATCCTTCAGCATGGATACAACATCAGTGTTGACTTACAAACAGATTACATCACATTATGGTAAAATTACAAGGAACGCGGTCTACAAGACTACATTTGCCCAATTTTTTCTATTCTTAAAGTGAAAGTTCTATAGTTCATTTTTCAGATGCCTTTTATCCAGAACAACTTAAAATCAGTAGTTACAGGGACTCTGGGTAGTTACAAACTTAGTACCACAATAGGAAGGTTTTATCAGAAACATGTATAATCAGACATGGACTATTATGTTCTGTTATAACATTGAATTTGTTGTGTTGATTCAGTTCAGTTTTTGTTTTGATCATATTTATTTGATCAGCATTGATCATCTTCAATTAATTTTTGAGTAAAATTGTATAATTGCCTATTGCCCGTAGTCAGTTTTCTTGAGAATGTGTTCAGCCCTCTTTGTATATTTATGTTATTTTAATTTATTACTTTGCATTGTGGGTTTGTTAAAGAAATTATTATTTTTTTACACAGTGATCATTAGGTCAAATCTTAAAAGCATCAATGCTTCCATGTAGGGCTGTGCAACATGGCATAAAATTCACATTGTGATATAAATTTAACCATAGACTGTAGACAGTATCTATTGCAGTATATAATTTAATATGATCAATTTAAATGTAGCTGTTTATGAAAGTGTTTGCTCTGTCCAACAGCAGGAAGTATAATAAACTTTTTACATATAAATCAACATCTAGCATAACCAGATACCAGATGGGCAATTTGACTGAAAGTGGACTTTGTCACACCCATAAGGCCAGTGAAATATCATGTATTTGTATGATGCGAGTGATTATATAAAATTTTATAATTTTATGTTTTCAGCTGTAGAGTCTACATTTAGACATTTAGACAGCTGTAGAGTCTACATAATGTAATGCTTGTTCATATTTTATCATACCATCCCTCCAGGATTAATATTGACTTTTTTTGCACAAGGCACCAAACAAACTAGGACCTCTTCTGGTCATTTCCATGTGTGATGTCAGCAAACCAATCACAGGCATGGAACCGATCGGGCAAGTCCAAATTGGGCACGTAGTAAACCTTGAAGTGCGCTATGAGGGGCCGTTTAGGAAATATTTCAGACTTTTGTTACACACACACATTCGCATATGAATCTGACAAGCTTGCATTTATACTACTGAAAACTTGCACACACACATATGAAACGCTCACACAGATACAGGTGAAAAGCACGCACACACATATGAAATGCTCACACAGATACAGGTGAAAAGGTCTCTTATGTAACAAACAAAAATGTAACTTAAACTGTTAAAGGCCCATAAAAAGTAAAGTGAATGTCATTGTGATACACATCAGCACAGCACACGGTGCACACAGTGAAATGTGTCCTCTAAATTTAACCATCACACTTGGTGAGCAGTGGGCAGCTATGACAGGCATCCGGGGAGCAGTATGTGGGGACAGTGGCACCTTGGCGGATCAGGATTCGAAAATGGCAACCTTCTGATTACCTGGCCACTTCCTTAACCACTAGGCCACCACTGCTCCATGAGCTAAGTAAAAAACAAATGAAAAAGATTTGAATATTCATAGGAGGCGCGCTGTGGCTGGTAGCGCTGTGGCTCGGGAGACAGAGAATCTTCCGTCAGGAAGGGAGAGCGACGTCGCGACTCGGTTTGGACTGCGCATGTGCAAAATACAATTACCGCTTTTTTAATCGGGTCGTCAAAATAGAATCCATAGAACCGACTTCCGGATATACAGAAATGATTTCCGGATATAGTGAAATGACTTCCGGATATAGTGAAAAGTTACATTTTTGTTTGTTACATAAGAGTCCATCACATGTATCTGTGTGAGCGTTTCATATTTGTGTGTGCGTCCATTTCACATGTATCTGTGTGAGCATTTCATGTGTGTGTGCGTCCATTTCACATGTATCTGTGTGAGTGTATCATATGTGTGTGCGCGAGTTTTCAGAAGTAAAAATGCATGCTTGTCAGTTTCATATGTGAATGTGTGTGGGTTTCACAAATGTTTCTGTAACAAAAGTCTGAAATATTTCCTAAACGGCCCCTCATAGTGCGCAGCGCGTAGTGACCCGCGGATTACTGACAGAGTGAAGACATGTTATATTTTATTTATTGGGTTGGCAGTATTTAGGCCTTATTTTTTGGAAACTCGGATTTAAGACATTTTAAAAGACTTTTTAAAGTGCTGTATGATATGTGCTCTCACCCAAAACTAACACCATGTGCTGCAAGTAGGCACGGATTCGTATGAAGCACATGTATATGGCATTTGCAGACAAATCCCATTATTGTAATTAAGCATTACAAAATTCTAAAAATTTGCTATAATTTATGATTCCAAAAGGACCTGAGTCCAGTCTAGATTTCCCATAAATCTTTTGCATGTAATTATCCAAATGCACGTGTGTATTCTTCTCCTATGAATTCAGGGACGTGACCATGGCTGCTTTATTTAAATGCAGTCTGCACTATTGCTACTCACTTGTTTCTCTTTTTCCCATTGAATGCTTTTCAGAGGAATTAAGGAACCAGGTTCACTGAAGGTTGAGAGTGTGAGTCTCCAGGAACCCCCCGACGAGCTGCTTTTATTATGACATGAGTGCGGGAGATGTCGGTGGAAGCATATAATTAGGCGGTAATTGTTCGTTGTCAAGCCAGAGATATTTTCAACCAGTGTTTTCCTCTGGCTCCTTTTTGTGCTCCAGCAACCCAAAAGGTCACACATTGTGCTAGGTGTCTTTCAAGGTTAATTGGGAAGTGGTCCCCACTGATTCCCGCTCTGGAAAATGATGGGCTGTAATTGTGCTGCGCAGGAATCCCAGTCTGTTTCAACTTCACGTCTTCATGATTTCCTCGACGGAACACAAACTGGGAGCCACAGCATGCTGCAGAAGTTGTCCCGTTCAACTGCATTTAATCCCAATGACTCTACGTGTCTGTTGGAAGGTCTGGTGCTGTCAGCCAATAAACTGTCCAATGTCAAAAGGAAACATCTGTTGAACATGAACCATCAACCAAGTTGTTGACCCATCAGAAGGTACCACTGGGGCTTTTTGAGAGCTTTTTTGCAATTAACTAATCAAATGTTATAGAGTGTTATAAATTGTACATTTAAAAATATAACAGTATTACACATTTTATGCAGTTTAAGGTTATATACAAAAAAAACGCAAGGGCACTTGGGATAAGATTACCTCAAGTACGGTATGATTTATCAGGTTGAAAAGAAAGTTTCTACTTTGTTAGTTTCTTACCTATCGTTTAGCTTCCTACCTTCTGTTAAAACCTTTTTGGTTGAGTGTTTAAAAAGTGTAATTCAGCAAGACGTCTGCTTCTGTATGCGGCCATTTCTGTGAAGAGTTTTAATGCATGGTTAATGTCCTTTAGTTGTTCACTATACCTGCTGAGCAGTCAACAGCTGAATGTATGTAAGGGACTAACACTAAAGAGTACTTGCATTAGAAAAAGGTTTATTGCTGCAAAGGTGAAAAATGTCATGAATTAATCAGGACAGGGAATGTAAATTATAACTATTTACTGCTGTGCTTTACAATGTTGCACCTCAGCCAGAATATGCAAGTAAAAGAAGAACAAAAGAAAAGAGTTTTCTGCCAAGGTGCATGTCCACGTTTGTAGATCACTGATTCATGAATACAGTTAATGATCAGAGTATGAAAGACTCCAGTCTGATACACAAGGATCTGGGCCTATTTGATCCTGTACAGAACATTTATCTTAGCTGCAAAGTGCCTTATCTAATGTAATGCCATCTGTATGCGGGAGGAAGATAAGAAAGAAACCTCCCAAATGAAGCTGAGTTTGGGAAGAAACTAAAGACATTTTGGGCGCTGGTGTTCCATCTTGTTATCCAAAGATGTATTTCACTGACACTTGCAGCATTTGGACATCACTAATCAGTGTGAGTAAAGAGGATGAAACAGCGGACGGTAGAAGAAAAAAAACATTAAAATGAATTGAAAAAAAATCTAAGTGATTATCATTGTGAAACACTGCAGCACAGCACACAATGACACAGCGAAATGTGTCCTCTGCTTTTAACCATCACCCTTGGTGAGCAGTGGGCAGCCATGACAGGCGCCCGGGGAGCAGTGCGTGGTGACGGTGCTTTGCTCAGTTGCATGTCAGTGGCGTCTTGGCGGATCGGGATTCGAATCGGCCACCTTTTGATTATGGGGCCGCTTCCTTAACCGCTAGGCCACCACTGCCCCTATTACAGTGAAACTGCTAAATTACTACAGCTTCTATTTTCGTTGGCCTGCCCCCGTGGTTATTCTGTCTTTTTCCCTGTTGCTCACAAAATCACCGGATTGCTTGATGTGCCTTATCTGCATAGATAAGCCTCTGGCTTTCTGCTATTCGTATTGTCGTTACCTTTGGCAGCACTTTGGAATTTAGGAATTAACTACACAACTTGGGAGACACATAATGTTTGAAACTGCCATGGCAAAGTCTTTAACACACGATTTGTTGAATGCTCAAGGTGATGTCAGCCTGATTATTGTTTGCATAATGTAGCGGGTTCCTGCTGAGAGATCAGAAATATTTGAGGTATTCGTTGCTTGTTTCCATTCTCCTTTTTTATCAGACCACCCAAGGTTTTGCATGGTGTGACCAACATAAAAGACACAAACAGAGATGAAATACTAGAACAGACTGCACATGCTGGTTTTCCTCCTCATTTAAAGGGTCCTCTGTAGAACATAACGAGGCAATGTAGAAAAGCAGAAAAACTGCAGTTCGTTGTTGTTCCTCATTGAGTTTGAAGATCACATATGTTACAATAGCAAGGTTGGGATGAATAACTGAATACTGAATTTGAAAATGAATAAGTAAAGATGATGGAAGTGCAAGGAGGATCACATGGCCCATGTCCATATCATCTGATGGCCATGTCCATATCATCTGATGCCTGTAGTCTCTACCATTCAGTGCTTCCCAAGGTAGCATTTAGAATGCAATTGCTTTTATAATAAATCTGCTATGATATATGTTTCTGCACAAATGCACTTGTGGATCACAGTCAAAAATAAATTAGATTCATTCTGACGCTTACAAAGTAGCTGACAAATTCTAATGGGTCACTACAGTGGGGCAGTGGTACTGCTCCCCGGGTGCCTGTCATGGCTGCCCACTGCTCACCAAGGGTGATGGTTAAAAGCAGAGGACACATTTCATTGTGTCACCATGTGCTGTGCTGCAGTGTTTCAAGATGACAATCACTTCACTATAGTAGAAGGTAGTTTGCACTACTGGTGGCAAAACGTTTACGTCAGATGCCCATCCTGATGTAACATTTCACATTTACCCCTCCTTAGGATCGGCATCAAAAAGTACACTGTCACATTTGCCTTGTAGCTGGGTTGCAATGCATACTACACTACAAAATTAAAGTAAAAAATTGACATAACTACTCTGTGGTTGTTATGGAGACTAAGATGGAGGCCATTCTGAAAAATATAACACAAGAAGCATGTTTAGTATTTTTGTATAAAGAGAAAGTATGTTGATGTGATGAGTCATCTCTTTTTATCTTTATGACTCGCTTTTGTCATCCAAAACTGACTGCTTCTTGTGATGTTCATAAACAAGAATAATAAGAAAGTGTTCATCTTAAACCTTCAAAAATGTTGGAAAATAAACCCTGTTGTCTAACTTAAGATGAAATGCTGCAATCACAGCATAATATCCGTGCTTTGAAGAGACTCAAATATTAAACGTTTTGCCTTGTTTATTGTATATAATATGTAAGTTTCTTCATAGTCTTTCATGTATATTCTAAAAGGGTTCTAATTACAAAACAAAATATACTTAACATGATAATTCCCATATTTAAAATGTTTCCTTTGCTTAGGTAGTTTTATGTTTTGACTACAATTTTTGTTGGCTCAACATGGTCTTGTGAAATATAAAGGGAAATATCCCTATAAAATTATTATCAGATGGCAGAACTTGACATCCCATAATAATAAGCATCTTTTGAAGGGTGATCTTCTTTGATCTACCATTGAACACTTAATATGTAGAAAAATATAAAAACCAACGAGATTAGATATGAGGAGGTGAAATAAAGTTATTAGATATGAGTGGGAAAGATGTATTCTAAAAGCAAACCAACAAGATTAGATATGAGGAGGTGAAATAAAGTTATTAGATATGAGTGGGAAAGCCAGCTGTAGCCAGCTGCCGGCCTTCAGGAAGGAGGTTTTCAGATCAGGACTGTAACATATTTTTCAAAATCCTGGGAAGTTCAAAATGACCAGATGCTTCAGATGAATCATTTTACTAGGCCTTAATGGAGACAGATTTAGGACAACAGTCTGGCAAATGCGGGACATGGGTCATATTTGCCTAGTCTTAGTTTAAATAATAAAAAAATAGTGTTTAAAATTGTAAAAATGCATGCATGTGCTAATGTCCGAGTTGTAATATCTACATTGATTGCCAAATGCATTAACTAATGAACAAAGCAAGAACAGCTGTTGAACAAGAGGTGTCCGAATGAATTAATAAACCTATGGGTGAAAAAAGTTTAGCCTTTAAACCACAACCACATGACCATGGGGACTGAAATGCTGTTTTTACTCTCACCCTTTCACAACAAATCTGAAAACAACATTTTCACAGCAATAAGCAGAACGAGCTTAAGATCATAATCAAAAAATGCATTTCTCTTTGCATAACTGACAAGGTGCATGCATATTTTAATGTGTTTTATTCTCTGCACCAATTAAGGATTTATGTTGAATAAAATGTGAATTTTTTTGGGGGGGGGATTTTTAATTAAAGAACAGTATAAAATGTTACAGAATGTCACGTGTTAAGGATGCACTAAAACTACATATCACATGGTGAGTGCTTATCAATATAACATCTCACATGTCTTCAGCATGTACAGATGGAAAGGACTACATGCTAGTCATCTGTATCTTTAAAAATAGGAACTACTACTAACTGTCAGGATTGGCTCCAGGTGATCGCTACAGCTGAAGCCAATTCTGACCGCATTTAAAAGGCTGTAACTCTGCCCCTTCTGCAGCGATAGTCTTGACTTCTGGCAATCGCCACACGCCTGCGGGCTAATTTACGTTGTCCCCCTTTATTTCCCTTTTCGGCCATCGCGCCATTGTTTGTGTTCTTCTATTGTATTTAGAATAAAATCCCTTTCCAGTATGTCCTGCATCTGCGCTTCCTTCCCCTATCAGCTCACAGTTGTGACACTAACCTTCGGTGGTGTGTATGTTTTTTGGCACCCTTCAATGGTCATTTTTTATAACAGCCCATAGCAAGAATCATCATTGAAAAGTGAAAATCCCATATCGTGAAAATTCCTATCTCCTCCCATTTCGTTCCATATTATGTCCTTATAATACCCCTTGTTCATCGCAAACTCAATCTCTGCAGGAGACATGTTTTGTGACCATGTCCACTTACAAATAAAACATGCAGGTGTATAATCAACCTTTTAATTCTAGCATTTTGAATGCTTCTAACGTTTATGAACACTCCACATACACTACTTCTTACATAACACGTCTAAAAAAAGCCCCTATGGTTATAAGTGTCTTGTTGTAGAAACTATAGCTTCAACAGCCTCTGGGCTATACCAGCTGTTAAAAGTGCCATCAAATTGGGGTGAAGTTTAGTGCAGCATTAAATCACTTGAGTGAGGCATTCCCTAGTAAAGAAAAAAAAAAGGTGAAACAATGTCTTTATTGACTTTTCACCAAATGCATACATGAATTAAATCACTTATGGCATGGTCCACCAACCCCCCTGGAAGAAGCTTGACCTCGTCAATTCTCATTGTTAAACCCAAAGGTATGCCATTGATTTAGACCCTCAAAGTGGGCCACCTGACAGACTAGTGTCGAATGGAAATTATTTCACACACTCCAGCTATTCCAGAATCCCCATGGCAGCTGAGCAAATCCCCGGGGTTCTAATTATTTGTGGTGCTCTTTAGATCCGCCCCTGGTTGTTGCTTGTTTGGATCTGCTTGACTGTGCCATGTGTCTCTAATCCCGAAGATGGTAGGTTGGTTTTATCAAATCCAATGAATACTCTGAATACCATGAGTTCTTAAGAAGGGCCTTGGGTCCCCAAGCTGGATTAGTCTCTGTTGCTCTATTTACCTTGAGGAGAAACTAATGAAAAAAGTGTGGAGGTAGACCGAATATGCGCTCATCTTTCTTTCATATTTTTGCCTCTATCCAGTGTCCACAGAAATGGCCCCTGGTGAGGTTTCAGTTTTAGAACTTATACAATCCCAGTGTCACCTTGTTCATTAGTCAGAGGAATTTTTAGACCCACTTATCGAAGAATCAGTGGTTTGTCATTGGAATCATTTTTGTACATATTGACTCATTTAAATTCCCAGTATAAAGGAAATGCCAAAATGTCATTGATGTGTGCTGTTTTCTTGAAAGATGAGAGCAAGTGCAGAAATTAAGGTGAAATGGTCCTTCAGTGGGCTCCTCTGGCAGAGAACAGCATGATCATGGCGATGTGCCGTAAAAGCGTACTTTTCCTCGAAAGAGACATAAAACCAAGGTCCCGGCAATCTCAAGTCATTAAACGATTTTCGATATCTTGGGGGAAAGCCAGACTTCCCTTGTGATCCCATCGGGTCCCTTTCAATTCTGGCCTCCCAGTCATCTGCTCCTTCAAATGGACTAAATCTCAAATCCTTATATACAATTCATAGTTGTCATGCAGTAGGTGTAAAGGTGCAAAATTACTCCATTCACTTCAACCAGATAACTGACTTCTAATGCATACACAGTAGACTATATAAAACACTAAATAAATTGTTCAGACAAGGTCATAAATGGCTCATATGGGGGGTTTTAATTAGGGGGTCAGAGCCTCAAATATCCTTCATAAAAGAGCACTGTTAAATTATTCAGCAACAGTGGGCAGTATTGGAAAATACCTGGCCACTCTGCATTTTAGCTGCCTCAAGTATAAAGTAAATTATGCAAATGTGTTTGTCTGGATTTTGGGACATTGCATCAGTAAATGTATCCAAATCTGCAATTTGGTTCTCATTGAAGTAGATCAAAAAGATGGACATTTGACCAGAAGACATTAACACCTGGAAATAGTACAGCTTATTAGTATTTTTTTATTTCATTAAGTCATAATGATTTTACTGTATGCAAAATTGGTATTGAATAGTATGTGATTCTAGCAATTTGTCTTGACTGCACTGACAAAGGATGTTCCTATTAGAGCCGGTTACATAAGAGAGGCCGTGAGATGAATCCTGAATGATTCAACAGGGTATCAGAAAACATGGAGCCATAAAACCACCCATTATCACTCAGTCATCCTTTTATCAATTTTACTCAATGTGTGCAGTGTGTGAACTATGACAAGTGAAGTGTGAACTATGACAGGCTGAGATCTGATCGTGAAGTTCCTACGCTCCCACGCCGACTGTCATTTTTTATTTTTCTAGTTCTTGCTCATGCCATGTGCTCTCTGGTATTTCCCCGAGTCTCAACCAGTATGCTATTAAAGCATTTGGCTCTACAAAGCATATTATTATCTACAGAAATAGCCTAAATGCTAAATAAAAAAATATATTCACTTTGCGCTACTACTTACTTCGAAATTCATGTTCAAAGAGCATCAACATCCTACCGTATTAGTCAGATCAATATGTGATTCAGGCATGGCTTGATATTAATATACTGCATAAAACATTGTATGGAAATGTATACATGAGTATTTAAAAAAATGTTTCAATTACAACTGTTTTACTGTAATGGTGCTACACGTATATTATCAGATGCCACTATTTGGTTAAAAGTCATGTTGTCACGATGGAGAGCTGACAGGGGAGGGAAGCGCAGAGTCGGGACATTCTGGAAACAGGATTTTATTTATAACAATAAAGGAACTGAAACAAAACCAGGCTCAATGGCTGAAAACAGTGAAACTTAACATGGGAAAAACATATGCAAACCCCCATGGCGTGTGCCGATTGCCAAAACTCAAAAAACATTACACCGTTTTCAGGCCACACAGAAGTCCACAAAATGCTGCCGCAGCAGATGGGCGGAGTCGAAGGCTTTTTAAAAGCGGTCCGGATTGGCTACAGCTGGCAACATCACCTGGAACATGTAAATAGGATTCATATGCTAAAGTTTCAGTTTGTAATGATATTACTAGATAACAATTTATATGTATTGTTCCACTTAAACAACATATGGTTATAGACATTGGCGTCTATGTAGGGGTGGCAGGAGCCTAGTAAGTAATAACATTACCACAGAATACCACAAAGTCACAGGTTCAAACCCCACTCACTACCACTGTGTCCCTGAGCAAGACACTTAACCCTGAATGTCTCCAGGAAGGCAGTCCCTGTGACTAATGAGGATAAGGTGCTCAGGATAAGGACCATGCCATAAATGTAAATGTAGCATATCTTTCACCAAGCCATCCATTTAAAACAGTATCTTATAGATGCCAAAAGCAAAGCCAGCTAAACCCCAGACACCTATTCTGAGCTGGAACATAGGTGTAATATGAAAGATACTTAAATACTTGTACAGTATATGAGTATCTCTAAACTGGACTACTGAAACTCCTTACTACACAACCTTCCTAGCTTATCTTGAATGCTGCTGTAAGACTTATACAAGGTCTTCAAACTTTCACACACTACATTGTTATGTTCAAAACCTTTAAGGCAATAAATGGCCCCTTTCCTTCTTATTTCAAAGCCAACAGCAGGTCACTTATTGTCTGCTTAGAGTATTAAGCATTTCTCATCTTGTGCCTACACTCATCAAAATAAGAGCAAGACTCTGTTCAGTTCTTGCTCCTCAGTGGTGGACCCAACTTCTTATTACCATCAGACTAGCTGAGTAAAAAGGTTGAATCTTATTGGACACTCATCATGACTCCAAGTTTAAGTAAAATCTACCAACATTGAACTCTACCAACATTTCTTTGAAATGTTGTCTAAATTGCAAAGCAGGCACCTCAACCAGTGCACCACAGTGCCAGGTGCATTATATACAATATAAAATAAAGACTATATGCATCATTCCAATCAACAGTTCTATCTATTCCATGTTCGGTTGAGGAGATACACAAATGCCAAAATGGCACTAAACCGACATAATGAGTTAAGCCACAAAATGAAAGTGAATTTGTGTAATAGGCATTCAGAAATATGAAAATTGGACTTCATATTAGTATCAAATAATGGTGATTCCGTATCTGGCACCTGGCACTTTCCCTCCTCAATGACAAGGCCAGTCAAAATTAGGCTCCAATTGTAATTAAGATCAGGGCTAATCTTATCGAGATCTATACAAAGCCCTAACATGCTTCAGTCAACAGACATGGCCTCGAGCAGGATTCTGTTGTTCGCTTTGTGGTTTAATTAAAAGAATTCTGCTCAGTGGTCCTTTTTGTTCATTTTTTTTTTTTTTCAAAGCAGCTCTGCCTGATTATTCACTAACTTTGATGCCATTCATTTGCGAGGGGAGGGGTGAGGGGGTTAACATTTCTCTGACCCAAAAATACCCATATCATCACCTTCTAGGTTCTAGATAAACAAGGCAGCAGTCAATGTGCAGGGTGTTCCATTATTTGGGGCATAAAACCTGGCCACCTTATGGTCCCTGGTTTTATACGGCGTCCATGCTAACGTCAGAGCAACATCTCATCTCTGCTGCACGAGTGCTGTGAATCATTTAAGGCTTATTGATTCTGGAAACAATGATGAGGACTGGAAAGCGGCTGATGAAAACAGGGCTTTAATTGAATCCGGTGTTCCTCTGGCATCCCCCGAACTCTCCGGCTCCCCAGCTGACAAGCAGAATCAAAGCAGTAAATCTCCTTTACCTGAAGGTGCATGCGCAACTCTGGGTGCAGTTTATGAGCTCTCCGAATTACAATGAAGCATGGCTATGGGAGTGCTGCCATGGTAACCGCGCAATGGACAAAACTAATTGAGACTTCAGAAGTGAAAAGGGCTTCTGCGTTGAACACATGCAATTAGCTGCCGTGTTGCAACTGCCAGTTTTTTCTGTCATGATATTATCAATATCCAGAGCAATTCTGGGTTCCTTCAAACGCCGGAGCATTTTTAATAGCGACACATTCATGTTTTAGAAGAGAAACATTAAAATTCAAATGAAGGGAGCGGCAGACTTTCAAGTGCTCACATTAGCTGTATTTCCTGCTTCATGAGTTTTTAGTTTTTTGTTTTTTTCAAACAGCGACAAGACGTAGCCAAGCATGGATGGTACACTTTTACCTTGATATTTGGATGCGGGATCCATCTGCATATCCAGTTTATTCAGAAAGTGATCAGATTTTACTCATCATGCTAATAGGAGTGACTCATATTAACAGGAATAAATCAATCACAGTATCTGTTTAAACAGACACTAAACTTGACAGATTCAGAAAAAACAAAAAACGACTAGCTCAAGGTTTGTGTAGAATTCAACTCGTTTTCTCTGTTAGAGATTATAACAATATTAACTTCCTAAATGAATCCCAGTTATAATTAAAATCTGAAATAATTAACAATAGACATAGTATCTCAAGAAATAATTGAACACCTCAACAAAGGGTGGACATTTTCACTCATTTTATCAAGTTCCAGAAACCATGAGCTGCTAATTTATTGCCAAACAGACAGTGAAAAGTAAGATAAAAAAGAACCTCCTTCTTGAACCCAAAAGGCTTGCCACAAACCTATCAGAATGTACTATAATGTTTCTGCTTCATCCAAACTGAATTCCTCATACAGGAATGCAGTGTCGGGGTGACCATCCATCCTTCACAACACCCTATGGCCACCTGGTGATGGAACTTGTTTCTGAATGGAGTGGGGGCATCGTTTTAACATATAATTCATGGACCTGGAATATTCCACATTACAGAATTTTAAGTACAACGTGCATCATTTATGTCAACGTGGCGGGGCTATGGCAGCACTTAATCGAGAGTAGATTACATAAAAAGATCACATTTAATACAATGTGTCCTCTTTTCCATCTTTGTTTGGATCATTTTGACAAACACTTTTGGTGCTGCTTGATGTCTGAGAATAGACCTGCATTTAGCATGAGATAATTTTCTCTCAACTTGACTGGACAAAGGACGAAGGTGCCAGTAGGATTCTGTACAGCAGTAATAATGTAGTAAGGTACTCTCTACAGCAGTAATAAGGCTTTATGAAATAGAAAGATAAAAAAAGGGCAAAATGGTATAGGGCAAAAGTTTAGTTCAGCATTCGATAGACTGATTCTCACACAAAAGAGCAGAAAATTATACGGTAATAGATTTTGTCTTTAAGAAGGAGTGTTTTCATAGCGTTGCGATGGAAACATAACCATTTTTGATATTCAGGTTGAGTCATGTTAATTTTCAATTATTGTTTTCACAAAAGAGTTTAGGTGGAGAAGTCTGGATGCACACAGCTGGGTAGATTTTTTCATGTATTTATTTATTTCCCAACAGGGAGAATCCCAATTATGGGAAACAACACAAAGGTAACATGCTGATGTGTAGCACATTTTAATGCACAATTTTACAGCTAATAAATGAAAAACGTTATCAAAAAGGTGTGTTACTTGCATTGAAAGTTGGCTCTGGTGAAGAAGGAACTATATGTTTTACTCAGTCTGTAAATACAGAAGCCTGGCATTTCACCGACAATGCAGGATGGCCAAAACTGGTGGTGATAATATCTTAATCTGAATAAATTAAATAATTTACTTTTGATCTTTTTTTTTTAAGGTAGAAAAATCACAAACTTTTATTTTTGTCCAGATTTTGCACAGCTGCTGTGTGCTGAGGGTTGACATGACACTTCATGCAGCTTTAGTGGGATTAATGGCAACCGCTCCTGTGTGTGCAACGGGTACAGAGTATTACCCGTGAGAGCACTGCATGACCTCTGCAGGCACAGCCTGTCTTCCAGGCTCCACTAAGGGTTGGGTTGATTCTCTTTAGGATTCCAATTTACATTGTTACCTGCTGACTCAGCCTCACTCGCGCACACACAATTCTACTCATTATTCTACTCTACTCATTATTCATTTGGCTAATTACAAGCTGTAAAGATGCTATTCACTAGGTGTCATTACACTTGGCAACGCGGAACTGTGGCGAGAAGAGGTCCGCTAGCCTCCTCTTAAATCCTTAAACTCAGTTCTATTTTTATTTATTTTATTTTTTTCCGTTCACAAAATTTCTTAGAAACTGATGAATAACATTTCAACATTCATCAGGAATAGAAAACAAAACATTAATTAACCACACAAATTAAATAATAAATAATTAATTAGTCTTTTGTTTATCAAATATTTATTAATTGAACGTCATTTGATAGACATCAAATATAATATTTCAAGGTGAGTAATTTAAATATTACTATTTAATTCTAAAATGATTGAAGTGATTTAATTACAAATTCATTTGGCAAACTTACATAAAACATTATGACATCTTGTAATAATACAATGCATTTTCACATACAAATATCATGTAGTGAGAATTACTAGTTAGGAGTGTGTGTGTGTGTGTGTGTGTGTGTGTTTTAATCTTAGTCATAATTGATTGTGCCTTTTAAAACATTTTCAGCGCCATCTACCCAACGCTGTACAGTGCAGCCGAATGGATTTGCATGCAAATATGCTTGTTCAATTAAAACACAATCTCATGTTAACTGTCAGTCCATTTTATTGTTAAGGTCAGCCATTGTTGTGGCTAGATAATGGCCTTGGGTTGTAGTCAGTGGTGGAGAATGAAGATGGGGCTGGCACGAGGCATGACAGACAGCTGTGACAATAAAGGGCTAAGGCACCCACTGCACACTAATCTTCATCACATGTAGATTAGAACGATTGCTTCAACTCTATTCTCACCTCTGCCGACTTCAGAGCCAAATAAACAGATGTTGCTCCTGTATTCATTTTGTGGGTGTCACGGTACACAAGAAGCAAAGCAGATATTTGTGACACAGGCGACCATGTGAGGATTTGAAGTATGACCTGTAAGGAACTTGGATGAGATATATGACAGATCCCCATACTGCCTTGTGTCCAACTTCAAAAACTCTTGCAATGGCTGGGTGAGCATCAAAACTGCACCGCAGAGACTCACTCTTGCTGTCGTGGGGTCCATGGCTCCATCTGGGCTGCTGGAAAAAGGGGGACATATTCTATATTCTATATGGGGTGTCAGTAGCTTAATGATTAACACATTTGCAGATGAACCAGAAGACACTCACTACAATTGTGCGGCTGAGCAAGACATTTAATCCTGAGTGTCTCGAAGGGGACTGTCCTTTTAACTACTGACTGTAAGTCGCTCTGAATAAGCATTTATGATAAATGTCATGTGAGCGGTCATAATGTTATTGGTGCATATAGAGCGCAAGTCTGCATAACTCCAAATGATCATTCTGCAAACGCAATATGACTACATATGTTCTGGACTAAAAATCAATAAATCACTGTGAGGCACAACATGAGTCAGCATGATCAGATATTAGAATGCAGAGCTAATCAAGTTATAAATGCTTGTATAGTTTAATCCATTAGAGTATTGAATTCAAACCACAGCAGGCTGATCACAACCGAAAGTGGTAGGAAAAGGGGATAGAGTTCATACTGCATTATTTGTCGGAATGTAAGTACACATAATTTGACATGGAAAATGGTATTTTGCACAAATGGGAATTCATTATTTAATCCATCCACTTCTTTATCTAGACATATATGGCCACCTGATAAAAAAAAAAAGGCTGTGTTGGATATGGTTCTATGTATACTGGTCTCGGATAAAAAGATCTGAAGGCTGATATTTTGACCTTAATGTCAGACAGCAGAACTGGCGATGTTAGCTCAGAGATTAAAGCTATGCTTCAATTCACTTGCATCTGAACCCGAGCTGTTGGGCCGTGACTAGATTAAGGTCACATCCTTACTAAAAATGTCCTAAATAACATCCAGGAAATACAATCAGGCACCGTGTATACGTCAATATCCTATGTGGCAGAGTACATTCTTGGAAAATATCAGTTCAGGTGAATGGATGTGTCCGACCTAAAGTTCTTATAATCAGATTAATCATAGCACAGATTTGCAAATTCTGTTCAAATAGACTGCACAAATCAATTTAGCTGAGAATGATGGACCTTGAATGCTAAACAGGTACGTGTAACAATAAAGCGATTTCGAGCTCGACATCAACGTCTGATGAACAATAGAAGAAACGATAAGGCATGTAATTAATGAAAGCTGCATGACGAGGAAGGGAATTTAGACTTAAAACCAGATATTTGTGGCACTGTGTAAAACGTGTCCGCTGATGTCAATTCGAGTTCATCTTTTGTATTAACTTAAATAGAAATAATTAAGAAAGCACTAGTTTTCAGTGTCTTGGAGAGGCTAACTAACTACCCATTCAGCCCACTTCTGTTTGATTGTGATTATTTATGATTCTCACCTCCTCCCTTTCTCCTGCTTTTCCTTACTGTTCTCTTTTCTCATAATCCCTCCTGTCAGAGGACATCACGACCATATTTTTTTACTTTTGGGACCTCAGATCCTAAGCTGCTACCAAACAAAACGTGCAGATGGCTGATCGGCACTTCATTTCAGGAGTTTGGAGCAGTGATCAAGATAATTGGTTATTAGCAAACTGTGCTTCGTTTTATATGTAGCGCCACACAGACATGCCCTTTACAGTGGACTCAGAGGATGGAGAACATTTTAGTGTTATCCAGCCCACTGCTGTTGTGTTTGCCCACTCGTCTAATGAATGTGTGTGATTGATCCGTCTCTGGCACCCCAGCTCGTCCTTTGCGCCGTGTTTGTCTGGGAGGCCGGACCGGCTATTGGATGCTTAGTTTAGCTTGAACGCGCTTCTGCATGCTTTCTGTGGCCCGCAGCGGGAAGGTGAGTGGTTCAGATGCGAGGCGCCTGTTTGAAGCGATGCGCACGCTGGGCCAGCTGGAACTTTAGGTGCTGCTGAAGGTTACGTCCAGTGAACAAGTTGGAATTGGATTCGGATAAGCGAATGACACACTATATGATTCAGAGCCTCCAGCATTAAAGAGAATTAGAATATGATTGATGATGCGTCTCAGAAAGGGGTGGGGTGGCTGCATTTCATTTTATCTCATTTTCTCTCTTGACAGCTTGCCATAGTCTTATTATTGTTGTTTCTTGCAGTTTTGGTCAACAACATTTTCAAGAGAAATACAGTCATGATACTCTATATCTTCCCAATATACTCTGTTTGAAGTGCAGTGTAACTGTATACTCTGTGTGTGCATAGATAGATAGATAGAACGATCGATCAAAACTCGACTGGAACCACATGTCTGGTTAAAAATATGCTGTAATATAGGGTAGAGAATCTGTGGTGTTGTGGGCTGTTTTTCCTTCAAAGGCCCTGGAAGCCTTGTTAGGGTACAAGGCATCATGCACTCCATGAAATGCCAGGACATTTTAAATCAAAATCTGTCTGCCTGAGCCAGGAAAATAAATCTGGGTCATCGTTGGATCATATGTAGTCTCATATACAATTCTCAAAGTACTAGAAGATAATGGAAAAAAGATTTTCTAAATTGCTGCCTCAACATACTGTTGACTGCATCAAGCCATTTCAGACAGTGGATGGACATTTACATGCAATGAACATTGCCAATGCAGCAACAAGCTTGAAATGAAAATCTTTCTGTGCAGACTTATGAAAATGTTTTTAAAAGATTTTCAAGATGTAAATAATTGTACACTTTAGTAATGTTTAGTAATGCTGTCAAGACATGCCAATAAAAACGAATGCTGGAAGTCAAGCTGATATCTGGATGGACCAAGTAAACCTTGCAACAGAACTGTCTATTGGATAACTACCATTGGAAGACAGCACAAGACCTTCACCAGAAAGAAACAAAAAAAAACATGACCTTCACTGTTGAGACAGCAGACAGCAACTTCTGCATCTGAAGTTTGCAATTAAACTTCTAGACCTGTTATGCTACAATGTCCAGAGGCAGGGATGGAGAACTCAGGGTGGTCAACGCCGGGAAAAGAACACCTCTCCTACGAAACATGGAATGATTATACCTTGGGTTTGTGTTGCAGCCTTCGGCTCAGGCAGAGGAGTAATGGATCTGAAGAAAAAAAACTGCAAATCCTATAAGCAAACATCTGTGGAAAAATTTTAACTAAAAAAGGGCATTGGCCCTACACACTGTTCCATGATCTAAGCATCACTGAAAATAAATCTGCCAGACGCCCTAGAATCCAGCAGAAGTTGAAGCCTTTTTTTCAAAGACAAAAGCCAAACTACATCTAACAAAATGCATTTTTGTTTTGTTTTTAAGTCATTTTTCGTCAGTAAGTACAATAAATATGAGACATTTATGTAAGTGTCATCTTTAACCTTATGACTTTGGGTATTCTGCTCACTTAACTATTTAACTAAGGACATCTACACCAACTGGAGCTTGAGGAGAGCAGAGAAAATCATTAAAGACCCCAATCACAATCTTTTCAAACTGCTAGCATCAGGCAGACCGTACAGCATACGGTGTGTCCTCTGCTTTTAACCATCACCCTTGGTGAGCAGTGGGCAGCCATGAGAGGCGCCCGGGGAGCAGTGTGTGGGGACGGGGCTCTGCTCATTGGCGGCTCGGGATTGGAACCTGCAACCTTTCCTTACCCGCTAGGCCACCACTGCCCGTATTCATTGTCTTTTGGTGTCTATAAAAGTGAGCTGATTTGATTTTGTCAGATATTTTAATCACGAGTTCAATTAAATGAGATTTTCATGATTGTCTTGTTTGAGACAAAATAATAAATGTATACAGATGATCACCATGACCTTGTTTCTATTATTGTTTAGTGTACATTTATGTAAATTATGTACCATAAAAGTGAAAAGAGAACCTCCAACCTGCCCTCAGGAACAGCCTGAGCCACGGTCTCCTCCTTCAGACAGTCACCGCACAATGAAAATCTGGTCATTTTCTCCATGGTTGGACGAGAGAAGCAGCTTTTTTATGTAAAAGAAAGGTCCAACATATTCCACCCGCACTGGGATTTGCTCCACTCCGACTAGGACACTTTTAGGTCTGTAGCACAGTGGCGGAGAGGAAAGGAGAGGAGAGACTGGCAGAGGAAGCTCTGCTACTAGGCAACGTGCGTAATTTCCATTCGTTAAAGCAACCCGCAAGACACTGGGCCAGTGATGCCCATTTTGAGGCGATAGCTGAGGGTCTCGGGGAGCCTCATCTTGTCACGGTTTTATTCCTGCAATCAAATTGTCCTTATTGATGCACGCCATGTGCTTGTTATTTAATGGTGAGGTTTTTGTATTTTTTTTTTTTTTTTTTTTATGTTTTATGGTAGTAATTGTCATCATCGTTCTTCAAAATGGCCCTGATCCCATTACCGTTATGCGATTGTTTGGTGCCGGTTCACCCCCGTCTATTCATCAGCACAATCGGTTTAACATCGGGGGAGGCGGGGCCGGGGCAGAAGAGAAGGCTGCACGCCCCGCCCCCTTTCCCTCATTAAGGACGTTCCGCGGGGACGACGCGCGCGCGACGAGAGTAGTTTCCGGCGCCGCCGATCTCGTGACGTCGTGAGACTGGGGCGGGGCGGGTGGGGGGAGTCTGGAGAAGAAAAAAAGAAAAAGAAGATCAAGATGAAGATGACGGATGGCTGGAGTCCGTCTGTGCTTTTGAGATGTTTTTCCGCTTAAAAAAAACGAAATGAACGTGTGATGGCATGTTCGTGTATATGGAGGCGAGAAATAAATGAAAGTAAAATAAAGGTACACTGCGGTGTCGGAAGGGAGCCCGGGCAGAATGCTAAAGGAATGTTCTGGTTTTTTTTTATTATTATTATTTATATCGGCGACGGTCTACGTGTAGCCTCCCCTTGACGCAGCATTTGTTGTTCCATTAATCAAAGTTGGGGATCCGCCGTCCGTGGGCAGCGTGGCGTCGTGCAGTTAATTATTTTACCGCATTCAACTGCGGCTCCCCAGTAGAAGAGGCAGCAACACCTGTATCCCGCGGCTGCTGGCGCAGTGGAGCTTCTCTCTCTCTCTGTCTCTCTCCCTCTGTCTCTCTACCTCCCTCCCTCTCTCTCTCTCTCTCTCTACCCTCTCCTCTCTCTCCCTCTCCTCTCCCTCTCCCTCTCTCTCCTCTCTCTCTCTCTCTCTCCCTCCTCTCTCCCTCTCCCTCCCTCTCTCTCTCTCCCTCCTCTCTCACCCTCCATCTCTCTCTCTCTGTCTCTCTCTCTCTCTGTCTCTCCCTCTCTCACCCTCCCTCCCTCTCTCTCTCTCTCTCTCCCTCTCCCTCTCTCTCTCTTTCCCACTCCTCGGCGAAATGCGGCTCGCAGACGCGGTTCGTCGGGGCTCCTCTAACCTCTTTTCGCGGTTTACTTCGAGACGTCGAGAACATCGTCCGAACAGCATATGGATGCGTTAAGAAGAATATAAAAAAATAATATACATATATATATATATATATAAATATATAAACGTATGTTATTTTTTTTTCCAAACGAGAAAAAGAAGTGGCGTGACAGCACGGGACTGAAGACGTGAATCCTTTCTCGACTCCTGCCCTGTATGTGGATTGATTGATTTTTTTTTTTTTTTTTTTTTTTGGTCCTCCTTGCCCCCCATCGGCATTCCCGTCGCCCGATGGATTTTTTGCCGTAGCAGCTCGGCGGAGGGTGTCGGAACCAGCGCGCGCTCTCGGTAACCGTGACACCCCCCCCCCCCTCCCTCCCTCCCTCTCCGACTGGGAAAAGCGGCGGGACCGGGGAGCCGGTCGGGTGGATGTGAGGAATTCCTCTTTTCTTTTTCTTTTCTCGGGTTTTTTATTGCCGTTTCGGGTTTCCTCCACGTCCGCGATGCTCCGCGTTCCGCCGTGGGTGTGAATTCAGCACCACGGGAGGAGAGGACAGCTCCCCTCCCTCCCCGGAGCCCCGGATCCGTACGGGAAACGATGCAAGGTCAGTCCCCCGAATCCGAAGCCGAGAAGCGATGGGCGCTGGAACATTTGAAAAGTCACGCGTGGGGACTGAACAAAAGGATCTAAAACCGTGTCGTGGCCCCCGTCTGGACACAGAGCGCTAGGTGGCCATGGATCTACTGCTTTCTAAAGAGTGCTGATTTTACCCCCCCCCCCCCTTCTTTTTAATTCTTATTATTTCTATATCTATCGATATATTTTTTTAACCCCGATAATAATGCTCGTCGCATTCGTGTCTTGAAATCGGGGATGACTCGTCGGCGCTGAAGATGCTTCTGTGGATCGTGTTGCTGAAGGCGGCTCTTTGTGTTGCGATCGGAAATGTCACGAGGGACGTTTGCAAGGAGCAGATCTGCTCCTGCGACGCCGTGGAGGGCGACCTGCACGTCGACTGCGAGAAGCGCGGCTTCGCCAACCTGCACCACCTGACGGGCCCCAGCTCGCAGTTCTACCACCTCCTGCTGCACGGCAACTCGCTGTCCCGCCTCTTCCCCAACGAGTTCGCCAACTTCTACAACGCCGTGAGCCTCCACCTGGAGAACAATGGCCTGCACGACATCGTGCCCGGCGCCTTCCTGGGGCTGCAGCTGGTCAAGCGGCTGCACATCAACAACAACAAGATCCGCTCCTTCAAGAGGAACACCTTCCTGGGCCTGGACGACCTGGAGTACCTGCAGGCGGACTTCAACCTGCTGCGCGACATCGACCCGTCGGTCTTCAGGGACCTGAACAAGCTGGAGGTCTTGATCCTGAACGACAACCTCATCAGCGCGCTTCCTGTCAACGTGTTCCAGCACGTCCCCATCACGCACCTCGACCTGCGGGGCAACCGGATAAAAACGCTGCCTTACGAGGGGGTCCTGGAGCAGATTCCGGGGATAGTGGAGGTCCTGCTGGAGGACAACCCCTGGGACTGCAACTGTGACCTGCTCTCGCTGAAGGAGTGGCTGGAGAACATCCCGCAGAACGCTCTGATCGGGACCGTCATCTGCGAGGCCCCCACCCGGCTGCAGGGACGGGACCTGAACGAGACCGCCGAGGCGGAGCTGTGCCCTTCAAAGAACGGGGTGGACTCCAGCTTGGTGGCGCCGCCCACCCAGGACGAGACCTCCGAGCCCGGACCGTCCCCAACGCCTTCCAGGAGCGGCGAGCCCCACACCCCCGGCGGCGGGAACCAGGGGCGCCCCAAATCGCGGGAAAACTGGCAGCTGAAGACGAAGCTGACGGGCGCGGCGGCGGCGGGGACGGGGACGGCCGACCGGGAGCCGCCCTCCAACGCCTCCTGCCCCCAGACGTGCAGCTGCAAGCTGATCGGCTCCCGGCAGGGCCTGGGGGTGAACTGCGAGGGCCGCAAGATCGAGAGCGTGGCCAGCCTGAAGCCCCGGCCGCTGGGCGCCCACGAGCTGAACCTGCGCGAGAACAACATCCACACGGTGAGGAGGAACCAGTTCCGCGGCTACGGCAGCCTCAACCTGCTGGACCTGGGCGGCAACAACATCAAGGTGATCGAGAACGGAACCTTCCAGAACCTGAGTGAGCTGCGCTGGCTGTACGTGGACAAGAACTACCTGGACGCGCTGACGCCGGAGATGTTCTCGGGCCTGCAGAACCTGGAGTACCTCAGCCTGGAGTACAACGACATCCAGCTGATCGCGGCGGCCACCTTCAGCCCCATGCCCAACCTGCGCGTGCTGTTCCTCAACAACAACCTGCTCAAGTCCCTGCCCGCCGACGCCTTCCTCGGGGTGTCCCTGTCCAAGATCAGCCTGCACAACAACTACTTCACCTCGCTGGCCGTGCCGGGCGTGCTGGACCAGCTCGGCTCCATCATCCAGATCGACCTGCACGGGAACCCGTGGGACTGCTCCTGCAGCATCGTCCCCTTCAAGCAGTGGACGGACCGGCTCGGGGCGGACGTGGTGGTCAGCGATCTGAAGTGCGAGTCCCCCGAGGTCTTCTGGAAGAGGGACTTCCGTCGCGTCAGGAACGACCTGATGTGCCCCGAGCTGTACGTGAAGGCGCCCACGGCGCCGCCGCCCGGCAACAGCACGCTGTCCGCGGAGCCGCACCCCAACTCGTACCTGGAGCCCAACCGCGTGTCCATCTCCGTGCTGGTGCCCGGCCTGCTGCTGGTCTTCGTCACGTCCGCCTTCACCGTGGTGGGGATGCTGGTCTTCATCCTGCGCAACCGCAAGCGCTCCAAGCGGAGGGACGGCAACTCGTCGGCGTCCGAGATCAACTCGCTGCAGACGGTGTGCGACGGCTCGGCGTACTGGCACAGCGGCTACAGCGCCGCGGCCGACGTGGCTGGTGGCGGTGGTGGCGGTGGTGGCGGTGGTGGTGGCGGCGGGTCCCACCGCGGATACGACTGCGGCGCCCACTTGCTGTCCGACAAGTGAGGGAACAGAGCGCCCCACGGCTCGTGATAGAAGTATTATTAGTACCATCATCATCATCATCATCATTATTATTATTATTATTGATATCACAACGACTCCGGAGTCGACTCGCCTCTGCCTCGGATCCAGGCGGTGTATAATAATGTACAGAATTGAATAAAAAAAAGAAGCCGGGATAACCCCACCCCCCACCCCCACCCGCGTAAAGACACGTGCTGCACTCCGGACTGAGAGTGGGACCGCAGCACAGGACACGGCAACGGTGCACGAACGCATGAATGTAATGTAAATAAGGACTGTATCATATCTGCATGACTCGCATGGACTCGACTCACGCTGGGATCCATTCCACAGTAACAACGGTTCATTCAGACCCCCCCCCCCCCCGACCCTTCTCTTCGTGTTTTCAATAGAAATAAATATATATAAATATATAAATATATACATATGAAACGATATATGAATATATTCAAAGTGCCATTTCTCTATTTTTCGGTGAAAACGCAGTTAGGGTTTGTATTTGTTGTTTTTTTGTGTTTTTTTTTTCAAGGACGAGGCCAACATTAAAAAAAAAAATGGGTTTAACAAACGAGAAAAAAAGCACCTCTTGTAAAATGCATGTTTTTGTTCCCGTTTCTCATCTTTGACAGTTGATTGATTGATTGATTGATTGGTTGGTATCGGGACTATTTAGACTTTTGGTTCTCCGCTGAGTCATCTCCTTACGAATGTAAAAACGTGTTTCTCTCGTGGTGTGCCAGTCGTCGACGTTCAGAACCAGACGAGGTGCGGGGTAAGCATGGGCCAGGTTCACGACGAAAAGATGCTCTCGCCGCGGAGTTAATGTAGCTTAAAAAAATCATTATTATTAATAATAATAATAATAATAACGGTCCGTGCTCTTGTGTGTTTATGGGTGACAGCTTGGTCTGCCTATAAAAGGAAAGGTCCGGGAGGAGGAGGAGGGGGAGGCCGTATTTTCTTTTCTCTTTTTATTTTGTAATGGCATATTTTTGCAGAGGTAAAGCCGTGTATGTGCATAGTCCAGGTTCGACTCGAGTATAATACCAAGTGTGCACATAGAACTAGAGTGCTTTTTAAAAAAAAAAGAAATCAAACCGACTAAAAAAAAAAAAAAAAAAAAAAAACCAACATCTCCAGACAGAAGCATTCCCTTCACAAGGCCTAATATTCACTTTAACTATATTGTGAGCTTTTGTAAAGCCATCTATCTCGTCCAAATACGTCACAGGAAATGACACTTTATTACGAACATGTCCTTATACTGTAGAACAAGGAGTGTACATAGAACTATGTAAAAAGAATACCGCGCCAGTTTCTTAAGTCATTTCATGTGTCTTCACTACGCAGTTAGTTCTTATTTTTTATTTATTAATAATGTTTATAATTATGATGATTGCTGTTACTAGTTTGCTTTGGGCGTGTTATTTAGTCTCAACCCTATTCCCTGTAAATGACGCTTCATCTCTTCACAGTGCTTTCCCTAACGTCTACGGGGATGCTAAATGACACGCGGGAAAGCTTACCACGCGTGGACGCAACACGCGGGATGCCCTCAAAAGCAGCGTGCTATTTATACGCAGTCCCACGGGACAGGGCCTGCCTGAAGGTGTCGCTGTTGCCTCTGCGCGCCAGCTGGGGGCGTCGTGTAATTACAGCCGGGCGTGTGCGTGGCCACGTAGCCCACGACGGGAATAATCAGGAAAAAGGACACTGCCGCCGTGCAGTGGAGCGCGTGGATTATGAAATGCAGAGAACTATCAAGGTTTTTTTTTTTTTTTTTTTTTTTTTCTGCATTTTACGTTTTAAGCCATTGATGGTCAATCTACTTTTTTATTTTCTGAAACAAATGCAGAGGTTCCATCACCAAGGTCGCATTTCTGTAGTAAATAGAAAGAAACTGTCTGACACCTTGGCCTGTTAATGACCAGTGATGATCACTTAAGCATCAAATAATTAAATGGAGGGTGTTATTATTATTATTATTATTATTATGTAATTAATACTGCAGAAAATGGTCAGGAAAATTGAGGGGATTTCCAAGGGTGCTTCAAATATACTCACAATGTTTTTGTTTTTTTTCAATCTGTCCTCTTCTTATTCAGAGACTCAGACTCGACACATGAAAACACAAAACACCCTCTCTGGAAAGTGAAGTCTGACCTACAGACCTGTTATTTCTGTGACAGCAGCATTGTTGCCCATCACGCCGAGCTGACTGCTTATCACACGGAAAGATAATTATCTGTCTCTTCCTGTGGAATACTGTAACACGGCTTGTCTATTATTTGTCATTTTCTCATTGATGTGTCTCAGAGTTACATTTCTATGCTTTGCTACATTCAACCTGCTTCTATTTTGTTAATAAAGTGTGGTTGAGGTTGAGTATCTCTGTGGTGCGCAGATTTGGTTCTTTTGGGAGCGGGCTGCGGACCCCAACGCCCTGTCTCACTGCTGTTTTTCACTGCTGGGCATAGAGAAATGTGACAGGAGAGGGTTGGAGTTGTGAACACACCCACGCTGTGATGTCATGTTGCTGTGTTGCACTTTACTGTACGTAAAGACCTTTTAACAGACCGGTCGGGCTGAAATGCACTCAAACCGGAAGTCATTTTGAATCCTGTTGGTGTCTTAATGCTGCAATGGCCTTAAATGAATAAGTAACTAAATAAATGAATGCTTCATGATGAAATTTAGGTCAGCAGTGTGTGGAACTTGACTGTGCTTGCTATCTGTAGAAGCTATTATATGTAGAAAGAAATATCTGAAAGGGATACTCTATAAAAAAAATGCAGAGTGTGAAGGACTATTATATTGGCCATATAATAAAGTGGCAGAAAAGGAATCTTCAGTAGGGATTATTGACGTTAATTCAATTTAGATAAATCAGCCTCTGCTGGATTTGTGGGGAGCTGAGTCTTAAGGGTCAGTAAGTAACATTCTTGGAGTGATCCTTTTTCTCAAAAGTATTCTCTTTTGGTCTCAATCTCCTCCAAAAATTCTCTTGGTTTGACAATTTTTTTACTGATTTTTTTTTTGTAAACCCACGGTCTCATTGATCACCCAATTCTATGTTTCAATACACAAGTACATCTTCTGAAATGAGAATATCTTGGAAAGGAACATTAATTTTAGTTCAACGTGAAATATTGTTGGTTTTCTGTGAATGTGAAGAGTTAAAATCTACGGCAAACAATCAATACTGGGTCAGAATTGAAGGGCCTCGATCTTAATGGATATTCTGTATTTTCGTGTAAGTGTGTTTTGCAGGATTGTGCATGTGATCGTTGTCGGATAGTTGCATTTTGGTTTGTGTGCGTGTGGCTTGCTGATTAGGGTGACATAATTACAGAGTCAGGAACTCGCCCCGACCAATCACGCGCTGAGTGGAGGCCACTCGATTATATGCATGGTTATGCGTCAGCTGCCTGTTGTGGGAAGCTCATATCGCCGCTGCCTCTAAATGGCCGTTGATCACAATGAGCAGTGAGAGCACGGCGTCCCTGAGTAACCCTAATTTGTCCCGGTGCCCCAGCTTTTCCTTATTGGTTTTATAATTGGCTTTGGTTTAGCAGAGGCCCCGCACCCATTTCTCACCGGGGAGGAAATGTCCTCACCATAATGTGCCCGTAAACACCACAAATCATGGTCTGTGCCACACCTGCCAGAAAGGGAAATTTAAAACCTGGGTAGGTGCTGCGCCATCTTTTTCTCTCTCTTCCCTTCACATTCTTTCTGCAGCGTGCCTGGCTGAAGCCCAGAGGAAATGTGTAGCTCTAGACCCCCCATGTCCGGTATCGAGTTTTATAATTAGCCAAATGGTCAAAGTTCTAAGCTCAAGTACACTCCAGGCTGAATTTTTCTTTCTCTCCAGGAAAAAGTTAATGCTATGCAGTAACGACCATATCAGTTTGAAGGGTTCCAGCATCAAGAATTTACTCTCTTACTCTTTTGGTTCATTGTAACAGATATACATGTGAGAAAATAAATTATAGATCTGGGCATATTTCAGCAACATCCACAAGCTGTTCTGAAATTATTCACTTTTTCTGCTAAAAGTAGCACATTTGCCCTGATTAAACCCCTTTGAATATGTGCCACGTTAAAAATAAAGAAATTCATACTCTGCAAAGAGCTGGCCATGCTCAAAGATCAGTGTTTTGTTAAGGCAGACATATTTCATGTTCATTTCAGAATATACAGTACATGCCAAAAGTTTGGACACACCTTCTCATTGAATGTGTTTTCTTTATTCTCATGACCATTTACGTTGGTAGATTCTCAATGAAGCCATCAAAACTATGAATGAACCAATGTGGAGTTACGTACTTAACAAAAAAAGGTGAAATATCTGAAAACGTTTTATATTCTAGTTTCTTCAAAATAGCCGCCCTTTACTCTGATTACTGTTTTCCACACTCTTGGCATTCTCTCGATGAGCTTCAAGAGGTCGTCACCTGAAATGGTTCTCCAACAGTCTTGAAGGAGTTCCCAGAGGTGTTTAGCCCTTGTTGGCCCTTTTGCCTTCACTCTGCGGTCCAGCTCACCCCAAACCATCTCGACTGGGTTCAGGTCCGGTGACTGTGGAGGCCAGGTCTCCACTTTTTGTTAAGTATATAACTCCACATGTGTTCATTTATAGTTTTGATGTAAATATGGAACCATTTTCATAATGTGCTGTTGTCCAAGAGATGTTCAAAAGATCCATGATAGTGGGAGCAAATTATAATCAACCAACATGTGCAATGTCCCTTTTATCTTCCATCCCAACATTGCTGCTCTTCTTGGAATAACATCATGCTTGGAATCGGCGGTAAGATTGGTGTTACTCCACATCAAAGTGCAGCACGGGGATATCACATTATGAACTGTCAGCCATTTTGGCCTTCATTTTGCATAGTCAATCCTGGATACGTTTTTTTCTGGTTATGCCGAAGAAATTTAAGAATGACACGCAAACATGAATTCATTCATGCGTACATTTATTCCTTCATTCTAAAATCCATCCATCTTTCCTCTCCCCACCATTTTCTATTTTCCACACTGCCTGTGTGTCTCACATCACATTAGCCAGACAGGCACCTCCTTTTAAAAAGCATACCCGATTCAAGGACAGGGCCCCATACTTCTGCAGACAGATGGTGAATCGGACTGTGACAAACTGCGGGATTCACGGCCGTGCGCTGCTCCAAGGTGTGTTTGTGCTTTTTTTCGCGGTTTGATTGACAGCACATTGATTTCGTCCAAGCTCTTTTTTTGGCTTAAAAGGATTTAAGTGATGCACACCAATGATGACCAATGGATCGATGGATTGTTAGGCAAGGACACACTTTCCTCCCTACCGCGCGTTTGCAATTTGAGCGTAGCTATGATGATTTTGGCCAAGCATGTTACTTGCCTATACTCCCCGTACAGGGAGCGTAGACACTTCTGTGCCTTTCTTCTGAAAAGGTTTCAAGGTTTCAATCCCTTTTCCCTTTTCATTATATCTGTTTTTTTTTTTTTTTTTTAATTCCTCATGAGCTGTTCCATCGAAACCTGGCCTTGGCAAAGATGCACCGCTTTGTTTGCTGTCAGCAACACGGTCATTCATTCTGGCAGGTCTGGTTTTATCCCATTCAGATAAGCTCTTCAAAAGTATGGTGCTTTTCAAAATGTGGTGACACATTGACTTTTCAAATGGCGCTGGAATGGGTTATTCATATGGTGCTTCAACGAAACATTTCTCCATGAGGGGTGACCACAGGGCCACTAGGCTCTCACATCCTCAGACTCTCACAAAGCACAAAGGCAACACACCAAAAACAAAAAAAAAAAAAAAAAAAAAAAAGCTGCGGACAACATATTGTACTCGACTTTGATATAGTGCAACATTTCTGCTGACTGTCAACGCCTTGCGGAGAGGGCTATGGGGCAGGGTGGGGTTGGGCGGGGGGTTCCGGCTGCTATCATTGTCCCTTTGTTTGATGTGATGATGATGAATTACTGAGACACGCCGCGACGCTGGGATGAGCCGGGGAGCGTGAAGGGCTGCCTACGGAGAATTTAGTGAGTTCGGCGCCGCCTCGTCCTCCAGTGGTGCGTTCAGCGGAGGCTTTTGATGTAATCCATGTTCAAGACCCCTCATCTGCCGTGAGATAAAGCACGTCGCCAGAGAGGGCCGCGTGGCTGAGGGGAAGGCAAGGAACTGGAGAAGAAAGGGGTTCGGCGGGGAGACGGCATGGACGGGAGGAGAGGAGACCGCCTCCTCCCCCTCCATCTGCGATCTGCGTGACTGCGGTGGACTTTGCCGCGCTCCACGCTCCCAGGGGTTTAATTTACGGTGCCGGCAGAGCCCTGGCTCGCGCTTCATCGTGCCCACGCGGTCCTGGCCCGCCTGCCTGCTGTCTGCCTTCATCCACCGCCCCGTATGTACGAGGCGTCGGCATTTTCCCGCGCAGCCCGTCCTCCTATCGGCGAGGTCCACTGATGGAACAGCTTTACATTACGCGGCTCTCGCCTCCCGCTTCGCCACACGAGATACAATGACTAAACACGGGGACGGGGACGGGGACGGGAGCGGCTGTGATGAAAACAGACTCGCAGCACATGTTGCGCTTGGCAAGCCGCGGAAACGCCGCCAGAGCTTGACGACTTCTCATAGGTGACATTATGGGGACGGCGTGGCGCGACCCTTGACCGTCTCCTGATTTGTTCATTGTCCCGATGACCTTTTCCAACACAGCGGCTGGGCAGGCATCTTTGTGTCCTCGGGACCTCTCTGTCTTTCGCTTTCAGTCCCGCGACGTCTTGCCATTTTGCCGCCTCTGTTTTCCATCCCTTCCTCTCAAGCTTTCATTTTTCCCCGGGTGGACCAATTAGGGGCCTCGGCGCCTTGTAGCAACCCGCCCGTGCAAGCCAATAAGCAGCCCTCAGGAGTGGGCTCCCTCCGGATCCACCTCCAAAATGCAAGGTCATGGCCCACTTGCCCCTGCACTCCCCCTGCCTCTCCGCTGCCCCCACACACGCTGCCTGATTCATTTCCCGGCAATGCCGGATTTGGCGTAGACTAACAGATGATGTGTGTCAAATTAGATCAGGAGAGTCTTAATACGTTTATTTGCTCATTTGTTTGCAGCGTGATTGCCGACCCTCAGCGGTTCTCTTGCATGCAGAGCTTGTACGGGAGGAAATAATGAGGGCGCGGGGCGCAAACTCACTAGGAAGGAGGGGTTGCATGAAACGATGGGTGAGCTCAGGATGCAGGCTGGACGGGCTGGACCAGGAGGTTGCCTGTTGACAAAGTAAAGTAAAGTGTAGTGATTGTCACATGTGATACACAGCAGCACAGCAGACGGTGCACACAGTGAAATTTGTCCTCTGCATTTAACCCATCACCCTGAGTGAGCAGTGGGCAGCCATGACAGGCGCCCGGGGAGCAGTGTGTGGAGACGGTGCTTTGCTCAGTGGCACCTCAGTGGCGCCTTGGCTGATCGGGATTCGAACCGGCAACCTTCTGATTACGGGGCCGCTTCCTTAACCGCTAGGCCACTACTGCCACCACTGACATGTTCATGGACCAGTGGTGCAATGTCAGAATAAGAACACCCAGGAAACAGGACACAATCGGTGGTCCAATATTGACAAAGCCCACAGGAAAAAAAAAAAAAAACACAGGACAACAATCTTTAGTTCGGGCATAATATCAAATAGTTCCTCAATAGCAGACAGAGGGAGGGAGGAAGAGAAGAAGAGGAAAGTGAAGTAGAAGTGAAGGGAAGATGCTCCTCACTTCTCAATGAGGATGCTATGACTGCCACACATTTAAATCTTTCTTTATTGCATTCACAGGTGCAGTTGTGTCATGGAAGTTTATGAATGTGTAATCATAGTGATTGTTTTATTTTTTTTAGCCATTTCTGCAGCCGCTATTATGGCAGCATGGCAATTACTGGCGGACAAGGTCACACGACCAGATGCTTTTTTTTTTTTTTTTTTTTTGCCTGGGGCTGCTGTATAATGTAGGTATCTTTATGGAAACAAATCAATGTGTGAAGGGAGAGGTTTTGGTAAATTGCATCTCATCACTTGTCTGCGTTAATTATGTCACTGGAGTTTTTATTGAAGCATTTTTTTTTGTCTTTGCCAAGAAATCACTACATATAAAGTAAAATGGTGGGTTTTACAGAAATAGTGTAACTGTACATTACAATCTCTACAATCAATCAGCCAAGCAATCTTTATCTATAAAACTCTTTTGTTTGAGATACAAAGCTTGAAGCATCTAGTAAGCAAGCCCAAGGTGACAGTGAACTCTCTGAGCAAAGATAAGAAAAGGAAAAAGACTTGGAGGGGAAGGAAAATGGGGGGGTCCTCCCTTATTCTGTCAGCACAGGTTAATTGATGATACGGTTACAACTTGCAATGCACATTCTTCAGATTCTTCTCTGCAAAACTGGAAAACAAACATAGAGCAGCATGGTATTGACTGGTTTTGGTTGGTCATAAGTTAACCATGCACCCACTTTGTTACATCTTATTCCATTTCAATGTACTCACCTGGAAAGTGGATTCTGAAATTGGTGAATCCACATCGTCCACATCTGCAAGGAACAAAGGTCAAACCCAAAAAGGCATAAACATCAGATTGCCATCTAACATGCTCTCCATTTGTTCTTGTTATTCCAGCATCTTAATAACCACAAAATAAGGACGTGGGACGGGTTACACACAACTCAAGATATTGTGCAGGGGGCCAGTATAAATTGGTGAAGAATAGGGGGATGATGACAATTGGTCAAATTTGACGAATGGCTGGGGTCACTGAACAACACTGCAAGGTTGCATAGAATTCACAGGGGCTTGTTAATAACTAGTTTCAAATGCAATAGAGACTGCATGCTGGATTCTCTCTTGTGCCCATGCGCAAACCACTTAACCCTGTGCTGCTCTACGGGGTTGAAATTGTAATTTGTGAAATACAGATAAGTGAATAAATGGAATTATGTGGTAATTATGTAGTGGTGTGCAACCAATTGATATCCTATTGGGTTTTATTGACAAACAGTTTGCAAAGGGAGGAGCTTGCAGTAAAAATTTCCTGCAGCGACAAACAGGAATCATTCAAAAAGGTAGGTGGTAGTTACAGCCGGGCATGTCCATATGGAAATCATGCTTCAGTAGATAAAATGTGTAAATTCGAGAGACACAGGGAGGGTGAATCAATCTTGTTGCAAATCTGATGTTAAAAAACTTTTAAAAAACATTTGCTAATTTGCTTCACTCAATCATCCATGAATAATCTACCCCGACGAATGGGCCTGAACCACCTCCAGAACGGCATGTTAAGATCACTAGTACATAATTAACCCAGAAGCTGTCAGTGCTACATAAGGTGGTTTTTACCCATTATTAATGTATTGGGGTTTAATGTATGCAAGCAAGATCTTCTATTCATTTTTTCTTCCTTATATGCCGAACTTTTATATTCACTGTCTTTGCTGTATTTTGGGCAGGTTACTGCTGTGAGATACTGGGTACTGGTCATGTGTGACATCATCCATAGGCCAGGAAGACTAGCTGAAACCAACAGGAGAACTCAGGTGCAACTTTGACTGCTCCAGCTTTCGAAAAAACAGTTTGAACAACTCAGGGAATCAGCCCCTGTCTAGATAGAGTTGAAAATCAAGGAGTGTTTTTTTCTTGTTGTTGTTCAGTATAAAACTCAGCACTTGACCTACTTTCTGACTCTGGAGGCCTAGTTTTCCCCCAGGTGTAGCAATGTCACATTTGCTAGTTTGAAATAAGAATGTTGCCTGAATTAAAGATATTCATGTTTGGCCAGGTAGATTTCATGCTGCATGGAGGAGGAGGTCACCATTTATTTTATTTTATAAAAATCATTGTTATCTCACAGTTGAAAGCGAAGTGATTGTCATTGCGAAACACTGCAGCACAGCACACGGTGACACAACGAAATGTGTCCTCTACATTTAACCATCTCCCTGAGGAGTGGGCAGCCATGACAGGCGCCCGGGGAGCAGTGTGTGGGGACGGTGCTTTGCTCAGTGGCACCTCAGTGGCACCTTGGCAGATCGAGATTTGAACCGACAACCTTCTGATTACGGGGCCGCTTCATTAACCGCTAGCCCACCACTGTAATATGAGCTACATTAATCCAGGACTGTTTATTCCAGTTCTGTGTTATTCTACAGAAGAGAATAGTGTGGCCAATGATCATTCATCAATGTAGATTCACACAAATTCACCGTGGTACAGTCCATTAAGACTTTATGGCTGATAATATTATTCTGATTGTGCCTATGAAACTCACCCCTGACAAAAACAGGTTTGTATACTGCGTTGAAATGGTTTGAGATTATTTGAGTCAAAATAATTTAAAATAAAACTACTGATTTTAAATACTACTGTTCTAAATTCCTCATTATGAGCTGCTCTGAAAATAGCACCACAGAGAGACGAACACTGAACAGAGAAAAATCTCTCCAGTAGGCCTATTTACATAGGTCTATTAGCAGGAAATAAAGTCAAACCTTTCCTACCCTTTGAACGAAAACAAGTGGAACTTGCACGCTTAAGGCCGGGTATGATTTTTAATTAACAGAGAAGGAGAGAGACACACATTGAGCTACAAGGTTCAACAGTGTCACCTGTCAGGCCTAATTGCTGGATTTTCTTCCTGAGGGGTACGGCACAGGAATGTAATTATGCTCAGATCGATAATGTGCGCCGAGGACGGTGGAATAACGATTCATATCATATGCAGATGGATTCTGGTACAGTGAAGGCTGATTGGCGAATCTGCTGGCTTTTGCAAAATGCAATAATGAATTCACCATTTTCAAGGCAGGTTTGATGTTACAGCATTAATCAGGGGAAGGCAAATTAATAAAAGTTAGTGGGCCATGGGGTGGGGCAGACATGTGGCTGTCTAATTCAACTCAGCCGGGATGTGTTTGCTCCTGCTGTGGTTACTCTGCTGTCAAAATCCTAATCCCCGAAGGTTTGAAAAAGACAGAACTTTTTAGCACAACATCACAGTGCTGTGACGGGCAGAAATGAAATTCAGTCCATGCCTCAAGAATCTCACTCCCCACATTGAATTAAAGTATTGTTGCATGGCTGGCTTTAATCAGCAGAGACTGGGTATTTTGTTGAGCAGAAGTGAAAAATGGGAAGCAAAATGCAACGGTAACAGAACTGTGAAATGTTATTACATGGACACTATTATTCCATGTTAATAAACGCCACCAATTCAATTGCAATTATATCACTCGTCGCTCAGTCATTCAGATCAGAGGACTGAATGCAAATTCTGTGGAACCCGAGATAATATTAGCACTTTATGACCACCAAAAGATGGTGATTGTGTAAAATTCATTGTTTTGTTTATCAGAAATTGACTGGTTGTAATGAGTGTAATTCATCCAATAAAGTTATGCATGGCACAAGCAACAAATAGAAACAAATAAAATAAACAGGCATATTTTACAGCGCATCTAAGAAAATATTGCACCAGCCCCAGTGAAAAACTGTAGAATTTGCACAAGCTTTATTCAAACAAACTGGGTCTGTCCTCTTCTATGCATCACACATTATTATTATCTCAGTATTGGCCCAAATTGCCTCAATCTTTGCATCCTTGAGTTAATGTGAGTAAAACATGTCAATTAAGGTGGCACAACTTGTGCACATTCCTGTTTTGGTGAAATGTAACAAGAGTGATGTGTAAAAAATACGGCAAAAGCATTTCTTCCTCATCAGTGATTGAACATTGTGTGATGGGTTGAGTTTTATACTGTGTATAAAAGTGCAAATATGACATTTGGGACCAAAAAGAAAGTCTGATCCCTCCTATTGTTCATGACGTCTTATTTAACATGTGAGGCAAAATGATGACATTGTGTCAGCATTACAGGCATTTAGATCATGCCATGAAGAAAGAGCTTCACATCACAACTTTGACCTCACGTCAGCTTCTGATGGACACTGGCTACCTGTTCTGAGAACAATTTGTCACTTCCTTGCCTCACCACCTCTGCCAGACCCAGGGGAGGCCATCAGCAGTCTTCCCTGTCGTCTGATGCCTCCTGCCAGGCTGACGGTGCCGCTGGCACATCCTGCCCATTGTGAGGCCGAAATCCATTTGTCAGTCTGCGTTTGTCAAAGCCGGGGTCTGCCAGGGTCCTTCTCTGCGGTGCTACGCCACCGACATAGCTGCACACCTCTCACGCATCAGCACCCTAGTGGTGACCTGTCACAGCGCTTACGCCCTTCCATCTCTATACCCAACAGATCGTGTGCGGGTTGACCAGATGTTTCGTTCAAGATCTTTTGAAAGGCATTTCCTCCTCCAGGCCGGCTGCAGCGTTGGTCACGTGCACAGAAATCTCTGGCTCATGGCATTTCAGCGCTCAATGATTTTACTGCATTTATCTATTCTTTTTTCTAGGGAATGTACAGCTGCCACCTGTAAATGGTCCTCTAAGCCTTGCGCCAAAGGTTGCTATGGAAATGGTTGCCTGCAAGGCAAGTCAATAACACAATGCAATGCTGGCATGGTGACTACTCTGCATTCAGACAACTGTTGAAACTTGCATTCGATGGCTCGTCACTTGCTAACATAAATCTTAACAAATAAAAAAACATATTTTAAGACATAAAGCAACCTTCACTGTTCCAGTCATTAAAAAAAAGCAAATCTCTGAAAAAGAGTGCATATCGCAAAACATGGCTACCATCAACACCATCAAAGCCTCAGGCTAATTAAAAGGTTTACAGTTTGCCTTTGCCTTCTTAATCGGGTCATATGACACCTAATTGTGCAAAGAGGGTAGCTGTGTATGGGCAGCTTAAATCCCAACACACATTTGGAGACCTCATTAGTGTCAAGAAAGACCAAGTGAGAAGAGGAGTTTTAGTTCATTAAAGGAATCTAATAAACGGAGGAAACTATTAGAGCATGAGCAAAATCCCAAAGCTCCAAATATTTACCCCAAATAGTTAACATACTCTGTCACTCTGTGCGCTGCACTTAAGGTTGTGCATTTTGTAATGTACATGCAATTTTGTGTAACAGTGAACTGCCCGTTGCCACAGTCTAGCACGCATGCGACATTTCATCATCACGGAAAGTCATATTTCAACAGACCAAGGACGCCGAGCGAGAAAAGCCAATGAGAGTAAATAGTTTAAAAATTGTCAGCTTCAGCCTGGGGTTGCTGAAATGTCACAGTAAAAGTGCACACTTTTTTTTTAATGTTCTGTCAGCACAGGCATGCTGTTACAGAGATTGGTGGTGTCATGGAAATCATGGATACTGCACTGCTGAGGGGCTGGTCTGATTCTAAGAATGCTGCAAACGAAAAAAAAAAATACATATACATATGCATGAGGCCAATGTTAATCTCGTTAAAAGGTTGTTGCATCAGAGTGTTAAAATTTTGTGTAATTAATGTAACTGTGTCTTGCGGTAGGCCCAGTGGGGGTTGTTTTTGTCACCTGAAAGCACCTTAATTAGTCTTTGACTGTATTACATTTTCCATGTGTCTGGTCCTGCATTAATGGGTCTCCACCACACTTTGGGAATTTTTCATTAATAACAGGAAAAGTACATATGCTCACAGTAATCGAATTTCAAAAAGTAACCAAATCAACAAAAAGGCCCCAAGAAGCAAAAAAGGAGGTTAAAAGCAAAGCATGTCACTGTGAGCAACGTGAGATGTTACACTTTAAAGAAAGTGATTAGGGTAATCGTGGATTAACAAAATGAGACAAACACAAAGCTCTGGTCCAGAAAACCTTGAACCCAAGCACAGAGAAGTGGCCTGGGATGTTGCAATAAGAAATGGAATTTATAATCATATATTCACACTTTATAATGATTTAAAATCTTAAGACGTTGTTAAGTGTTCCACCAATTAAACTGATGACTTGAAGTGATGACACAAGCAGTACTGTATAGCGTAGTACCAGAAAGCAGCATATGCCTGCAGACTAGAATCTATTACTGGTCCCGCAAGTTCTTGTGACAGTACGAACACATTAAATCTATTGTATGGTAATACAATTAATAAATTAATAATTTTATAATATTGTTAATATTATTAGAGTAGGGGGTGGTAGCCTAGTGGGTGACACACGTGCCTACCATAAGACCCAGATTCAAATCCCACTTACTACCACTGTGTCCCTGAGCAAGACACTTAACCCTGAGTGCCTCCAGGGGGACCGTCCCTCTGGCTGCAAGTCCCTCTGGATAAGAACGTCTGATGAATGCCGTAAATGTACGTAACCACTGTCTACTAACCACTGTCTTAAAAAGAATAATGCATTTTCCTTTCACCAAAGCCCTGAAAATCTAAAATGTTCAATGATCCACATATCAGTTAATGGTGACAAACTGATGTGTTCCCATAATGACAGGCAGGTGCTTCCCTCCACTTGCCATTATGTCCTCGACCGCAATCGACTTAAACTTGTATTGCATCTAAAATCCTCGGTGTCCCCTGACTAATTATACGATCAGTGGCCAATTGCGGTCTGAGTGCGGCCAGTGATGAGAGAGGAAAGAGGACACGAGAGACGGCTTCTGCTGAATGTGGGTAAATAAGCAAACCTGTTACCCAAACCTCATACCCAACCATGCTGCTGTCATACCGCAGCACCTTGACTCTGACACTGTCAATCAACACAGGTTGGTTGGTTGATCGATCAATTAGTTAACTTTTGTAGACACTGCCTATTCAATTAGTCTGCTTTTTTTATTGGTTTGTTGCCAATCTACCCAGCAATCAAATGAGCATGTCAGTCTCAGAATAAAGGACTCTAGTCATCTGCCACTATTACTAAATGTAACAAATAAAAAAAAAAAAAAAAAAAATATATATATATATATATATATATATATATATATATATATATATATATATATATATATATATATATATATATATATATATATATATATATATATATATATATATATATATATAAAATTAGATTCATTTGAACACTCAGTGAATTAATTCACATAACCACAACACGGTCTCTATATTAAATCACCGAATCCGGCATAGTATCACTTCTTCATGGTATTAGAGCGAGCAGATTGTGGGCCTGTGATGTTACATAAACCAGAGCTATTTTGGTGAGTAAACAATCTCCCATATCCAAAACTTGGAGTGGCGGAGAAGCCTGCAGCACATCTCCGTTGACAAGGTGCTCAAAGAGCCATGATGCACCCTTCAAGTCTAATGTCACCGGCTGTGACCCTTTCCCACTCACTTAGTATTTTCATATCGCCAGAGGGAGGATAACAAGGGTCCTCCGGAGCAAGGTTCACATTTGACCAGATTGCTGTTGCTTCTGCAACTCAAAGCTAAACGACAAACACCATTTACCCTAATATTTTAATAGATGCTTTTTTCACTCAGTTAAAATAGTAGACCAGAGATCGAAACATTGAAATTGAAATCTGCATAATATTTTTAGAGGTGACAAGCACTGTTTAGCGTTTCTGAGTTCATTTAATGCGTGCAATAGACTGTTCATTATCAACAAAGTTGGCTTGCCTTCTACATGAGCACTCTTTTTTTTTTTAAATCAAGAAAACTGTGTCCTGGAAATCATTACTCTGATTGAGTTAACACTGACTCAGATAAAGTACTTATGCCTTGCCCCATCAGGCAAATTTTGTGCCAGAATCTTAAGGCTGTATAAATCATTCATTTCCACGAAACGCCAACATCGATTTTGCAATCCGTTCTGCGGATTGCACCCAGGATCTGGGTGATTCATTTAGGGTTCCATCCGTAATGTGAGTTTAATTTTCAGTTACATGTCTGTCATGCCCTTTGTCTTGATGGTAAATGTTAAAATTGGAGTTCTTTGGGATCAGCGCTGTATGTTCATAATTTAGCCTCAGCCAGTTTTGCCTACAAGCTTTAAATAAGATTATTTAATTAAACCTTGAATGAAATAAAAGTTAGCCAGATTGACTGAATTAACGTTTGCAATGCAGTAATTTGAGCAGTTTGCAAATTACAAAGCGTTAACTAATATCTGACTTCAGTGAAAAAAATAAAAATTAAGCAAGGGACACAGAACCAAAGACAGGAATGTATCTACTCCAGCTTTTGGCAAGCAAAGCGTTACCAGTTTATTGGTGTATTGTCTGGTGTCAGATTCACTTTCCGAGGAAACCAATCATGTTTTCCCTCAACCCCACACAACAGAGACAGGGACTATTTTCAGGTTGATTACATTTTGCTCTCTGATTGTCCTCTGACATCAAATTAAATGCCTTACCGAGGAATGAAGAGGGGAAGAATAAAAAAAAAAAAACGGTATTGCAACGTGGGTGCTGCCGAGAAGACCGGGCGGAAGGCTATCAGCGATATTCAAAGAGAGATTTTCTTCCCTCTCTCTCTCTCGTGTACTTCAGAACAGAATGAAGTGTCAAGGACCAACCCTCTGAAAATCTGTGGAATTATTTCAAAGGCATATGCTACCACCAGTCATGCATGCCTGACACGTAGCCATAGGAAATGCTAAGCCTGGTGATGCATGGATGGAAATGGTAGTCTTTGCAAATTACTGCTGCCTAGACAAGTTTCGGGGAGCTCCCTGTGGAGGCAAAGTGAATGGGTTTGGAGTTTGAAAACAGCCAGCCCAGACAGAATCGAATCGATACTCGGCAAATAAGAGGCTCACGGGGGACGCCTGATAATCATGTTATGCCTCGCATTATCATTCAGAAGTTGCTGCGTGGCAACGGAGACTTTGAGAAGACAAAGGGGATGAAGAGGAACAGTCGAAACAGGCCGGCCGTGGCGTGAGTCAGCACACGGTGATTCAGCCAAAGCGTGTTAGCCACAGAAGCAATGCACTCCAGGTCAAGGGTAGCATATGGAAAAGGATCACAATTCAGCATAGCATGCTGGAATGGAGCAGATATTGATTCAAGAAGATCTGACATTGGCCCTACAGAAGAAAAAGTAAAGGTGCATCTCACCAAATGAATTCTCAATTTTTCTCAAAATTGAATTTTACAAGGTTCACACGTGCAATCACTTTGGAAGATGCTTCAGCAACAGGATCAAGATGTGCTCGGAACGTTCTGTCTCTCAGGCTTTTCACTTGGGAACCTTTCTAGTACTTTCTGTTCATTGTTTTCTTTTCCAGGTTTTTCAAGCCTTCAGAAAAAGGGGAGATGCCAAAATGGTAATCATTTGGAATCTTCATGTCCAACAGAGGAGAGTACTGTAGAGGAAGCGGTGTGCTCATCAATTTGTGCAAGAGGAGAAAGTTTTATTTTTCTGGCAAAATACACTGAATAATCATAACTGCCAAGTCTCACATTTGATCAGTGAAATTTGCATATTTTCTCATGTCTCACGCTGGATCTTGTGGATCTCATTAATCTCAAAAAAATTCAGAAACATTTTTAAAGAAATGAGCTACAGTATGATCTCCTCAAATGGTCACGATGTGAACCAAACATTGGGATGACTAAGCTTCCACTTTCATTCACACAAACAAATTACATAGCACAATTTAAAATTACAGACATTACCATCAATATTACTGAAATCTGTGCAATTTTATGAAGTAAATGTGGAAAATTTGCTTTCAGGTGTAGAGATACATTTCCCAGGGGCCAGCTTCTTGAATAAGGCTGATGACTTGCTGCAGTATGGATTTGTTTTGCTGGTAGTCTCATCATAAGGCCCTAACAAAATAGATTTGTGCTGAGGTTAACACCAAAGTTAAGTTAGAGTTTCCTCTTTGCAGTTCTTTCACTAATGCTAGTATATGCAGACTGAATTTAATGACTAAGAGCTTTAGCTCAATACTTTTGTCCATATTTTGTTATATATTTAGTCTGACGGGAAAGTGACCCAAACACTAAGACTCTGAAATGTAAGTCTGTCAGTTATTTATTGTTAATTTTATACATTTATTTAGATGCTAAAATTTATTTATTTTATTTTTTTTTGAGAGCGAGAGAGAAAGAAAGAAGTGTCTTTTTTTACATACAAATCTTTCTGAGTGCCACTGCTAAGAACTGCAATAAAAATTAGATGGCTTGGACATTATATGGACATGCAGATCACGTCTATATTGCGGCCTTCGGCTCAAGACCAATACTGGATTTTTACACGATATGCAAACTATGTTCGCTATTTTTTGACGTCTAACTTCGACAATGTGTAGTCAATATGCAGTCAAATCCAGATTAGATGTCATGCGGACGTCTTAACACAGGTACAACAATTTTTTCAGATCATGTAAAGTCCACATGTGTGTTTTATGTCTTCCCAAAGTCCAGTATTTATGTCCGTTTTTATATTTATATTTATTGTGTAATTTATGACAAATATGAACATTGTTAATATTCTTTATTAATATAATATATTTTATTTGTGATTAAATACCCTATATGTAAGCAGTTGTTTTAAATTTTGCATATACAAGCAGTAAATCTGCATCTGTGCAGTTCACAGGAGCCCTTGATGTCATCACCTACAGACCAGTGCTGCAGTGCTTTCGTTCTGTGAGAGCTCGAAAAAAAAAAAAAAATTCACACTTCAGAATGATTTAAAATCTGAAGACAGAGTTAAGTGTTCCATCAATTAACCTGATGATTTGAAGTGATGACACAAGCAATACTGTATAGTGTAGTACCAGAAAAGTAGCATATGCCTGCAAACTAGAATCTATTACTGGTCTGGCAAATTCTTGTGACAACTATTGGATGTAGTTGGTGGCTGGACTAAATAAAGTATTTACTTTTCTTTAATTTTTTGGTAAAGCATGGTGTGTATAACTGTAACAGTTAACTGCATACAAAGATGTAAAGCATTTCCAGTTCAAATCTGCTGCTGAGACAATCAATTGAAGCTGTGGGAAAACTGGAACAGCAAACCACCTCTTGAAATGGCACTGCAGCTATGCACATTTATTTACAGTAGACCTGTAAAAAGGATGTCTAAAATGAGTTTACATTTTACGTAAAAAAAGGCATTCACCACAACCTCATTTGGACAAGAATGAACCCTTACACAGATGTCCTATGGACATGAATACTAGACGTTCTGGCATCACAGTCTGCTCCTTCGGAGGACCAAAAGCGGACGTGCATAGACGACCTGAAAAACGACGTCGCTTCAACGTGTCGCTTCCCTGCGCAGTGGGGAGGCTTCTAGCCAAAGTAATAAGGAGTGGGCTCAATAAACAGGGTTCTGTCAGGAATTTAGCTCAGTGGCGCTTTGAGGAAATTACGACTGAAATGATTAACCAACACTATAATGCCAGCTGGGGTGATGCTAGACAAGTCTCATGGATCCTATGGGAGGCTAAAGCCCTAAAGGATCAGTTCAATACTGCAGGAGTGATGTTTGCTACCTGAAGGGGAACCTGTCGAAAACGAACGGCCAGCTCCTTTAAATGGGGTTTCGTTGTACAACCAGCTCAATATTTAGCACTTTTATCGTTCTTTTTGCTTCGAAAGCACATTAGAATTTAAGCCCAGAACACTGCACTATGCTGCCTGGGAACACACACTCAGAAAGACTTTCCACAAGATATTTTCATATTACCACAAAAATTAAATAAATAAATGAAAAGAACAGTGCGGCATCAGACATTGTGCTCAGACGCTCCAGATGTCTTTTTATTTTCCGTTTTCTTGAATGAGAATTCACAGGTAAAAATTTTACAAGGCAAAAAAAAAACAGAAAAAGGGCCATGAGGAGGCTTGAACAGTTTTTTTTTTGCTTGGTGACAAGCTTTCGGGGCGTGAACAGAAGCCCAAGGGGGGTTTTGAATCTGCTATGAGCAGCAGTGTGTTTCTTCTGCGAAAACCGCCTCAGGGATTCTTCTTCTCTTCCCTTCTCCGCTCGCACAAGTTGCTCCTCAGCATGCTTTATTACTTCCAAAGCGGGAGAGCTATTTCTGTTCGAACTGCTCAATCTCTCCGAAAGCCGCCGATGATTACAAAAGGTGTTTCGGCCCGGCCCCCTGCTCCTTCCCTACTCTATCGTGTTATGATTGAAATCATTAGAGCAGATGAGGTGTTTGTGCCACTTAAGCCGAAATGCAGTACATAATGGCAATTTGATATTTATTTAATTCCCCCCCCCCCAATGAACATTGCTAGAAAATTCCATTCTCAGTTTTAATAAGTGGGCTAATTATTTGAATGGAGCCCACCTGTGTGCTAATAGGGCGGTTCCCATTATTTCAGGTTGATTACCTCAGCAGGGAAGTGCAATTCTGGAGGAACAAAAAAAAAGAAGCTCTTAGTCAGGCAATTAGAATCAGAATGGCTGGGAGGTCCACAGCGGTCCTGTCGAGGACAGAAGGGCGCATGAAATACAAAGGGGAGCCGGACGAGCCCCCCCTCTCCACCCACGTCCAGCTGTGCCCAGGCCGCTCTTTAAATGTCAGCTGGTCGGAAACGGCGTGGTGCGGATGTGGAGGTCGCATCGCAGGGCGCGCCCCGCCCTGACTTCACAGGTTCAGGCGGAGCATAATGAGCGCGGCGTGACCACACCGGCACCCGACCGCCAAGCGCCTGCTGGGCCAATCTGGCCGAACCAGGCCGTGTCCAGGCGAGGCATGCCATCAATCACGTACCTGGCAGGCCGGGCCTATTTGGTGAGCAACGCGAGGCCTCACGTCGCTTCGTCCCGAAAAACACAGTCCAGCTGTCAGCTGCGCGACGCCGCCTGATGCCCCACCACCCCAGGACGGTACATGCGGAGGGCGCCAGACAGTCCATTTTGTTTACAACTGATGCTGAAAGATCCATCTCTCCGAGAAGGTGTCGATGCTCCTTGCTTTATTTTTACAGTTGTGAAAAACACGTTTCGCTCGAACAGTGTGAAGCCACTGCGTCGCTCAGACGTTTCCGTGCCTTCGTAAACGCGGATCAAGTGAGTAATGCTGAACGCTGCCGCCTGCGTTTGATGCACATCAGTCATTTGTGATTATTTATTTGTTTACACTGCCTACGAAAACCTGTCATTTTAGGCCGCACCGTAAATATACTTCATCTACAATGTCACGAATAAACAACATTTTCATGTACGGAGAAACGCAAACATTCACATGTCATAACCAGCGTTGCCAGATTTTTAGTCATACTTGAGCAAATCTGGCTTTTTGGGAGGGCGAGAAAAAAAAGAGCTTATTTGATGTATTGAGATATAATACTTAACTAACAGAGTTTCCTCTATCCACAGCAGACAGGAGATCATTCTGTTAACTGATGGGAGACTTTTTTTAAGGACATTTACAGTATTTATCAGACTCCCTTGTCCAAAACGACTTATTGTCAGTAGTTACAGGGTCCGTCCCCCTGGAGACACTCAGGGTTAAGTGTCTTGCTCAGAAACACAATGGTAGTAAATGGGGTTTGAACCTGGGTCTTCTGGCTCAAATTGTGAGTGTCTTACCTACTATCCCACTTTCAAACGACAGGCCAGTGTTTGTAGCTTTAAATTATATAATTGATTAAAGTGAAGTGAAGTGATTGTCACACGTGATACACAGCAGCACAGCACACGGTGCACACAGTGAAACTTGTCCTCTGCATTTAACCCATCACCCTTGGTGAGCAGTGGGCAGCCATGGCAGGCGCCCGGGGAGCAGTGTGTGGGGACGGTGCATTGCTCAGTGGCACCTCAGCGGCACCTTGTGGATCGGGATTCGAACCGGCAACCTTTTGATTACTGGGCCGCTTCTTTAACCGCTAGGCCACCACTGCCCCAAAGTTTGGACCCTCTGATGCTCTACCGACTGAGCTATCCAGGCTCTTAACAAAATCTTGTGATGTTTCTTTCTTTGTAAGCTTATTTCATTATTTCAAAAGTCTGTTGTATTGATCAGAGCCAAAGTGCACTGAAGCAAACTGTTAATATCACAGTTAGGTAATAACCATATAATAACCTGCATAATCATAAGGATGCTCACAAACATTTGCCAAGCAGTTAATTTATTGGCATTTTTTTCCATCCACCCTAAGACAGACACAGTCTGGAAGAAGTCTGTCCCCTGTAGATAAATGACAAGGTGGAGTGAATCGTAAACGACACGGACAAGTCTCATCTTTACTGTGGCCAGTGTTCGTTTCATAAATAAAAGAAACATTTCTTTATGCCCCACCAGCCCACACCCGCTCCGTGCCCTGTGCTGTGCCATGTTTACGATCCAATAAGAGTTTAACGGCAGCTGGAGTCATGTAAAGTGTTTCTGCGGCAGGCAAATCCACCCCCCCCCCCTTATAGCCGGAATGTGTCTCGAGGAGCACGGGTCGGCGTGCGGACTAACGCTGCAGTAAATTGAGGCTGTGGCGCCCGTGACAGTCGTGTTCCCGTGGGGGCCACAGGTGTTTGCCGCGATGATTCTCAAATCAGCTCTACTAAAGCTGCTCCGCCCGGAGCCGCCGCGCCAACGGCCTTGACAAGACAATTAATTACCCGACCGCCGCCCGGCTCGCAGGGAACCTGGCCGCCACTGCCCTTCCGAAGGCCCTGCGCGAAACTCCGCCGTCTTCCCCCGAACAGGTCGGGACCTCGGCGGCAAAAAATACCGGTCATCGACGGCAGCTCGTGCCTCGAACAGGACCCGTGTAAATATTTACGGCACGGCGGCGCATCCGAGGCCCCAGACCTGTGAATTACCCACGATCCATCGCCGTCCGAGCAATATTTGGCGTTTGACCTGCACGGTCGGGCAGATAATTACTCGGATGAATTTTTAATCTGTCTGGGAGTCTGAAGGTTGCGTGCAGAACCGAGATGTTCAAAGTGGGTCAGGCGCACGCTGCGGTTCGGGGCAAGCGGCGCTGCCACAGCTCACACCGCGTCCACAGCGGTGGCATGAGATCCGAGGTGTGCTTTACATGACCGCGGGTCAGGAACAGGGTCGGAGAGGGAACAAGTACGTTCTAAATGGGAACCTCTGCCAAGAATGCGTTTATAGTATTATAGCAGAGTGCTTTTCCTTCACCGCCGGCTCTCGCACCTTCCGCTCCACGATGACGGAACGTGGGGAGAGACAATAATGACACACTGAATAATTCAGGACGGCAAAAAAAAAAATCCACAGCTGGCACAACTGTTTGGTACGGTGCCAGTTTTGACATTACGGCATTTGCCAAGCCTGCTCCAGTGCAGGATCAAACGGAAGCAGAGTTTAAACGTTAAGGCTTGACTAGGCATCAAAATCGCATTTTGTTTGCAAAGTTTGCAAAGTCGCACACGCAAATTTAAAACCCCAAAGAATTCAAAGTCTGCCCTTTCCGGAACATTCAGAACTGACTTTCGGTTATTTTGGTTACTTAACATACTTACGTCTCTGTATCAGGGGAGATGCCAACTGGATAAAAATACTCCGCATTTCCTGTGCCACTGTCAACAGTCCTGCCCAAAAGTACGCTGTCCACTTCACACTGCATTTGTGCAAGCGAGACAGATAAGGGACGTCTGCTCTCCGGGCATGGCCTGATATGATCTCCCAGCGCATGTACACAGCAGCGTAGCCGAGCCGAGCCGTGCCATCGCCGCGGTCCTTTTGGAAGCGCGTCTACCAGGCTTAATTGTTAGACATGAGCCCCCCTTCCACCGCACCCCCCCCCTCCGCAAAACCAGCCCAGGACCCAAAGCCAAGGGACAAAACAGTATGAAATGTCACATTTGATAAGGTCAGGGCTTTTGAGTTGGTAAAGGGTGCCGGGGGTCTGACGTGGTGAAGGAAGTGAGGGGGAAGTTACTTCATGAGTCATTAGTTAAAAAGCAAGGTCACAGAGTCAAACCGGAAAAGGAAGAAAAACAAGTGTTGGTGTCCATATGAAGGAAGGATAATGAATGAATGCATGATTTCATTCTAACTAATGCTGCAATGGGGCAATTCTAGCACATAGCAGTTCTATTCATCACCAGACAAATGCAGGACACATTCATCAAAAAAAGTGCTTAAGAGCTCACTTCACAAGCTTAATGTTACAGATGTGTTACAATTGCACACTGAACTACTTCATTATGAAGTTATTTCATGAAGTTAATTCCATGAAGTGAGCAAAACAAACATATTTCTGAACTGCAGGTGAGATCTGTTCCCCATGATTAAATGGCAAAACTACTAAACAACACTATTGGTTTTACGGACAGATTTAGCAAAACATGTTTGGTTTTGTAAGATCAAAGACTCACATTATTAGAACACTGATGCAGTTGGAGCCAAGTGGAAGAGAAGTTTCATTGGTTGGCTGGTTACACCAGTGTACAGAATAGATTAATCGATAAATGGTCAATAGCCTAAAGCAGATCTTTTTTCACATTAATGGAGACATGTAGATTGCATAGAAAGTTTCATTTTATTAGTTCTTATTTTATTCGTTTAATTTAAGCAACTATTATTATTATTATTGTTATTGTTATTGTTATTATCATTATTATTATTATTGTTATAAGGCAGTAGAACTACATGATGCAATACATATGTGCATTTTGAATTTCTACTCCAATTATTCTCAAATAAATCCTGACTATCGTAACCTTTTAATAGTCAGAATAACACACTGCAGGGTGTGTGTCACTAAATAACACCACACAATGGGGGGTTAAAGGCAGATCATTAAAGGTGGTTGATGAGTAATTTTCCACCAGTAGTGCACACCTTGTGCGTGCATGTGTGTGTGTGTGTGTGTGTGTGTGTGTGTGTGTGTGCCTATCTGTCTATGACAGTAACAGAACTAAGGCTGGTCCCATGCCCTGCTTTGTCCTTCTCTGATTGTGTTCAAATTGTATGTGTTGTATCAGTCCACTGTCTAATATGCCCCAAATGATGGTCACATAACATCTTGTATATATGTGCTTTGCGTTGCATTCTACCACAGAACATGATTGAACCTTTTGAGTGTGTGTGTGTGTGGGTGATTCACAGGTAAATACTGTCTTTTTGCGTTTGTTTTTTTCCCCTGTGGATACTTCCACTTTTAGAAATGTAGCATAATGACATCATTGTCTTTCATCTCATGCACCACAAAGCGGAAACACTGACAACAAATGACATGCAAAGCTTCTACCTTAGAGAGCTGGTGGCTCACCCCGTCCATGCTTTGTACTTCAACCAAAGGTCAAAAGTATGATGTGAATGAAGCAGAAACCTGAGTCTCTTTCGTATATAAACCTATTTTGCAGCGTGCTATACTGGAGGATCCCCATCAAGATTTGTTGCCATCTGTCATTAAATATTTTGTTTGGAAAGTGAACAGCACTTTTTCAGATAAATTCTTATAATTGGGCCAATGGGCTAATCACAGAGCAAAGTGCAACAGTATTTTATATTTAATTCTAATTAAAGTACAGTGGGATTAGTTTATGGCAACCATGTCATAAGATGATGTTTGAACTGGTTATTTGTTGCATTTGTACTGAGGTGTAACTGCCATGTAACTGCCATGAGTTTAAAAGTGCTAAACGATCCTTGTCTGTCATGAAATAAAATTGATGGAGAGCTAGCCGCAGAGGGCCCAAACAAGATCGGGCCGCACAAGGGAATAATGCCAGTTGCGATACCAAGGTCTGCCATCTACATACATGCAACACAGAGCCAGGACGCCTGTTTCTCGGGCGTGCACCTTGGGAGGGTCTTCATTTGCTCCTTTGAACAGGAGCTGTCTCTTCAGATTCTTAGCTGTGTGAACAAACACGTCTGACACCTGCGGCCCATTTGGGAGTCACATTACAGAACCGAGCTGAAATGCCACTACTAGGCAAGCAGGAGAAAACGCAAATTAAATATTAACTGTGCTTTATTACAGAAATTCCTCAGGCCATTTTTTTTCCTCAAAACTGACTGACTGGACAGGTGGTATGAGTCAAATGTATGGCTGCAAGTAACAGAATTAAAAAACTATAGTGAAACACTTGGTGTCCCCATGGAAACCCAGACACGGCTGATCAACTCCATTATCACCTTGAGCCTCACCTTGCTGTGCCAGACGTCCACACTCAATACCACAAAGTCCGATAAAAAAGTGACATTTGTGAACTAAAGATTAGAAGACAGATATGACAAAACGTTTCCACCTTGAAGACACTGAATGACATAATTGGACAATGAATAGAGCTGGCCAATGAACATCCATATTCCGTGCAAACGACACTCTTTCAAAGCAGATTCCAATTAAGTCTCCTCCTACATTCCAGATGAACACAAGTGGACAAAAGCATCTTCCTCTCTAAACATTATTGACATTTTTGCAGCTTAAGAAATGCTTCTCTCATGCATAAATTAATGTTGCATTTTGCTATGAATTAAAAAAAAATTGCAGTCTTAAAAGGGAAAAAAAATTAAATTAACTCGACATTATCACACTGTTCCATCCCTGGCTTTTCACTCTGACAGTTTTGTTTTTTTAAGACCAAATGAGGATTTAAATCATTTGTAAACCTAAGACTAACTAATTCCCCCAAAAAGTGATAAGTGATGCAGCTTAATTCTGCAATTGGCAATTAATGTAATATCCCGGCATAATGTGTCCATGACAGCCATGGATTTGAGTTGTTGTAATTTATTGCTGACTGATGAAATTGCATATTTTATAACTTGACTTCAGACACTCAATTAATTCTACATACAATTCAGAAAATAACTTTAGGGATCACAAAACATCTATATTTTATCTAAGTTGTTTCTGAGACCCTTAGGTACCTAAAATCACCTGCCATTTAAAAAGGTCAAGAGAATTTGAGAATCTTGATTGCACTTGAGCTGTGGTGTCTCTATGAAGCTAAACAAGCCTTGACACTCAATTGCAAAATCAAAGTAATTTCCTTTGCACTCAGCAGCTGATAAAAGTTTAAGGCAGTTTTGACAGAAGCAGCATTACCTGTGACTTCTGAGAGCATGACAGGTTTATTAGCAGACTGCTTTGGCAAAACATCTCAACCTGTGTCCTCATGCATCCTTAATGTGAGTAAAACCTTGCCCAGGACATCAGACGCCGTGTCCAAAAGAGCCCAGCGGTGACATGATCCTCTTAACCTGTTTACCTGGTTGCCAAAGGGTGAGGAATCTTTAAATCCTGATTTCTTAGATTTATCTATTCCAGTGTTGTTCTATTGTGTGTGTGTGTGTGTGTGTGTGTGTGTGTGTGTGTGTGTGTGTGTGTGTATGTATTTCTGTATATATATCCCACCTGGCATTTAAACACTGATATATTCTAAATTCCTATGAATAGATTTTATTCACTGGGAGAATTCTCTATTCTCCCAGTGTTGTTCTTTTCTTTGTACATATTTTGTAATCCGTTATTTACATTCACATTTTTCTTGACTTTCAAAGGGAAAAAAACAAACTGTTTTGTAATATGTATTTTAATAAAATAAAGCATGGAACAATAATTAAAGTGCCTTAGGAGTGCAGGGGTCTTTTGACAGTAGACTTTTTATTGGCCACACAGGGCTGGGCTGTATTGGTCTCAATGGATTGCAGGTCGGTCGCCATCAATAACAGGAAAAGCTAAAGCCGCGGGCTCAGCCAATATCAGCACAACCTCCTAGCGACCAGTTAAAATGACACTAAAGTGAGAAAAAGGGAGAGCACGCGTGAACTTTTAATGTCAGTGAGAGCTGGAGCGCTATCCATAGTAACGCTGGCCTCCTAATGATCAGCAGCATCCGGGGGATGAATCGTTTGCTCACATCCCCATGGGGCCTCTGTCACCCTCTACTATATGGACCCCTATTTATCTTCTGCTTCTGGACCCACCAAGCCAGGCTTACATTTCCGCCATTAAAAAGCAGAGAGGCATCACCCATGACAGAGGTCTTTGGGGCTGGTGGGCGCGCTGTTAGTTCTTCATCATTAACGGATCTCAAGGGTGCTGCGGTGTAGTTCTCTTGCCGTGGAATATAGAATGTTATTCGGGAGTCATGTTGCCAGGTTTATCATGTTTATGTTGAAAGTGACTCAGATAGCTATCATGCTTTCCTGACAATATGAAGCACCACTCTTAATGGAAAGCTTTTTTCATAGAAATGTCTCGTTATGTTTTGGCTCAGAAAGTGCACCTTAAAGCAGCAGCAACGCATCCTATGGCTCATTAATTGTATCAACCAAACGGCGACCAGAAGACCTAACAGGCTGTAAGGTTCCGGTAACACCGGTCATCTTTGCTAAGGTTATGTGAACAGGAGGCAACAAATGGCTCAATAACTATCCGGAGGTTGTCCCTAGTCCACACAACCTTGCGCTCCCACCTGGCATCAGGGAAGCTATTATCACTTCAAGGTAGAGGGATTACCTCTGACATTCAAAATGAAAAAAAAAAAAAAAACAAAGAGCCGCTGAAGGGAACCCTGCCCCCAATTGACCCCTATCACCCAGCATGGTTGCTAATGTACAGTTTCACTCAGACTGATGCCATAGACTCCTGCTCCCCACCCCATGTCGATTCAGATTTGTCCCACAGCAATTATTGGGGTCACATCGCATCTAAATAACAATTGATGTCGGCTCCCTGCCGGACGGAAACCTCGATTATTATGAATGAATATAATCCTCCATTCAAATGCTTTCCTTGCATCACCAGCTAAATGCGATGTGCCACAGAAACTGTATGCCATAACAGTGTTTCGGCATAGCTGCTTATGCAAAAAAAAAAAAAAAAAAGATGTATCTGTTGTATGACTCAAAATACACCATTTGTCTGTGTGTTCACATGATAAAGCTGGTAAATGTGTCACAGTGACATTTAGTCCCCCGCAAAAGCAGACGCTTTGTTGCCATTACAAATCCAAATGGGCAGCTCATTTTGCACCAGAAAATTAGCAAAACACAAAAAAAAAATGATGAACTGAATCTGCCTCACCCATTTGATAATGAGAATAATGCCATGTAAATATGGAATTACCTGCTGGGCCCCCGTAGTGCTATTACACAGGCTCACACCATTAACATGCAAAGAATGAACCTTAATTCGTTCTAATTTTCCTAAGAAGAAAACTTGGACATTGCAATTCCCAGTGGAAATGCATCCTTGGGAAGAGGCATAAAAGAGAAAAGTATTTTTCATTATGCTGAGGGCAGCTAAGTGTGGCTTTCTGCATTTATTGCAGCTTGTGAATGAATGAGAAACTTTTTTTTGGCCTTTAGACCATTCGAGCCACATGTAAGTCTGCTGTAAATAACTCAAAGCCATCAGAATGACAGTTTTACAAATAGAATGGGACTTTCTGTTCATTCGTATTTTCCATCCCCACTTCTGTCAAACAACAGTTTTACTGTCCATCTCTCTGTCTACATGCATAGGAGGGAAAATGATTTACTGGCCGATATACATTCAATACAAAAAAAAAAAAAGGATCAGTGGTTATTTCAGCTATTGCGTATTGGCCAGTTACAGATCAGAACAGAACAGTTTGTGAACTGGCCACAGCACTGTACATTTCACATGTTTAACATTTAAAAAAATTAATCCCAGTATCATTTGGTAAATATAACTACAACAGCCATAACATTTTGAAACATTTAGCCTATTGCCGCAAGCATTAAGCTAATTTAAGCCCACTAAAGAAAAAAAATTAAAGTGAACAACTTAAGAGAGCTGATGATATTAATGAGATCACAATGATAATACAAGCTGGGATCGTCATCATTTTTTTAATCACACAGACTGGCTAAAACCAGCAATGAGCAGTAATTACTTCCATTCTGTAAATTCACCTGTATGTTCAAGTGGAAAATGGATAGTAATTATATTTCTCTTCACAGACATTTCCTCCATAAACATTTCTGCACTGAATAAATTTAAACAAAGCTGTGACCAATTTACACCACATGCTAAGTGCTCAAAAACTGCAATGTCCATAGGGTGACTCTTTAACATTTTTACAAATACAACATGATTGCACAGTGTCCAATTGCTTAGAAAACTCTTTTAAGTAGAGTACAATATATCAATAGTTTAATTATGTTATCTTATTTTTTCACATAATAATTTTCTTTGGCCACAGATCACAGCAAGAGGAAGAAAATGACCCTGGCATCTGCTGGAACCTCCCAGCTTAGATTGATCGGACCACAGCGCTAGTGAGTGAGTGAAATATGTCCAAGCAGGCTTGCCAAACTAAAACATCACCATTCTGGTGTGTCAGACGAAGATGGACGATGGTGGGCCTTTGCTGTTGGAAGCCTGTGGGTTATCCATCAGTGGGCAGCCAGGATATATGTTCATTGCTTGCTTGGGTACATGACAGCAAAAAAACCTGTCCTAGAATTCCATGTGCTGCCATCTGCATTGGTGGTTGGATGGAAATGGATGAAAAATTACTACAGCTCACCAACAAAGCCTACGGTCTGTTATCTGAAAACTACTTGAATGTTTCCTTCATTTCTCCCCCAAGTTCTATAAAATGTACACACAGTGAGTACATTTAAAGGAAAGGAATTGTTTTGTATATACTCTGTGACAGGTTGTCTGGCCGCAGAGTCAAAAAAAATTTTTTTTTAAAAGTTGTCTTGTTTTTATCATTTTTCCCAAAAAGCGAAATTGAATAATGTACAAATATGTATAGGTGACAAAAATTAAATTTAAGAGTAAATCATACATGAAAATTATGACAAACTACAAAAAACAAAAGATCCCTTCGGCCTAATACAGGGCCTGTAGCCCCTCCTCCTCAAACCAACACTCACCATAACAATTATAGAATTTAAACCTATAATATCATAAATCGCCCATAAACACAGAAAAAAAAAACACAAAACACAAAATATGCACACCACAAAATATTTACAAGCATATGCTAAATAATAACACACATAAATAATAACAAAAACACCTTCACAAAAAACTTCAAAACACTCCGAGTGATGGTAACCCCAGTATACACAATCAGGTAAGGGAAGTGAAAGTGCAGTGATTGTCATTGTGAAACACTGCAGCACAGCACATGGTGACACAATGAAATGTGTCCTCTGCTTTTAACCATCACCCATTAATGAACAGTGGGCAGCCATGAGAGGAGCCCGGGGAGCAGTAAGATGGTGCCCCTCAGTGCCCCATAAATACAATACATAATAAACCAATACACCTGGACGTGACACCCCAACAGTAACAATCAGATGTAATCATGCCGGCAGAAGGCCACATGCTGACTCTGTGAGCGTTACGGCTCACTCCGTGACAACCTGTCACAACGATCCAAAATAATGACAAAGAAGAAATTGTTTAAGATATATACACTGTAATGCTATAATAGCTCAACTACATCGTAATTATTTATTTTGATGCTGATATGGAAAAAGTAAATCAAAAATTCATTGACTGGTAATTATTGCAAAATAAATGTAGACCGTTCATTTGTCACTCCCACACTCACACCTCTGGACAATTTAGATTCTCCAATCCAGGAAAGCAGTGAGACATGTATTCAGCCTAACTCTAAGACCAACGTCAGACAGATGGGCCCTAGTCTGACCTCTTTGACTCGCATGACACGCTGATGTCTTAGCATCGTCTTACTGTTGTCTGGTTTAGGTAATTGTACACTGGCTGGCAATTTACGTCAATGTAATCTGAGTGGCCATTTGAGGCTTTGAGGCTTGCATGGACTGGGATGTCCCAAACTGGGTTGGTGCAGCCTCCGGATGTGGTCCAGGGTTTGGACGTGCTGTTGAAGAGAGGGCATGCTGCATAAGCACTTTTGCGTCTATTTTTCATCAGGCGGCTTAATTTAGGCCAGCCGCACTCTGCGTGAGCATCTGCTCCGACATTCCCGGCACGTCTCCCAGGCTTTCAGAAGAAGGTGCTGAACGGTGCCTCAGCATCCTGCTGTCTCCCCTTCACTGATTTATCTGGCGGCCGCGCAGTCCATCATGCCATGTCGCAGTGAGGAGGCATGTTTTCTCTCCACATGCGGCAAACCACTTTCCCTCGCTCCCTCCCTCACTGTCTCTTTAAAGATAAAATACTTTGGCATCAGATGTCTTAATTCGGTCATCTCAGGCCATTCCCCCCCAGATGAGACAAATGTAGCAGTCAGCAGTTTCTTTCATGCACTCTTCCCATGGTATGACTTTATGGCACAAAGGACATACTTGTTGGGGCTGACTGTGAGAGATGATGTTGGATCTGTTTGACATTGACACATCCTTTACCTAGATTGAGATATTGAAACAGATCTGAGGGATCCATAGCGCAAGGCCTCAGTCGATATCAAGAGTGCACAAGTGCCCTCTTTTAACCAGGTCTGCAAAATCTGTCCAGACAACATTCACTTTTCAGGGTCACTTGTGTAAAAGACCATTTGCACGCCTCTTCCATGATGAAGCTCATGGGTCTGGACAGCTATGAATTTGCAGGGGACAAATGATTTTCCCAGCAGGTTTCTTGTCTTGTCAACCAGAGGAAGTTGGCACATGCAAATGCTGTGTTAAAAAATACTTTGACATTGGCGAAAAGGCAGGAAAAGGCGCTGGAGGTGAGAGGAAACGTTCAGTTCAATTTGAGGGATATTTGTTGGCTGGCTTGCTGCATGTCTGAGAGCTCCTTCACTTCTAAAGAGACACATGAAATGCTCCACAAAAATACAAACAAGAACAAAACCTATTTTAAACATGACAAAAAAAAAATCTATTTCTAAACATACATGTAGTTGTGAGGAGTCCATCAGAGCAGGGGAAGAAAGGCTGCAAGTGCACGATTAACAAAACAAGGGAATTATATATTAAAAATGCACTGCAAAGTGAAAGGGTGGTACAAAACAGTGCTAAAACATCAATGACTGGACCGACATGACTGTCACGCCCGAGGGCTAAGGGCTGAAGAACGCACAGAGATGAGAAATTTTCAAAGAATGGGATTTTTTATGAAAAAACAAAAAGAAAACAGCACAAGGGCCAAAACCGGGGGCAACAAAGGGAATAAATAAAAACAAGCCATTAAGATGTGCAGCAATTGCCAGGAACACCAACCACACAGGTAAGTTGAAGTCCACATGGTCCACACATGGTTCACATGTCAAAAATGACCATGTCAATGTCAATGGACCCCCCTCTCTCCAAGAGTGCTGCTCTGAGGTGACTCGCTGCTCTGAGGAGGGGAAAGAAGCCACAACCACAGGGTTTTGGCACTGCTGTTGCTGGTTTTCCTCCCTGGTTACTATCCAGCAGTCTCTGTACCTGGCGGTGGCTCCGGCACTGCGAGACAGGGCCGATTCTTCTGAGCATGTGCAGGCCCTGTCTCTGCATGTCCCCTTGACACTTCCTGCTCTTGCCACACCCAGGTAGGTGGTCCCGGACCACCTGGACACCGGTTGCCAAACTGCAGGGGGATACCGGCCCTGCCCAGGAATTCTTTCTGCCGTCCCGACTGGAACCTCTTTCCTACCGATGGACTCTTCAATACCGAGCCCCATTTAAGGTTGACCCTGGCCTGCCCTCCGCACTGGCTAGAGGAGTGCCCCCGGGTTGGACTCTTGTGGACACACCAACATGACCTGGAGTGGCATCAGGGACTTCCTCCTCTGGGTTCTGATTGGCAGCACCACCTGGGGGATGAGAAGAACATACAAACACCACACACACACACACACAGACAAAACACTAAGTCCTCAGGCACTTTCTCTGGCCTCTCTGGGGCCTCCTCTAGATGCGGGAACTGGAGTGGCAACTCAGGGACCTCTACATAGCCGCCCAGCACTGTCACCCCTGTCACTGGTTTCACCAGTGGGTGGCTTCATGGTGCTGGAACCGTGCACTGACGTCTGTCTGGTGTGGGTCTCCTGCAGGGGACTGGCTGCTCTGTCACTGCAGGCTATGATGGGGACATGAGTGTGTTGAAACAGCTGGTTACCTTGAAGCAGGACTGGCAGCGCAGGATCTGATTGGCTATGACCCATCACGCTTTTCCCAACAAAACTCTTCCACCTCACATTCTTGTCATCCTCATTCACCAGTAAGTCACACTTTACTGGAAATGATCCAGAAATGGCGCTGTGGGAAGTGCAGCTCCTGCACAGTCCATCAACCAGCTTGCCTCATTCTCACTCTCATCACCATTGGGGTTATCTAGATCGACAGGGAGTCGTCGCAACAGCTCACAGAGGTTTTCGCCCAACATCATGAACACATTGGGGGGGTGTCACACGCACCCAACACCCACACCGCTTCCTCGCCAGCCTCCTTATGCCACTTTTGGGTGTCGTAGATGTCTCCGGGAGCTCCTGGATTGTCCACCCTGCTGACATTCCATTCCATGTTTTCGGGCTGTCAGATTCTTTCACAACCTCAGGTTCACGGGGAAAAGGAGGCGCAGAAGGATTTTTTCTCTGGTTTTATGGAGTCTTGCTCCATTAAGCCTAATTAGTGTCATCTGGGATGGATCAGGACTCCATAATCACGTGCATGGGCACCAGCTCTGATGGGGGCATCATATTTATATATATGAACACGGATGAACACAGACAGGTAATTGGGGCTAAATCAGACAAACGGAAAACTCTGGTCTGTAATGCGGACCCGGATCACCCAAGAAAGTCAGGTTTATGACAGTGGTGGATGAAACTAAATGTATTATATAACAGAATGTAAAATGCAGCATAGCAAAGGGATTTCTCTCTGTGAGGGATTAAAAGCTAAACCGCTCACCCCTGAGTTTGCAAAAAAAATAAAATCTAGAATTGTCTCGAGGGTAGACTGAGAAAAGCCCACTTTCAACTCGAGTGGCACCTGTAAACGATAAAAACAACACTGTACCAAGAAAGCAAGCAAGAGAGAGAGAGCATTTGCTGGGATGCCCAGCTGTCCACTTGACAAGGTCTTCAAATTAATTGACCGAATGAATTACTTCACAACGTGCTTACGTTCTTCAGTTTCTGCATTTAAATGAACTGCTGACTTCACACTTTTAAGAAGAAACCGCATACCTAATTCTCCTTCAGAAGTTAAGCGGTGCCCTTTCTCCGCGTTTCAGAAGCCAAACCCTCGGCGGCCGCTAACCGGCCAGCAGGCAAGCATAATCTGGAGATATTGATGATTGATGCTCCCCATATGTACATGGAAGGGATAGCATCAGTTCCACTTGACCAGTAGAAGGGGATATGTAATTGTAATTAACTGCAAACAGGTGAGCTCTCCACTTGATGACTATTTCCTACGTGGACGCCATGGCAGAAGATTCAGAGAGGGGGTTGGTAAAAGCTGGCAGACATCATAGCTGAGGCTGCCAGCTTCGCTGGGCAGCGCAGGCCGATGTGACACCGTTGTTTAGTTTGAAAGATGAAATCCAGGCTCAATTAATGACATTCCCCTCACCAATGTCTCAGCCTCACATCAAAAGCTGAGCGCCGTGACTTTTTCTAACGTGCTCGATGAGTTAAAAAGAAAAACACATTTTTTCTCTTTTATTCTCTGTGGCTTAAAAATTCTGTGCGACTGGGAAAACTAACGTAGCATTTACCCTCCGTGCGGGTTTGAAATGTAACTCATCACGCTGGATGTCACCCAGCCCAGTGATCCGCCAACAGGGAGACAGATCCAGGCGATGAGTTAACGGCTCCTAACTCCCGGCCAGAAACCTGCCCCTCCCTCCCCCAAACACTTCAGTCCCATCACACTCGACAAGCACTAAGCAGCCTGGATGACATTGGAACGAGAAAGAATTACCTTTGGGAAATGTACCAGTAACCTCACCCTTGTGTGAGTCTGGGTCAAAGCATCCCTCATCCGTCCCATGCTTCCACATCCACTAACTCCTACGGAGGATCCTTCCTGCATGAGCGTCTGACAAAGCCCCCGGGATATGGATATTCTTTTTTTTTTTCCAGAGTGTTGGCAGAACAAGTTAATGAGAAAATGGAGGTTGTACATGAAATGATTTCAGTAGAAAAAAGAGGTAGAGAAATTCATGGTGCTCCGTCTTTCCCCTCCTGGATGACTGATTAGCTTGCAAGTGAAAGAAAATATATATCATTATATATAATGAAAGAATTTCACTGCGGTCAGTGTAGCACAACAGTGTAAAGCAACAACAATACAGTTTTACAGCAAAAACAAAGAAGATCAATGGGATTCAGCCATTGTCAATATAAACATTTCCCTTAATACTATTTATAAGTCATAAAAGTGAAAGTGATTGTTTTTGTCACTGTGATACACAGGAAGCACATCACAAGATAGGGGGCAGTGGTGGCCTAGCAGTTAAGGAAGCGGCCCCGTAACCAGAAGGTTGCCGGTTCAAATGCCGATCCACCAAGGTGCCACTGAGGTGCCACTGAGCAATGCACCGTCCCCACACACTGCTCCCCGGGCGCCTGTCATGGCTGCCCACTGCTCACTCAGGGTGATGGGTTAAATGCCGAGGTCAAATTTCACTGTGTGCACCGTGTGCTGTGCTGCTGTGTATCACATGTGACAATCACTTCACTTTATCTTCAAGAGGTGCACACAATGCACCTCTGCATTTAACCCATCACCTTGTGAGCAGTGGGCAGCCATGAAAGGCCATTGGAGAGCAGTGTGTGGGGACGCTACCTTGCTCAAGTGGACCTCAGTGGCACCTTGGCGGTTCAGAATTTGAACTGGCCACCACTAAGCTACATACATTCAACGAGTACATGAAAACATTACGCAAATGTTCACCCTCAAAATGTTGTCTCAAGGTCTTGTACTCTGGGCAATAAACACGTACACAGCCCTACAAACATCACAAACGGATTACTGTGGCAAAGCTGCATTAGCATTTGCAAACAATAAACACTGCATAGCTTGCACAAAGTGATCACAACATCTCTGTAATGGTTTTGTGTTTGCCGGCGAGACGTTTAACCTTTATGCCCGACCACCAATCACGCAACCTTAGTGAAGGAGCGAAACATGCTAGTGCTAATACCATCCACACAGTGTTCAGCTGTGGCCTTCTGCTTCGTGATATGGGTCTATAAAAAGTCACTTAAAGGTCCTGCCTGTTCTAATGGCTATTAACTGATAAAAGCTGTCCAAAACCACCAGCTGCCGCTCCATTTCTAGGGCCCAGGCTTGTGCCAGGGAAAAAAAGTGCTGGACTTTCCACTGTGCACTTGTGAATGTGCTTGTCTAAAGCGCGGCTTCTATGGTTAATGCACTGGATGACATCACTCTGATGTTAGTTTCTATTCACATGTGCGGTGACATAAAACCTTGGACAATATGTACAATGTAAACAGTGCAGTCTATGCCACAAGAATGGCTACTTCATTATTATTTAATATACACTGATGAATTATGAATTGGTGCAACAAATAAGGTAATACCACATGTTTAAAAGTAATGCTTAAACAGACTTGTTTGTGTAATGTAAGTGACAGCATTATGGTACAATGTACATGTGCACATTCAAGGGAAAGTAAAATTCAATTTTAATAAACTGAGGACCAGCGTAAGTAGTACCAGAGCCAAGCGCGTGTCTTATTATATTAATATGTTGCATATTTATACTGTATTTTGTGAACATAATGTGCATTATGTGTCTGTTTCACCCTGTACTTGCACCGAGCACATGACACAAAGTATACAGCAATAATAATAAAAGAAGCTAATGAACAAACAGGCAGAAAAGTAAAGGCTAGCGGATAATTGTTAGGACACTTGTTCCTTGTAATCAAATATCATGGCCAATTTTCCTGCAAATCCTCTGAGATTGTTCATAGACTTCTAAAGGGCCGTTTGGTGAAGGCTGTTTAATGAATACTGCCGCTCAAGTGGCATTGCTCGGAGACACCGTGGTAGAAGCAGTGAGTGATAAGCAATTACCTTCGGAGGTGCTAATCTTCCTCAACTGGGTGTTACCCAAGATGTTTTTAAAGATGTTAATTTAACTTGCCTAAAAGGCTCATTGTCTGGCTTACGCTGCTCTTCACGGAGCCAACAGTCACCTCTTAGCCATTACCCAATCAGCCAAAATGGGGGTAAACACCTCATTAAATAACACAAATCAGTATGATAATCCGATCAATTACATTCTTCATGGTGTCCCTTCTTGATGAAAGAGCCAATTATTGCACACCTGCTTCTTTGCTGCTTATGTTCTTTCATATCCGCATGCATGTATTGGACCCCCTGCCAAACCCGGCCGGTGCACAATGAAAGATGGCAAATCCTCCCCCGATGTGCGGAGGGCCTTGCTGTGTTTACACCTTGCCTCGCTGCCTGGGAAGCCCATTACAGAAGGGTGTGTGCTAAAAGGATGCGGTGCTGCCTAATCAGTCTTTTTCCCTGCCGCAAGCAGAAGCCTGCGCTTTCCCAGGTAGCCTCGCGCCCGCTCCGAGCGCGGTTATCTCCCCTCCATATGCCAAGAGAATTCTGGGGCTCAGTGGAGACGTACATCCCGGATTTTGGAGAGGGCTCACCCCAGCCAGTTGGCATCGCTCCTGACCACCGCAGCCTTACCCAGCACAGCCAAGCCTCCCGCAACCCCCCCCAACCCCAGCTGGATGTAGCCTGTAGTGCAGCCCAGACAGCACACTGTGTTCTGTCATTAAGCCCAGTGCGCTAGTCAGAGTTTAATTGAAAAAAAAAAAAAAGGTGTATGAACATGCTCGGCGTAAAAGACAAACAAGTAAAGAAATAAATCAAATGAATGCATTTTTTTTTCCTTAAATAACACCCTTTTTTAAAGCTTTTTATTGTTACACAAAACATTTGCTATGGGTGGGTATTAAGCAGGTCACGGTTACTCCCATTACAGCAAATTTGTTGATTAAATTGCGACCTGTAAAAGATTTTAAAAGCTTCTTGTGGCCAGGGCACGGGATGGGGATGGGGATGGTGATGGGGATGGTGGGGCTGTGAATCACTGCAGAGAAGCCTTGGCCCAGTGCCTGAGCACAATGTGAATGGTGCCCTTTCATAGCCAGCGTCTTACAGCCAAGTTCTATTACTGGTACTCATTTTACTGTGGTAACTGTTGGTTGGACTTGGTTAGATTTGCAGCAGATCGGTTACAACCCTCCCACCGATCTACACAATGCCCCCCGCCCTGAGTTCTAATAATGACTTACAGAGCAGAAAAAAAAAACCCTCTGTGACGACAGGGGAGATGTGAGGTTTTTTAAAAGCCTGCCTGCACTCTCTCTCTTCATAAGCTGTGGTTTCATCTGTGAAATAGAAATGCAAATCATGTTTACCGAGTGTGAACTGGCAAGGCAGAACATTCAATTCAGCCACATTTTATGAACTGGGAGGGCTGAAGAAGCGACAGGGATACATGCGCATTTGACACGGATGCGAGCCGGCCCAAATATGGTGTAGTAACAATGCACTATAGATTTATAGATCAATTTACTGCTCTTGTAGCCGTGGCATATAATGTATATGACTTCACCAGTGCAGTCCCAAAACCAGCAGAAAATGATCACCTGCATCATAAATACAGGTTCCGGTCGAGGGTGTCCTCATTCACCAGTTACTGCGAGCTGTTTTTTTTATGGGTGAAGAAGACCTGTTTAGCTTCCAGGATTAACAATTTACTCTTTTTCCGATTGCTCGATTTCTTTGCCGCAAGGAGGCTGTATCCACTTCCGAGGATGGATGGAGCGCACTTTTAAAAGATGGCTTTGCACGGACACAAAAAAGAACAAAGACAATCAGATCTGTAAGTATTTGCCCAGGGGACATGTTGCCCTGATAGAAGCACTTTCTCCTTTATTTGGTCTGAGTTAGCCCCGCTTTACTTAAAGGCCATAATTTAATGACAAACAGCTCTGGCTTTTGCTCCTGTCCTGTGGCCAGTTCTCTAAGTACAAAGGGAAAGAAATGAAGGAGGATCCATGTCTGTAAGTATCTCTGAGCTCAAAAGGAAATGACCAGAACTGAGACTATATACAGGCATTTGATAAAGCAGAATTGCGTTTACTGGCCAGGTATGAGAATGGACACATACAAGGAATTTGATTTCGTAATCAGATGGTTGCCGGGTGCCACTGAGCAAAGCACCGTCCCCACACACTCCACGGCTCCTGTCACGGCTGCCCACTGCTCAATTAGGGTGATGGTTAAAAGCAGAGGACACATTTTGTTGTGTCACCATGTGCTGTGCTGCAGTGTTTCACAATGACAATCACTTCACTTTCACTTCAACTGTATATAAAGTTATAATGTGGGTGACAATCTGCAAGCTTCTATATCGTCTGCCAGATGGAAGCCGGTCAAAAAGTGTGTGGTTAGGTTGTGAGGGATCTGTGATGATCTTCCCTGCCCTTTTTCAGGTTCTTGAGAGGGACAAGTCATGGATGGACAGGGTAGAACTGGGTTAGCTGCTCCTGTGGAAGACTAGATTTCCTCCGTTTTCTTTGCTGGGTCATTTAACATAATGGAGGAGATGGTGGCCTCCCACTTCAGGTGGCACCCAGTACCTTGAAGGTCTCCACAGACACTGGAAGGTGTGATATGATGAGGGGGATCAGTTTAGAGGGAAGTCCACTGCCATCTCTACAGTCTGGATCTTGTCCAGCTCCAGGTTGTGCTGACTGCACCAGCATTCCAGCCAACTTCCTGTCAGTATGCAGATTCATCACTATCTGAATGAGTATAATGATGGTGGTGTTGTCTGCAAACTTTCTGGAGGTGCAGTCATTGGTGTAGATGGAGAAGAGAAAGTGAGGACAGGACACATCCTTGAAGGACACGAGTATTGAAGGACCATGTTCCAGAAGTGATCTCCCCTGCCAGAAAGCTGCCGATCACCTGACAAGTAGCAGGTGACACGATGAACCGGGAGAGTTTAGTGGAGACGCAATGGTTTTGAAAGCCAAATTAAAATCCACAACCAGGATCATGGCATACATTTCTGGACAGGTATTGCTGGAGATAATGCATCCCCGGCATCATCCACGGACCTTTTTGAAAGATTAGATACCAATAAGATATACTGTCGTGTTAAAAAACCCCGAATAAACTGTTAAAAAAGTACACTTGCTGAAGACGATACAATTTCCCAAAGGACTGGCCTAACGAGAAACGCAGAAACATTTTGCTGAAAGAACCTGTTCTTTTTGGGACGAAGGGCCACAGACAGAATTGTCAGACGACCCCCAAAACACTGAATTCAAGACACAGTACACACTGAAGACAGAGTCACATGGTGGTGCAAGGATCATGGTATGTGGATGTGTGGAGCCTATGTACAGTATCACATTCAAGGAATCATGGATCACTATTGCACATATCAAAATACTTGATGAGGTCATGTGGTCTTGTGCTAAAGAGAAATTGCCCAAGAAATGGACGTTTCAACAAGACGATGACCCCAAACACACCAGTAAGCGAGCAGCATTTTGGTTCCATATTAAAGCAATGGAAAGTTATGTAGCGGCCAGACCAATCCCAGGATCTTAATCCGATTGCAAACTTGTGGGTTGACATAAAAATGCTATTTTCTGAGGTAAAAACAAGAAATGCAGAGGAATTGGGGTGTGTGGGCAGTTGTTGGTGGACAACACAGACGGAAGCAGTTCTCTAAACCAGTGCTAAAACAACTTTTCCAGTTTTTATGGTAAATATGTTTGTAAAGAAAAATGCAGACACTGCGGTTTATTTAAACAACCAAATATTATTCTTTTTTTTCTGAAAAGTAATAAAACACTGTTACTTTTTTCGTCTTGCTTTGATTAAGGATATAATGTGCAGTGTCCCCAGTGCATGCGTAAAAAAATCTATTATGAGGATTTTGAGCTTTACTCATGTTTTAAACACAGCGCTATTATTTTTAACACAACTGTATAAGGTGTAATAATCAGCTATGAAGTCATTTTAAAGGATGCATTTTCTTATTGATCTCAAGATGTCTGTAGCAAAGATCATGTTTGTAATGTCTTTTTCCCTTCTGGGACAACACGGATTCAGCTCTACATCAGGGTGTGTCTGCCAATCATGCCTGAAATTCTACAATTTTATATGTGTTCAGAAATACCAGCTTAAAGTCAAATCTTCTGAAATGAAAGAGATGTCTGTGCTTTATTTATTACTTTTCACAATTCAGATTTTATAAACGCCCTGACATCACTTAACATGTTCCATCTTGGAAAGCACCAGGAAAATATGGTCCCAGCTCAACTGAATTTTCGTTGAATTTACATGCCAGATGTTGGAGAAAACCTAAAAAGGCCGTATCTATGGGGTGTCGTATCTATGGGATCCATACGGCCGTGAGGTGTCATGGTCTGGCAAGTGCAGGTTGTTAGTGGAGGTTGCCGCAGCCGTATGAGCGCGACTGGCTTTGCGCGACATGACAGTGGTATGTGGAGGTCTGATCAGCGTCTGTTTGGGTGATCCCAGCTGGTGGCTGGGTGACTCAGTTAGTCGCTGTGATTTTATGTCGAATCCCTGCTGGGCTCGCCCAATTATCAGCTGTTGCATGCAAGGTAATTGGCCGTTCTGGGCAAGGCCTGTTGCTCAAGACAGCAGGGCTTCATGCCATTTGAAAGCAGGATTGTGTTCACATTGCACCTCGTCTCTTTTTTTTTTATATATAGCTACAAAACAAACGTTTTGCGGGTAGCAGTTTCCCTAACACACATTGTTGTTATTTAAAACACTTAATGGTATTGCTGCTTTTTGTTCTCAGCAAATGACAGGGACGTTTTTTTCTTCTCCTGCAGAGATGATCATGTCATTAAATGTGTCTGCCATGTTATTGTTGTGCATTAGACATCTCTGAGCTATTTTTCTGCTTGTAGCAACCAATTATCTTAAAGGAACATGTACAGGAGAATACTGGCTTTACACATTTAATGGATTATTATAGGATAGTTTCTTATAGACTGTCAGTTTTATTGCCTGGTAGGAATCCTGGGAGTGATTGCACTTACTCCAAAACATTATTGGGCAAAAAAAAAAAAGCTTCAGTCTACTTCAAAATCCTATATGCATATTTGTATAAATTAAGACAATATAAGACATATAACATTGTATAACATAGTGTGACTTCTCCACAGCATGACAGTACATACCTTTATAGAACTGAAGATCCAAAGCATTGTCTGTATGAAAAATTTAAAGAAACACAGTAATTGCATTATATGTATAGCCATGAATAGTAATTATGAACTTATAAATTATAAATTGAAATCACTTGAATCCCTTGGACACCACTGTGTAAAATGAAGTGCTACTGTTCTAACACATATAGTTTGTCTTGTTTCCATAAAATATATTGATATATACTGGGGCAGTGGTGATCTAGGGATTAAGTGAAGTTAAGGAAGCGGCCCCGTAATCTGAAGGTTGCCAGTTTGAATCCCCGATCTGCCAAGGTGCCAATGAGCAAAGTACCGTCCCCACACATTGCTCCCCGGGGGGGCCTGTCATGGCTGCGCACTGCTCACTAAGGGTGATGGGTTAAATACAGAGGACAAATTTCACTGTGTGCACCATGTGCTGTGCTGCTGTGTATCACAAGTGACAATCACTTCCCTTTCAACTTTCATATTATAAAAATCTGAAAAGTAGCAATATATGTCTATTAAAATTAATAAAGGGCTGACCTATGAACTGTCAGTATTAAAAATGTGATGGCAAAAATCATGATAAAACAAGCTTACAGAGCCCTTTTGGATCTTTCGGCTGCTCTGTATCTGGATTGAGAAGGGCTCAACTGTTCTTTATAAATTGCTTTTCATGCTTTCATGCCAGTGTGTGGAAACCATTTAGACAATTAGATAGATTTAATAGTGCAAACTAGCAGTGAAGTCACATATTCTGGTCCAGAAGAAGCATATTATGCATGATTCCTGAGTCAGGGTGTCTTCAAATACCTTCCAAAAGTCTCTGCACTGACATTAATATATTGATTTAATGCAAAGCTGGTGTACTTGAGCAGGGTCTTTAAATACGCCTTTAAACTGATCTGAGGCTCAATGCTGTTTCTTTACATCAAACCCCGAAGTTCTGCCACCAACACAGGCCTACCCAGGTTTCACACCGCCAATCTACACACCAGATTGGTAATGTTGATCACGCACGCTGTCAGCCTCCATGAGCCCAACGAACTGAGCCGCAGTCGAGCCATTTGCTGATGCACACAGGATTATTCCGCTGAGTCAAACTCTTCAGAGACAAGAAAAGGACCACCAAAACACGAGCCGTCAACGTCAGACACAAACAGCATCAAACACGGCGAGCAGCCGGGCAAACATTCCTCCTTCCAACCATTAAAGTTTGGAGTCAAAGCTGAACTTTTCTTGATTTTTTTCGTGCATTGTGCCTCAAGCACAAATAGCCGAATGTGTTATTAATGTGAGAGTCGCTGTTAATTGAACCTGACTTGAAGGCTCCGTCGCTGTTCTGAAGAACTCCAATAGAAGTGCAACTCTGCACTGAGGTTTGAGTACGCTGGATCGTGTGTACGCTGCCTACGCAAAAACGCAACATCGAGACGTCAGATCCCTCTTGTTATTGTCTGAGAAGAGCCTTAATCATGGCTAGTAGCAATCAGAACGATGGGAGCGCCATCTTGTTGGGTGGTAGTAGCCTAGTGGGTAACACACTCGCCTATGAATCAGAAGACCCGGGTTCAAATCCCTCTTACTACCATTGTGTCCCTGAGCAAGACACTTAACCCTGAATGTCTCCAGGGGGGGACTGTCCCTGTAACTACTGATTGTAAGTCGCTCTGGATAAGGGCGTCTGATAAATGCTGTAATTGTAAATGTCTTCCCAGTTTCAGATGTCATTTCTTCATCAATCAGAGTTGACGAAGGCACATTGCTGTGGCTAAACGTCGCAGGCGAGCACACCCAGAAGCACCTCCAATGTTTTCTTACCCCACAGGACTTTTTTGCCAGGCAATAACTCAGCACGGCACAAAGGTGTGTCAACCTTTATGAAAATCCACAGCCGCGTCTGGAGGCAGAGAGCCGGGAAGCTTCGCTTGTTTACACTGCTTTACAAATGCCCCCCCCCCTGCATTTCCACTGTTTCAGTGACAAATGGATTGCGGGGGGTAAACAACAGCTTGCGCTCTCATTAGCGCCGGTCCCATTACAACAGGAGATGTCGGGCGAGGGCCTCCAAAAATGCAGATAAGAGGAGTCGAGACTCTCTCCCTTTCTTACCTGCAGTTTTTTTTTGCTCGTTCAATATTTTGCCTGCGCACACACCTACGCACACGCGCCCTCGCGCTTTCATCTCCATCTGCTCCCAGCGCAGCGGCGGCGATAAATCGAAGAGGCTTCGGTTGAAGGCGGTCGGCGCGCCTCACCGCCGCATCCCATGCATGTGCCGCAGGACGCTCCGATCGCCACGCCGGTGCAGAGCTCATGTGGGAAAAAAGAGGGGGGGGGATCAATAGGCCACTGTCTGCCTCTCAGCCCTAACCTATTTTTCCAGAGCGATGTGAATCCCACTCCCAGGTGACTGATGGCATCGATTGGAGGGGAGATTAACCCACCTGGAAGTAAAAGGGTGAAATTACTCTTTTCTGCAAAGCTACAGTGGAGGAGACGTGGGGAATATAATAACCAGTGTTAGTTCACGGGGGAAGTTTATTTAGTCCTGTGTTTTGATTTACTTATTTCTTTCTTTATTTCACCTCACTGTGCCGGAATCGTGCACAGGATAATTGGTGCAGGCCTCGGTTCCGCGTGCACTCAGCATTCGGGCTGCATACCTGCTCATCCGTCCACAATCGTCGCGAATGAAAATTGAAAAAGAGCTTGTGTGAGAGTTTTTCATGACCCCGACAGAAGCAGACTGAGATCCCTATGCCTGCAGGAAAGTTTTTCTTTTTTTTTTTTCTCCTTCCTCTTTCGCCAGGCGCTGTAAAAATGAAAGGATTCTGCTGCAGGAGTTTGCTGAAGATCTCCAGTGTGCCTTGGTTTGATTGATTAATATTTCATGACTAGTCATGGCTTCTTAATAAGTAGGATTTTTTTCCCCCCTCAGACTAATGAATGAAGATAAAATAGCATCCTGTGACAGTGTGACATTATGCCACAGTATAATGAAAAAAAAAAGCTGCAGTGTGCAAAATTTCTTTCTTTTTTTTAAGCAAGGCTGTCTCTGGGTCCTGGAGTAAGAGATTATAGCATTGATTCAAGACACTGAGATGAAGATGCACTTAAGACAGAATTAGCCATTTAAATGCAACGCAGCACCTACGCAAGTCTCGTTCCCCCCCCCCCCCCCCCCCCCCCCGCTCTCTTTGGCAAGAGCACCGCCATCCCCCGTCGGCGGAAGAGTGTAATTACCGAATTGATTGTCTAGATTAGAACATGCCCATGTTGAAACTAGACCAGCTGTTGCCTCAGCTTTCTCTTCGGCCCTGGCAGACTAGCTACCCTGTACATCCGGGGAACGCTGAGGCTGCACTTATTTATTTATTTATTTGTTTGTTTGTTTGTTTATTTATGGCCATACTGGTAGATTTTATCATCCAAATGTGCAGCCCAGGCAGTTTGTCGTGGGTTGGACCATAATAAGTGACACAATCCTATTTCTTAATCCTTTTGGACCTTTTACACAAGAAATCTCACTGTGCACAAGGATACTGGATGGTTGGGTGAAAGACATTGCCTGAGGCTATGTTGTTATGTCATCAGTGCATCATCTACATAAAATTGCTGGAATGTATGTGTGAGAAATAAATCTGTGTACCTTGTTATATGTTATATGACCAAGGCTTTTAAAAAGGGTGCCATTATGTAAGAAATCCGCCTGGAAAACTGACACCCGTGTATTTATCCACCCTTAAGCCAAAAGCCATTTGTAAGTGGGAGCTGACATTTAGGTTTTTCCTGGAAGGAGGGTGATGAAACTGAACACCTGAATGCTCAGATGAACCAGAGAGCATCCACCCGTACCATCTCTTTTTTTTTTTCCTGTCTCTCTACGCCCAACCCCCATCGCTCACATTATCACATATGCGCATAGGCAGACAAATCCAAAATGTTGTGTGTTCCACACACACAGAGAGAGAAACCTCCTTCACCTCCCGAAGTCCTCAGCAGTCCCGGAGAAAGGAGCCTGCGTCTGGCATGGTGATGAATGTGTCACAGGTAACGGTCGGGGCCATACACCGCCACCCCCTCCTCTCGCCGGCACTGCGGCTGGGCCTGCTGTTACCATGGCGCTGTGATAAATGCCCCCCCCGGTCGTGGTGCATTTTCATTAATCCCACTGAGCTCTGCCTGTGTGCCCTCCACAGTGTCCCCCGCACATCAGAGAGGAAAGAGACATTTGCTAAAGTATGCTTTTTTTTTTTTTTTTGCAATCATTCATTTTCTGCTTATCCATGTTAATTAGCTCTTAATGCCTTGATTGTAAACTCCAAGTTAATGTGGCATTATTAATTTGATGCATATGCATGCAAAATTAATGTTTGCATTCCACAACAGCGGTATTAAGGTTTTTGGCGATAAGATTTTATTTTCAATTTTTTACATAAAAAGTTTTCATCAATAGTAACTTGAAAGCACGTTGTAAGTCGCTCTGGATAAGGGTGTCTGCCAAATGCCATAAATGTAAATGTAAAAAGTAATGTGGCAGACAAGCGCGGCACATTCTGTACATCACATTGCAAATGGAGCTGCTCTCATTTGGTTGGTTAAGTTATCAGAGAGATAAAATGAGGCAGTGTTATTACTAAACAATAGACCAACTGCATTGACTGAAAGTATTTCAATACAATGTATTGACTGAAAGGGGGCAAAGTAGTGGTGGCAGTGGGGGCCAGCAAAGCACCGTCCCCCCACACACTGCTCCCTGGGCGCTTGTCATGGCTGCCCACTGCTCACTCAGGGTGATGGGTTAAATGCAGAGGACAAATTACACAACAGCACAGCACACAGTGAATCACATGTGACAATCACTTCACAGACGAGTCTAACATTAACACACGCACATACACTACACAAAATATATATATTTTTTTTCGTCTAGCACTTTCCGAGCATGTTCTTTTTCTGACAAATTAGGCCTTATCAGGGCTCTTAGTTTTGTAAACTCAAACGAGAATTGCTGGTGTCCTCTTGGATAATAGCGTCTGCTAAGTAAAGTAAAGTAAAGGACATGTCTGCGTGCGCATTCAGACAGAGACAATATGAAGCATTCTCCTTCTCTCCGTGGGGAAAACTAAAAAATGTCTTTTCAGGTGACCTCGATGACTACCAAAAAAAAAAAAAAACGTCACACCACATGTTTTGCTTATCTGCAAGGCCTTGTGTCTGCCGGCCTGAGCCTGGAGTGCATCCATGGTAAATATATTCGGAGGCCACCTTTCACCTCCGGGCGCTTTTTGGCCTCAGCTGGGGACAGGAGATTTGGCCATTACCCCTGATAAGTCGCGTCAGATGAGGGGCTGCCACCTGCCTGGAAACATACATGTCACATCGTTCAGATTGCGAGTGCACTATAAACAAGACTCCCAAATGCGCGATGCTTGAGAAAAGGTCATTTTGGATACGAGCACCGGAGCAGAATTTCTGCAGATCATTTTCTGCGTCAGGGTGTGCCGCAGAACGGCTGTCAACGGTGGGTGATATCTGACACCTTCAATCCACTTGCTCACAAAGTTGAAAAGATAAAAAAAAAAAAGCACATCAAAAAAGATGGAATTTTGAGTAAAATTCCTCCCTGTTGGACTTCATGATTAAAAATAAGGAATTAGACATTTATATAAGATTATTATGCCCTTTACTGTTACTTATTTCCCACTCTGTAAAATGGACAAGTAAACAGTAGTGTTTGCTAAGTGCACTACCAGCTTCAACAATCAAGATGAAAAAAGTGGCATTTATAAAATGTCATAATTGTGCTTATGACTGGTGTTGTGAGTGTTATTATTTCACGTCAGAACTGCATTAATGTGTGCTTGGGATTTAATTCATGAGGTACATTTGAGGACTCACACAGCATTTTGCATGTTAGTGTTTATTGTTCCCCACAAAACCTTCTGTGTCAGAGCTGCCTCATAATTATTAATACACTAACTGCATTCCCCTTTAAGAGTCTCCTAAGGAAGTTGTTGCATCCAGGATGAAATTAGTCCTTTACACAGGCATTACCTACCACAGTTTGAATCCTTTCAAAGTAAGTTTCTGAAACAGTTTCATGGTCAACCTTGTTATTCCAGTGTTATATTGGGGCCTGTCATACATTTTACACTTTTATTTGTTGTGCTCAAACGAGGCTGCAGTTTGGTCTCAAAGAGTGCTCATGTAATGAACTTAAATATGGCTATGATGCAATGCTAGAAGGCCCACTCATAAATAATGGTGCACATTACACACATAAAACATCGAATAATTAGAGGGAAATGCCTTGGGTTTCCAAGTATGAAAAAGTGGGCAGACGTAGAGCTCATTGCAGCCCATTGCTCCCACGAGGCAATCATTAGCCGCACAGCTTTGGTGAAGAGTGGGGCCGTGATCAGTCAGTCCACTGCCACATTTCCTGATGATGCCTCCAGTCAGATGATATCCAGCGACACCTCGGAATGGCTGCCCACAGAAAACATGTTTCACACCTGCCTGCGGTGCAGAATGTGCCTGCAATTGCGGCTCTGCAGATGCCAGGCGAAAAGCAGCCATTTTGGACCCAGCAGCTTGAGAGAAATGAGATTTTTTATGCTGGTGGACGTCTCTCTAACCTTCACCTAAAAGGCTGGGGATACAAATTGAATTGCAAATGTTGTATTAAAAAAAATGGTGTTATGGAGAGAGACAGACATTTTTTGTAAAGGTAATATATTATGAGTAAAGGCAGTCAGATCAGTCCCACATGTAGTCCTCCCATATATGTTCAAACTAAGCAATAAAAAATGGTCAGTGATGTCAAAATAAAGCTTATGACAGTTTCCCTGCAGACGTGGCTTCAGAATTACCTTAAATGACCCTTTAGGGATAAATAAAGAACGCAAGTTCCAGATATTCAACTCAACTGTGTCAGCACTGACCTTGAATATTTGCAAAGAGTGCATGGCGCATTGAGTCATTTTCAACCCATAAAATGCCCCTTTTTTGTGAAAATGTTATTTTTTTGGGATGTGTTCCATCACAACGCAATAAAATCATTTAGTTTGTGACTCACAAAACACAAGTCTGCAGCACCTCTTTAATGCAATGTTTAATGCAAGGTAAAAATAAAAGTATGAGTCCATGTGAAAATGATATTTTAAAAAATCATAATAAATCCAATCCAAGTTTAAACCACATAAAACCATTTTTTTTACACATAAAACCATTTTTTTTCTGAAGCGATTGCAAAATGAAAATTGCGCCTTTGTTTCTGGGAATGGGGGATGTGGTTCATTAGTGCTTCCACTGCTTCATGGTGGACTGCACTGTGGTAAGGCCTCAGGGAGGTGAACATGGTGATGGTTTGGCTGGAGAAAACAGGATCTCATTAGGAAGTGGCAACATATGTCTTGGCTCTTATCCACTTGTGGATTTAATAAAGGCTCTGATGAATTCCAAACTGTGCTTGAATGCGTTACCTTTAACTTTCTAATCTTCTTACATTATAAACAGCATTTAATGGGGTTTTCAGTGGTCACAATTAACATTGACAAGCATCTGCCACCTGCCTGAATGCTGTATATATGGCGTTGCTTAGCAACAGCACCAACAATTGTTTATTGCCTGCAAAAGCTAAATCTGAAGGTTCTCATTTGTGATTCTTGCTCTTTTAATGTTGCAAGAGCCTACCCGAAACATTGCCAGTTTAGCTGTATTGTAATCCCAATCTTGCAACCAAGGTCAGACTTTGATATTAAGCAGTATCGCACTCCCTTGCGCGCATTAGTACTTAATTACATGTGTCTGCTCAATGAAGTTTAAATACATGAATAGGCACAATGACCCCCATCATGTACACATGAACATCATTATTTTGTTCATTATTATACTTTGAAATGACATCTATAAGTTCTACAGTGTTAATGTGTAATAAGTATCTTGTACATCTTGTCCTGTAGAAACTAGGGGACAAAAAAAGAAAAACTAGGCAACAACTGGGCATGTACTTACTACCTATACATAATAGCAGCTTTGCTCTCATAAACACAGACCATGAGCACCACTGATGTCGGAGGGTGCGGCTTTAAAAGGGAGAACACAACCAGCTTTTGTCTGATAAGTTTTTAAAATAAGCCATCACGTCAGCTCTCATCCAGCCAACACCTCACTCTGAACGTCAAAGGCAGATGAAGTCCTTGCTCCTATTACGCCATGCAAAAGGAACATCCTTGTTAACTCACACTGTCTTTCGGAGCAGGGGAGAATATTTTGCGTCTCAGGGATGTTTTCATTATTTACTTGCTTCTTAAAAATCCGTAAGAAGAATATTAAATGGTATGATAGCTTGATTCCGTGCAACTTCTGTATTCCTTTTAATGTGAGGCAACTCGTGCTCAACTTCCTACGCAAAACTCTCCATAAAAAGCACACCTTTTGGCGCAGTTATAATTGACCACGAAACAATGCAACTTTTATTCCTCCTGGAAGTTGGGGGAAATTGTCGAGCTCAAGCTGTTCAGGCACTGCAGGAACACAAGCACTTGCTGGTTTAATGCCTCTCCTCAAATGCTCTCCGTGGGCTTTGACAATGGCATCAGCGCCTAGTTATTTCCTTGGTCAGCAGCAACAAAGGCGTAGCAATTACATCCTACTGATGAGGAGATAAACAGAGTTGTCTTGATGAGAAATTAGGGCCAGGCTCTGTGGCCCAGTTTTTTCAAAGTTGACATTTATAATCAAACAGTGACATCTGTCATCGGTCCCTCAGGGCTCTTGTCTGTTGTGATTATCGTTCAGATTTGGATCATTTGCATAATGCCTGCCCAGTGCAGCGACAGACTTTTTATGAGGCTCAACATGAAAAATCAATGCATTTTCGACAATTGTTTGCAAAGTGAAATTGGTTAGGGGGATCCTTTAAGATCGTTTAAGTGTTGATCGCGCAATTCGTCTAAAGTTTACAGCAAACACTGGTCAGTGCCCAACATGCACGTAATAATGCAGTTAAGGGTATTTTATGGGGAGTGCAAATGTCATTTAACGCTATAAAGACTGTAAAGAGCAGTGAAGTCAGTGAAGCTTTCACAACGGTTATGGTCCCTCAAGAGTTTGTGAGGCTCCTCACATTAAGAAAATAGGAAAGGTCATCTGAATTTCACACAGGTTTATTGCCACCCAAATTTATTGCCATATTTTGTTTATTTATTTTTGAATTTTCCATTTTATTTATTGTCAGAATCTGCGGGGGGGTTTATTTAAAGAAAAATGTTAGATCGTCTCCCAATCATTCCCCATCTGCAGCTATTTTGCAAGGTGCAATCCGCTATTTCTCTCTTGTGGTTTCTAATTATGCATTACAGCAAGCTTTACTATTAAGAATGTTATCACAATAAAATTTTTACTATTTCAAGCAAAATGGTTTGCTTTTTACTGATGGTTTTTATGAATTACTTACATTGGCCCTCATTACTTTCCTCTTTGGGACATAAAACTTGAATCCCATTTGGCAGCCTTATTCTCTTCCAGTCGACACATTCAAGACAAACGGGTAGTAATTTAATTCTGGTCTTGCAAGACATCATGAGATAGGTGTCATCTATTAATAGAAATTGTACCACATTGTGCAAATTGCACTGGTGCGAAAAACTGCACAGTTTCATGTCTGGGCAGATAAACCCTCCATGTGACTGCTGTCATCCAACAAAGAGCCTCTCCATTGAGGTTGCTGCTCATTCATAGTTCATGGCTATCTTTCATTTGCCATACTGTCTATGCATTATTGAGCAGAAAGAGACTTGTGGAAGGGGCTGTATACAGTAGACCACTGATAGCTGACACAGTGATCCTCCCACAGGGCGTCTCGGCACATGCCATGCCAGCACTTTCAGACCCCGGGTCTACCCTCCTTTCCTAAAATATATTGCCACCGCATCTCTCTCCAGTAGGGGCTGGCCTGTGCAGTCTATTTATAGAGCAAACATATTGATCAGCCACTGCAGCACATTCTATCACTGTGGCCAACCCCTGAGTCCAGGAAGGAAGACTTTATTGCCTAGTGAGGAGGAGGAGGAAGAAAAAAAAATTATGGCCCTCTTGGAGTTAAGACTCTGATTAAACATTCTAGACAGACAATAAAATCCACATCACAGTGGAGAAAGGACGCAGCCCCCGGCTCTTGCTTTGGCTTGTATAGGTAGTCATTTATGAAAAGCAGTCAAACGCATCAGCGTTTTATCGCTCCGCACCCCTTCCCCATTCATACCGCATTATTTATTTTAAGAACAATTGCGTGTAAAGCATTCATCCCTGGTTTACACAATGCATTAGATGATTCATGGGGGACTTTTACAATGTAACTTTTAGTATGAGAATATTTTAAATGATTAATCATTGGTTTTACTCATCCCTGGTCATTTTGTGTGAGTAGGTAAATCTATAAAAGTGCATGCAGTAGCGAACCTACCACTTGTGGCAAAGGACTCTCTGAGTAGTCACATTAATGAACAAGGTAGGGATGCCCTGCATTGGATGGTAAAAATGTAATTAGATCTGCATTGATGGAAGGCAGGGTGTCCTGACAGGCTTGTGGAGAGCTACTTGTGCCACAGAGAGAAGGGCGAACGGTGTTCTGTGCCACAAACCAGACTTTTCAGCTGGAATAAAATGAAGAAAAAAAAAAACAGTATTCTAGTGTTTCGTCATAGTTGGCAAAGACCATCCTTGGACAGTTCTCCAATATAAACCAGATGGAATACTGATTTCTCCAAGACATTTTCAGATCTAGAAATAGCAGAAAATACAGTACCTACTGCTGCTGGTTTAAGCCGAACTGCAGATGAGCCTTACCACATTGGCATAAACTACAGTGTTCTACCATACTGACTGTATGTTGTTGGTCTTTTCATGGTGCTTTTAATAAATGTATAAAATACTGGTTTATCAATGTTCATTAAAGACCTGCGGTAAACATCTTTATGTATGTGTGCTTCTACTCCATCTAATTACTATAATTGCACATATACACATTGCTGATGTTTTCTCTGTCTGCTATAATATTTAAAACCCAATGCAGAAAGCACAAGGATAACAATATTAACATTTCTTGATAAGAAAGTAGAGCTATGGACCTAATAAATGTCCAATTTGGTGTTTAAATGCACCACACAATATTTTGCCTTAAATAATAATATTAAAAAATATATATACTGTTGCACTAAATTTCTATCATTCTGCAAGTGTCTGAAATTAATTGTTTAATTGAATAATCCAAAAATCCATTTTGGATTTAGGCTGTCTGACATTTGATAACCACTAATAATTACTCTACAAAACAAATTAATTTTCAACCTTCAAGATTAGGGGGAAAATTGAAAAAGTAATCTGCTGTAATGGAAATACATCAAATAAAACACTTTGAGATATTAAGCAGCATAAATGAAATATTTATGTGATTTAAAATAGCATTAGCCATTGTCAAATGTCCTTGACATGCTATAAATGTGTCCCCTTTAGACTTTAAACTCCATATTAATTTGTAATGTTATGTATTTATAGTTTTCTTTGATTTTGTTCATTTGTCTCAGCCATGTATATAACAGTGAGGTATTTTGGCCTATAGTGCAAAATTGTGTAAAGCGTTTTATAAACTCAATTCTAGCATGCCTGCAATCTTGAGAAACACAAGGACCAGTTAAGACCTGATGAAGCCCACTGAACACATAATTAACTCTGGAGCTGTGACGATGCAGTGCAGAAATTCCACAAAGCTTCCGAAACCCACTCCACCTCCCTTCATTAGACAGAATTGGATACATCCTTTTTAGTTTTGTTCTTTCCCCCTTTTTTTAATCAAAACCTACGTGAGATAAACGGCTGTCCAATTAATCATGCTCGGGCCTTCTAGCGCAATGAACTCATTTGGTGCGACTTGAAACAACTTCCTTTCTGTACCGCCGGTAAGTGCTTGTCTCATTGGCTCTGTCACCATGTCCATTACTGGGTCTTTTCATCAAAGTGAAAAATAATAACTTATAGCTCACGTCATGCATGGATGTACTAAGGGGCCGTGCAAGCGGCCGCTAACGAATGGGCTGCTAGGAGAAGTCACGTAATTGATAAAGGTTGGCAAAGCAAGTCAAAAACATAATGAATCAAGACAATGGCCGAGGTAATTACTGCTGCTCGAGGATCATTAATGGAGTTCAACTGGCATGCTGAACTTTTGCACAAAGCAGGCGCGTAGCCCTCTGATTAGCTCTCATCTGATTTAGAAAATTATGAATGGCCCATAACTTCCTAGAAGGCCCCCTCCCTCAGGTTTTTGCAGCCAAGCTGCTGGAAGCCTTTAGTAGAGAAATGAAATTATGAAATTGATCTAGTAATTTGCCATCTAAATGTCCTCTTTATGTCTTCTACCAATCCATTTATATTCACCAAACTGTTTAACCAGAGCGACTGTATTCAGACTGAGCTTTTAAAGCTCCCACCAAACTCTTAGGTTTTATGTTATTGGATTAAGCCTAGTCTTAGACTAGAGCTGGGGAGGTGTGAAGTCTTTACTGACCACTAAGCCTAGTCCTACAATCAAAAAGGCTTTTAGTCTATGGTCCAGTGACATTATCGAGCTCTAGATAAATCCCAGACCAACAAAAATTCAGGAACCTGTGGGCTGGTACTGGATGCAATTTAAAGTGCAGAACAGGGAACCTTGTTGAAGGTCCTGGTCATGTTGTAGGTCCTGTTGGTCACAGAGCTTCCAAAGATCTTTCAGCGTCCTCTTTCCTACTTTATGACCAGGTGACAGCATAGCATTAGGGTTATGTTGTCCTTAACTCAGTGAATTGTCCTGATGGTCAGGATCAAAATGCATCCTGGAAAGCCAGTCTTGCCAGGCTCAAAAGAATCTCTTTTTATCCTTCAGCTTATCCCAGCCTCAGGTTCTAATTATTTGCGGAGCCATACAGCGTCTATGCTCTCAGTTGTGTGTCTGATTAGCACTGTGGGTTGTTTGTATGGTCAAAACATCTATTACACATTGAGACTGTAGGAGGAGGCAAGGCATATGTTACAAGACAGAAATAAAGGAAGACGTTATAACAAAAGTGGACAAATGAACACAATCAAGGATACATGGTACAGGGCTCCACATCGCTGGAACATTGACCTGACAAATATTTGTTTGATATTAGCTTCTAGAACTAAATGTGTACTGTGTTAATATAATGTATGCTATACGAATACTGTGATGACAATCGAAGAGGATAATAATAATGTTTTGTAGTTATGTACTGAACCCCCAAAGAATGTGAATGATTCTACAAACAGATTGTTTTTTCCATATGTTTTGTTTTTTTTGTTTTTCTGGGCAACTTAGTCAGAAGCTGAAAACTGCTCTCACCTGAAAGGTCTTAATATGCACTGAGGGACTGATCATCTTTTTAGGTTATACTGTTCTTAGCAGATGCCCAGGGCATTTTATGAACGATGACCATACCACTTTGTTGAAATCGTGAGTATGATATTTACAATCTCTGTACTTATTAGTGGTCATGATCAGAAAGCATCAGTTGTTATAAGATAATAAGATACTGTTTGGCAGTGACATGTTTCATCAACATCAATAATAATGGTTACTTTAATTAAGTACATGTATATAAAATCTAATTAGTGCATGTAAGGTTTAACTGATGCAAGTACAGCTTTATTGGATGAACTTTCTGTGCAGAGCTAATGGCAAAGTTCCTTCCGTGTTCCGCCACCTCTGACTTACATCAAAAACCAGAAGCAAGGTGCAATCAGTTTGTAAATGTGCAGAGTGAGTGCCCTCTTGGTCAAGGGTTGGTGACCCCTAATTTAATTTAATATTTGAATTACAAAATGGTACATTACCAAGTGCAGAAAAGATGTGTGAAGACCAAGTGAAGTTTCCATCTGCATACATCTGAAACGGCCCTAAAACTGCCTTCACTGAAATATGTACAATACATTTTCTTATACCTCTATATTCAGCATGCGAAGCCATCCTGCAAGTTCAGATGTGACAGCTGCAGTTTGTTCAACAGGATGTTACACTGAAAAAGTAAAGAAATTCTCAACATTGGTGGTCGACCTTGGTCTTCTGCTATTGTGTTCAGGCCTTTTAGTTCAAAAGTTCTGCTCCTTCTCCGCTGAGAAATATGACTTATACTCTTCCATCGTTACTCACACACTGGGAACCAGCACATTGCTCAGTACCCTGGCAACCTTGCCTTGTGACCTCCTGGTTCCTGCCTAGGAGATGCCAAGGGTGAGCAAAGCGCAGAAGGCTTCAGCAGCAAGCCTCTGCATTTTATCAGAGTTTGGAGCGACCTCTCTGTCCCTTCTAAATCTGTAAGGAAAGCCAGTGCCGGGGGGCAGTGATAGAACCTGCAGGGCTCCCTCATGGACGTGCTCAGTGAGAAGAGAGGTGTGATGGCTCTGGCATCCCTAACACACTCCTTTGGATGTGCATGCCCCTGAAAGGTCTTCAGCTCCCAGGCATAGCAAGGTCTGATGGCAGAGACTTTTTAGTTTTTAGTTTTAAAAGGGGCACATTACAGCAAAGAAAATGACGCCTGGAAAAAGTTCAAAAGTCCAAACCCACCAGAGGAAATGCTTCTTATTTGCATTTATTTAATTTGAATAGGTACATTTGCATAACGATTTGAATTAAAAGTTGAATTTTGCAGAATATATATGCATTCCAAACTTTCTTTGTGTTTGTCACAAATTGTTGTGCAGTGATGCAGTGGATGAAAATGCAACGCAAAGTTGTATTTAATAAAAGTAAAAATTAACACAATAAATTCTGGAATAGGAAATTGAGACCCATGAAGAAAATGAAACAGATTTATGACAATACAGTTGTGGACTCCCATTTGATTTACTGACAGACTAGAGAATAAACACTGGTTTTACCAATGCTTTTTGCCTAAAGGACATAACACTGGGTAAATGTACTTAAAGTAACTCATATCAGAATAGATGTACACATTTCAAATTATTTAAATATTAATTTGGTACATCATCAGATTTACATAAATACATAAATATGTTGTTCATTACAAATTGTATTACAAGAAAAAATAGGTATAATATTTATATACATTTTATATTATTATATTTTTGGTTTTGTAAGTGGGGTCACATGATGTGGCAGTTGTGAGTTTAAATCCCGTTTTTTTGGGTTCTCCTGTTACATCAACCACTCAAAGGCTTCTACACCAGGTAAATTAGCAACTTTGAATTGTACGTAGGTGTGAATCTTTGGATGAATGGTTTTCATGTGTGTGTGCGTGGCCTGGATGTGTCTCTGCCCTGCTCCTAGTGTCCCAGGATATAAACAAGAACAACATCATTTATTTCTTATATAGCCTAAAATCACGTACAGTATGTCTCAATGGGCTTTGACAGGCCCTACAGTTGACACCCTCCCCACCCCACACCCCCACTTGACCCTTCTGCACACAAGAAAAAAATAAAATAAATAAAATCCTCCACTAAAAAACCTCCAGGAGAGAGAAAAAAAGAAAGGAAGAAGCCTTGGGAAGGAGTGATACAGAGAGGGACCCCCTTCCAGGGTAGAGCGAGCCCGCAATTGGTGTCAGCGCAGGGCTGGAGATAAATTGAAGTTGAAGTTGAGCTTTGTCATTTCAGCTCTATACATGTTAGACAGTATATAGCGAAAAACAAAATAATATTTCTCCGGAACCTGGTGCTAATGATTAAACAAAGTTACATACTGACATAAAGTGCATGTGTGTGCGACACCGACAAACTGGGCTAGATAAAGTGCAAACGGGACACTGTCAGGACTACGGACTTACGGGGGAAGGAATCGCAGAGGTGTGACATGCTGGGAACGGGTTTTTATTACAAATACAAATAAACAATGGCGCAGTGGCCAAAAACAGGAACACCACAAACCCGCAGGCGTGTGGTGATTGCCAGAACTCCAAAACACAGACACAGTTGCAAGGTCAAGTTCACAAAAGTTCACTAGAATGTCGGCGCTGACGAAGGGGCGGTAATCTCGGGCTTTCATGCGCCGTCAGGATTGTCCACCGGGGATGAGCCCAGCTGCAGTCAATCCTGACAGACACAGGCAGTACAAGAATAACATTTAACAAAAAACATGTAGACAACATTGAGACACACAGCGCTAAACTAGTGAAATGAATAATAAATAAATGTGCAAAGTAAAATAGTGCAAATACCGCTGTGCAAAATGGAACTGTGCCTGAATAGATGATGACGAGATGAGAAGAGAAAAGATGAACAGCTGAGATGAACGAATGACTGGTCCTGTATTCACGCTGGACGAGTGGCGGTAGTCCTGCGCAGACGGCTTCAGGCCAGTGTGGTACCGGCACCTTGTCCGCCATCTGCAGGTGCCCGCTGCTCACGGTCAATTTCCGGCTCACCCAGCTGAATGGCCGCTCCTCACCTTCACCACCAGACATGGGACTGAGAGGCAGGGGTCGGGACCCTGCGGAAAATGAAGCCAACGTTGGCCAGGGACACGGAATCTGGCGACGTCATCCTGGTGAGTCACAACTCCTTTGATCTCAGCAGAGCGGTGTCGGCTGCGTCCAAATGCAGGTCGGGTCTTTCTGTCACAACCATGGTGGCATGACGAGGCAGGTGAACAGAGATGATGACGAGGAAGAAGGACATAATCACATGACGTCACGAAACTGGGGTGAAGAACAAGACAGGGGAGACATCCGGCACCATGGTGAACATGTAACATAAAGACCCGACGGTGAACAGAAACTAACAGGGCAGCTTTATACATTCGACACAGGTGAAAACAATTAGGTATCATTACACAGGACTAACGTGAAACTCCGGTCCGGAGTAACCCCTTCTGGACCGGGTCATGACGATTATACAATATAACATTGTGTGTGTGTGTGTGTGTGTGTGTGTGTGTGTGTGTGAGAGAGAGAGAGTGTCAGCCCAGAGTGGAAAGTCCCTGAGTGTTCAGGTATCAGATGGCCTGTGGGATGAAGCTGTTGCAGAGTCTGGCAGTGAGGGCCCGAATGCTTTGGTTTTTCCGGATGGTAGGACGGTGAAGGGTGCATGTGAGGAGTGTGTAGAGTCCTACACAATGCTGGATGCTTTCCGGATGCAGCGTGTGTATTGAATGTCTGTTGTGGAGGGAAGAGAGACTCCAACGATCATCTCAGCGGTCCTCACTATCTGCTGTAGGGCCTTGCAGTCCAGAAGCGGTGCAGTTACAGAACCAGACAGTGATGCATTTGGTCAGAATGCTCTCAGTGGTCCCTCTATAGAGGGTGATGAGGATGGGTGGTGGATGATGGCCTTTCCTCAGCCTCCACAGGAAGTAGAGACACTGCTGGACATTTTTGGCTATTGAGATGGTGTTGAGATTCCAGGAGAGGTACTTCTCTAAATGAACACAGAAGAACTTTGTGTTTTTCACAATCTCCACACAAGATGTTCAGTGGAGAGTGGTCCCTCTGTTGACTTCTGAAGTCAAAAATCCATTCTATTGTTTCGTCCATGTTCATAAAGATTGTTGACCTTACACCAGTCCGTCAGTCAAAATACCTCCTCTCTGTACACATCATTCTTGCTGATGAGACCCAACACGGTCCTATTATCGATGAACTTGATGTGGTTGGAGCTGTACATTGCTGCACAGTTCTGCAACAGCAGGGTGAACAGCATTGGACTGAGCACACAGCCCTGAGGAGCTCCAGTGCTCAGTGTGGTGGTGCAAGAGATGCCGTCCAGACAGACTGCGGTCTCTCAGTCAAGATATCCAAGATCCAGTTGCAGAGGGAGGTGTTCAGGGTGCTGAGGAATGATGGTGTTGAATGCTGAAATTAAGTCTATGAACAGCATTTGTGCATATGTGTCCTTATAGTCCCAGTGGGTGAGGGTCAGATGCAGGGTGGTGGTGATGACATAGTTGGTTGAGGGGTTCGAACGATAGGCGAATTGTAGTGGGTCCAGGCTGGAGGACAACAGGAACTTTATATGTTTCATTACCAGCCTCTCAAAGCACTTCATCATAATGGGTGTAAGTGTAATGGGACGGTAGTCATTGAGACACGACAGTAAAGACTTCTTCGGCATGGGCACAATGGTAGTGGCCTTGAGACATGTTGGAACAATGGCGGTGCTCAGTGAGATGTTGAAGATGTCTGTGAGAACATTTGCCAGCTGAGCACTCTTCCAGGGATGTAGTCTAGTCCAGCAGCCTTTTGTGAGTTAACTTTGCGAAGAGTTTTCCTCACGTTCACCGTGGTTAGACACAGCGCCTGATCACTGAGAGGAGGGTTGGGTTTCCTTGCAGTCACGTTGTTCTGTTTGTCTGGTATGGAGGGGTCACTGTCACAGGCAGAGGTTTTAATCTTGTAGTATGTGACGACCTAGTTGCCCTGCCACATGCGCCGCTGTCATGGAAGTGGCTGTACATTTCCTGCCCATGTGCACACTTTGCTGCTCTAATGGCTCGAGACAGTTTGGCCCTCGCTGATCTTAGGGCCACCTTGTCACCCTTCCTGAAGGTGGAGTCTCGGGCACTGAGCAGCTCGCGTACCTCTGCAGTCATCCACAGCTTCAGTTTGGTCTTGTTGTGATGGACTTGGAGACTGAAACCTCATCAGTGCATTTGCTGATGAGGCTGTTGATGGTGTTGTCACTATTGGTTGCAGCCTCCCTAAACATCTGCCAGTCAGTGCACTCAAAAAAGTGCAGATATTGTTCCTGCCCACCTGGTTCCCACCTGCTTCAGAACCGGTTTTGTGCATCTGACGAGTGGTCTGTATGGCCAAATTAGCATAACAGTGATTTGCATGGTTGAAATCTCCGGCGATAACAAACTGTGTTTAAATTTAAACTGTAGCCGGTTGTAGAACCAGAGTGAGGTGGTTTGAAATTTCTGGTTCTAGTTAGAACTCTGACTGTGGCATACGAACACCTACTAAAACTTCCAGACAGTAATTTATTGCAGTAATCTATTCTTATTTTTGCAATATTTCTAAGGTAAAAAAATGCTATCTTAGTGATATTATCTAAATTCAAATTGAATGAGACATCTGTGTCAGTAAGGACACATAGATCTTTTACTTCTGTACTTGGTGAGATAGAAAGGCTATCCAGAGTTATGATGTAGTCAAACAGCACATGTCTGGCTGTATGAGGCTCAAGTACAAGAGCTTCTGTCTTATCAGGGTTTAGCAGAAGAAAGTTGGTGAGCATCCACTGTCTAATGTCTTTCAGACAATTCTCTATTCTGCTCATCTGCTGCCTCTCATCTGGCATTGCTGATAAATACAATGGTGTGTCATCGGAATAGCACTGAAAATTAATAATGTATTAACACATGATGTGACCTAAACCCAACATGTATAAGGGAAATAGCAATGTACCTAACACGGAACCTTGTGGAACACCAAACTTATATCAATCAGTCAAATATGGTCTGTACCAAGAGAGGGATATACAAAACATATTCACTGCATTCTTTCCAGCAATATTTGGAAATACCTTGTGTCCAAAGTCAATGCACTAAATATCAAACTGATATGTCTTGATTGATCAAAACTCGATGTTTCAGCCTTTGTGGCTAAATAATCGCTTACTGCATTCTTTGACATATAAAAAAGTCAGTTACATTTTTTTGTATATCGGTACATATTTCTGGTGTTTTCTTGAAATAACAACTAGAAAGAGTAGATTCAAATTTTACTATTGATCTGTGGGTGGGCATAAAGCTTTGACCTGTAGTGTATGCATGTATGTACGTGTACTTATTATTCTAATATTCTTTTTAAAGCAAGTTTTTTTTTCAATTCAAAGACCATATAATCAAAACGCATTATGAAAATTTTTATTTGATCATAAATCTGCTATAAAGGTGAAAACCTGTTTTCAGGTTTGATTTAGAATCATCCACGCAAATAAAAATGCTGAATTCAAGTGGTTTTCAAATCAAATCAAGAGCAGAGTTTGCCAGCAGCCAGCAGAGGCTAACATGCTCCATAAAACAGACGCACTGATTTATGTTTACAGCAGCTGCTCAACATTGCTTGCATAAAGAGGGTTAAGAACAAGATTAACCTACGGCTGTTGTCCCGGCTAAAGAAGTTTGAAGCCCCATCTCGTAATGACATAATCTGCAGCTTAATGGCATTAAGATGATTTAGAGTGGTCATGATATTCTTTGCTACTGATTTGCAGCACATGTACAGCAAATGACGAGATGCACAGCTATTTGTTTCGCTGTATATTCTTTTAATAAGAACCAGAGGGTTCAGAGGGGAAGGTTAAGTGTAAGATGGGTCTTGAGGACCTCTTGCATGAGTAACCATTTGTAGGATGCACTGAGCTGTGTGTGCTTTGACATTTGATGGTATGATGACAATGGATGCTATGTAAGTCTGCTGTTCTGGTACCATGCATGATGAAATGTCAGCCACTATGAAAGAAAGCAGGTCTATTTCAGGGCTGTTCAGTAAAGTAAGGGACCACTGTGTTGTTATTTCTCCCTACTTCAGTCCAAAATTGCGTACAAATGCTCAATGGTTATAAAACTATGCTTCATTATCTTCAAAGTGCATGAAGAGTTTTCATTTAAAATTTCACATTTCACCGCACTAATATCCACTTCATCTCTCAAATGTGGCAGATGGACCTGCAGGACTTACTGTACAGCCGGTGGTCTTGGGGAGTAAAGAGGATGACACTGCAGAGTCTACCTATGCCTTACACGTGTTGGCTTACGGCCTGCTGTGAACCGAAGGTTTCTGGGTCCTAATCCTGCAGCAATCACCACAATAACCCCGCCCCCAACTTCACCAACTCCACAAAACGGGTGCTAATGTAAACCGGCACGCTCTCACAGCTTAAATGGTGTTAGCAATGGTGCCCAACATGAAACATAAATCTGGACGTGCCCATCATCTGGTGCCTCCATCTGTCAGGTTTCACCACGCAGTGGGGATGGAGTTCTCCTCAGCAGAGGCTCCATTCGGCCAACTTGCCGCTGCCAAAATGGCTCGGTAATTTGAGGTTTTTACATAACCTTGTGTGCCCTACTTTGTGATGGTCTCTCACTCACTCCCCCGTCTCTGAGGCAGTTTTCATTTGCATGCTCATTGTATGCGGCATTACAAAATTTGGGTTATTTTTATTATTGTTTTTTATTTTTTTGTAGAAGATTAAAAATAAATAGGCCACGATAGAATGGCATTCCAGTTACCCGCAGCGTCAGCCCAAGGTAAACGGATCAACATGCAGATGGACCTCACTGTGTCTGGGAAAGATAAACTGGAACGAGAGTCACAACAATTATTTAACATGGGAGTGGTGAGGAGTCACAGCCCAAGCGTTTCCTCATATGGGCAAATGTGAAGTGGGCTCCAATAAATCACTGAGTTTCATCAATGACTGCCTAACCCAAGTCGACGTTCAAGTCAAGCCCAAGAAACCTTGTCCCTTGAGCCAACTCCACATATGGGTCTAATCAGCGCCTCCCAAGGTGCAATGCTCATGTTTTATTCAGCAGATATTTGCCCGCCAGTCGCTTGATCACTATAAACTGTAGCACAAACACACATCTCTCTTCCCTAAATAGAAGTCTAAAGGTGCGAAAGGTGTGTGTGTGTGTGTGTGTGTGTGTGTGTGTGTGTGTGTGTGTGTGTGTGTGTGTGTATATATATATATATATATATATATATAGTAAATATGTAAAATTGTCACTTAAAAAGGTAATGAAACCCACCCACTGGGCAGCTTTAGAGCAGGAATTAGAGGGTCTCCTGCCAGGAGTCATCAACATTTGACGTAAAACACACTTTTGGTAAAGCACTCACCTCTCCCCTTTGTTTCAGTGCATTCTTAACAAAATAGTCTTTTACAGATTTGACTTAATTGGCAGTGATGGATTGCTGCATACTAATTCATTATTTAAAAGGTGATTAGGAGCAGCTTTTGTCAACTGCTGTTCTTGCCTTGAGTCAAACCATCATAGATTTTTTTTGTTGTTGCTGTTGTCGTTGTTTCCGTTTCTGTCTGGAAAATCAACTAAAGACCTTCCCCCCTTTGCACACTCACTTTATCTGCTCCAAGGCAATGGCCTTTTACCCCACTTGCTCATATTTGTGAAGTGTCACATTTTCAGGACAGACTGTTCGAAGACATTTAAGAATTGTGATGTGTCCTTCATTTATTTTTGCTCTGTGTCACTTTGGGAAAATAAGATGTTGAAGACATAAAAAAATGAGGAAAAGCTATAATTAGGATACTAAACTGCTTGCTGAAGGACTGTTGACCTTATGTATCTACAATAATTAAATGATCAGGTTTCATAAAAACTGTCAGATCCAACAACTGCTGTTGTTGGATTGATTAGGCCTAATGGCAAATATCATTTTTTTCTAAATTAGTATTTAAAAAATGAATGCCGAATTACACAGCCAGAGAGGAAGATAGAATTCAATGGTCAGGAATTTAGATTCAAAGCAGATGCATTTATTTTAATCATCCTTTTTAGGGATTCAGAACAGTTTTGTGCAAAACTCTTACAAACCATAGTAAACAAACCACTATTTATCCAAGCTGCAAGTAACTAAAATACTGAATATTACCTAAACAAATACTGAATTCTTCATCACTAAACACTGATATGTCTACCAAGAAACTTTCTCATATTGTTCTCTGATCAGCAATACAATGTCGTTTGCTATCTATAAACGTTTGCTGAGATCATTCATTGGTTTACAGTGCTGAGAGAGAACAGCTCCACTGTAGCACAACTGTAGCAAAGTTTGACTTTTGGTTATTGGAAAAAAAAAATTAAGGATTGTATAGAACAATTTGATGTAAGTGTATGTCAAATGGAGCATTACCTAAGACACTGGTTGTGCCATGTTGGGAAGATTACTTTGGAAATGTAAATTGTTACTGTGATGAAATACGCAATGGCGTTAAATGTTACTTCTTCTTTCCAATGTCATAAACATGCTAAACATGTGGCCCCAAGATGATCATAAATGAAGACCATGTTTGTGAAGTCCAATGCTTTAAATGTTAATGTAAATCCACTGATTTCACTGATAGCAACTTTAATTATGAGGACAGAAACTCAGAGTAGACAGAGGAGGAGGCTCGGTGTTGCCTGATTGGAGCATTTATGTTTTGGGTATTCTGTGTTGGCACTTTTTTATGATTTGGAGCCAAAGCAATCAAGCATTTGCCAACACTCTTTGCACTATTTTGTGCATGTAATGTGTTTAAATACAGAATGAGGAAGTAGGGTACATGGGAGCTGTCAATCATTGCCATGGGCTCCTCACATTTCTTTTTTTAAATCTGATAAAACATCATTGTGTTCTGGGGAAAAAAAATACACACCAACAAACTGCTTTGAAAACAGGGCTGCTAATGAGGTCCATTTGATAGATGGTACCCACCATTAGTTTCATGTATTAATTGCAGAATGCAGAAACACCAGCAACCATCATTACCCTATACTTCACTGATGGACACACATTTAGAGTCTCATTCTAACAGTATTGCTTTACAGTGACTGTTGATGAGGCAATCGTTGCTGAATCTGAAACACCCCTACGCCTCCCTCACATCAGTAGATCGTCCTCTACACACAGCCCCCAGCTTGGGGTGACAAAAGTGACAGCTCAATTCTGAATGAGTCAGACTCCTGTTGTCCCTGCCCTGCCTGTTTAGTGAGGGGATGATGGGGAGAGAGAGAGAAATAAAGAAGTGTGTGATTCTACAGATGTATTCCTTATTATGTGAGTGTTTTTTTGCATGTAGTTTACCTGTGGGCCAAATTGTGAAGACGTGTGAATTGTTTTATTCTGAGTTTTCATCTGAATGTGTTATTTTAGCAAACACAAAGGCCTCTACATACAGTTTCTTCAGCTTATACAGGCTTCTCTATTAGGCATCGTGTCTTTCATCCTACAGCTACTGTTCCCTTTCAGCAGGGATTACATAAAATGATTGTACTTCAGGAACAAAGATATAGATGCGATAGTCCACAAACTCCACAAACAGCCAGTAATTCATCTGTAAACTATGAATAAAAATTCACTTGAATGACTACTCGAAGTGCCTGCAGGGTGTTACGTCATTTAGCATGACTGCTGTGCAACATAGAGACCTGGGGATTCAAAACTGGGTGATCGCTTAATGCAGTTTGTGTATTTTTACATTTCTGTGGATACCCCTGGGTGCTGGTGTTGGATCAGGCTTCATCAGCAATGAGAACGAAAAAGATAAATTAACACATGGCCTCAGCCACAACATTAAAATCAGCTTCCTAATATTGTCCAGATATGGTGTAGCCGACTGGAATGGATTGATATCTGGTGTCAGGTCAGTACTTTGAACTCTGTGTAATGTTCCTCAAACCATTCCAGAACCAGTTTTGTAGTGTGGCAAAGGTGCTTTCTCCTGCTGATAGAGATTTCTTGTATCAGGGAGCAGATCAGTGAGTCTTGGACACTCAAGACCCTAATGCCAGTTCACTGGTTTCCTTTACCTGGTCCACCAGCAGCAATGTGGTCCTTGTGAAACTCACCCAGGCTCTTTTTGCCTCACGATTTTTATCAATTTTACATTTTAACAATCTTATCCTAATTTGTCTTTTTATGTCACCGAATTGTCTGCAATCTGATATCTACCATGGAGTAATGCTTCTGAACAAAGCCTAAACTAAGTGAATTTTTACAGACTATGAATTTAGATTACTTTTGATTAATTAACTAACATAGAAGAACAGACATTTAATTTATAACTGTTCGTTTAGGGAAGAAAACAATTACAGGGGTCTTGATGGGACATTTTAATGTTGTGTGATATATAGCCACATTTTCTGTGTCTCATTTTATGACCATAAAGGCTAAAACAATTTGCTGTTACATCAGTTGGGCCTTGGTCTAGAGGATATTATAAAAATATCTTTTGAATCTCCATGTTATATCACAACAAATTCTGGCGAGCTTGGAGAGAAAGAAGTGGAGTCGCTTTGAAAGTTTATTTCCCTGTCAGCAGTTGTCTGGCATTCTGCTCTGTCAGCACTTGTTTCAGGACTATTAAGATTCATTTGGAATAAAAATGAGATCTAAAAGAACAGTCATGAAATGAGTTAACACATTTAATCTGAGACTCCTGCATATGTGACCTCAAAGTAATGCTTACCACCATTAATCACAGTTTTTATGACCAAAAAAACAGATAATCTTTCAGTGTGACTTATAATTCACAGATTCCTTGCTGACTTATTTTAAAATATGTTTTTTTGTTTAAATCCTTCTACATTTTTCTTTACCTGCGGCTGTGGTCTTTTCGGTATTTACGGTCTATTTCTCTGGCCAGTTTTAAACATCTTTTTGTTACAGTCTGAGATTGGAGCTCCTATTCAAATCTGTATACACAAAAAATGCCAATGCCGAAATTACCTCCACCATCTTCCTTCACCCCTTCAGCTAAGGTTTAATGTATTCTGAAATTAATTCACCATTCTTTTTTTACCCAGATGTTCTGGGACTCTCTGCATCGAGCTCTCTATTAGTCGTGTTTGATGGATCCCGGAACCTCCACCTCCACCAAGAAAGATTGACATTGATGCCCACTAATTATCCACTGTTCAACGTAAGGCTTTCTTAGAGCGGAGGTGTGATGAGAATTCCCCCTCCTCCCACTGGAGTACACATCTTGCCTTGACTACACTCACATAACAGCACCAAGATTTTTCTTCCAGGCCAAAAGAGGGTTTGTATGTTGGGAGGGGATTGTGCTGGTAACGTTCAGTTCCAACCTACATAAGTGCATTCTGCTGCAGTGATAATAGGTGATGCTGAGTCACAAATGCTAAATAGCAATATTCTTTAAACAATATGCATAATAGACAAGACTCTGCACATTGTTATTTTTATTGTTGTTGTAATTATTATTATTATTATTTATTGGAACAAATGTCTGGAAAGGAAGATCTTTGTGTTCATATGTAACAAATAAAAACATTCAAAATGTGAAATGGGCCAAATGGTCCATAAATAGCGATAAATACATAATTAATATGACTGTAGAAAGGTAAGTTATCCCAAGAGATAAGATGTTATTGGTGTGACTCCGTAGACACAAAAAAGATCAATATCTCTTTTTTTCCATCCTAGCATCATTGGAACTATAAGGGTTCCCAGTGAATAAAGTGAGGACTAAATTTCTTACTGGTGTAACCAGGAATGCCCAAGCATGGTAAGTCAAAGAAAGCAAGACAATGGGATATATTCAAGTGAAGGATTGGTCTTTCTGTGAACATGGACCTTAGAAACAGAAGCTCACTCTTAAAATCTGTTTAAAAATATGTATTTTTTTTTTAATGGTTTCTATTGAATTGTTTTACTCTGTCAGCGATATCCTTAACAGCAGTCTAAAGCTTTCTTTGAGGAGATGGGATGGATGGAATAATAATGTCATTCACACATGAAATGAAAGTGAAGTGATTCTGAAACACTGCAGCACAGAACACGTTGACACAACAAAAAGTATCCTCTGCTTTTAACCATCACCTTTGGTGTGGGGACAGTGGCACCTCAGTGGCACTTTGGCGGCTCGGGATTAGAACCAGCAACCTCTTCCTTAACAGCTAGGTCACCACTATCCCTAAATGCAGCAGGTTTTCGTGCTTCTTTAATCAGTGAAAGTGGTTGAAGGTGATTCGTTGTCACAGGTGACATTTACATTTACAGCATTTATCAGACGCCCTTATCCAGAGCCACTTACAGGGGTTACAGGGACAGTCCCCTCCTGGAGACACTCAGGGTTAAGTGTCTTGCTCAGGAACACAATGGTAGTAAGCGGGATTTGAACCTGGGTCTTTTGGTTCATAGGCGAATGTGTTACCCACTAGGCTACTACCACCCACTATGTGGCACACTCCAGCATGGCAGCAAATGTGGTCTCTGCGTTTAACCAGTCCTGAGGGAGCAGTGGGCAGTCATGAAAGGAGGAGCTACACTCCTGCACACTCTCTCAGATCAGCAAACGAAAGGAGACTAAAAATTCCTTCTTCAAGTGGTCTCCGATTCCAATCATCTCTGTTCTCCGTTGTTGTCCCTGGCTGGTGGAACAACCTGCCCTCCTCCACACGACTAGCCGAGACTATCACCACTTTTAAGAAGCAGGTGAAAACCCTCTTGTTCAAAAAATATTACAGACAAATCTAACACTTACACACGCACATGCGTACACATTGCACAAACAATACAAAAATGTATAAATACATTATAATTTTTCTTCGTTTAGCACCTAACAATCTCTGAGCATGCTCTTCACTGACAAGTCTGAGCCTTATCAGGGTTCTTAGTTTGTAAACTCAATATTCTATAGAAATCGAACGAGAATTGCTGGTGTCTTCCTCTTGTAAGTCGCTTTGGATAAAAGCGTCTGTTAAATAAAGTAAAGTAAAGTAAAGAAAGATGCCCGGGGAGCAGTGTTCGGGGATGGTACCTTAGTTAAGGGGACTTCAGTGGCACATTCCTTACCCGCTAGGTCACCGCTGCCCCAGGTGAATGCAGTTGGTGCACCTAGATCGCCAGGTAGCACCAATTCCCACACGTGCTGAGTCCTAATCAGCCACAACTGCTTTGGGTTTAGATGTAAGGCGATAAGCAATCTTTAAATAGTGGCGAGTACCTTGCAAGCCTTGTTGTGCTTTGGGGTTTGTGTTCATACATGTGTGCTACGCTTTTGAGTTTAGTTTCATGTGGTTCTGGCCATTGTGCTGTCTGTTTATTTCTGTCAGTAAAAAACACTGTCATTACATGTTGAGTGCCTGTGCCTCATTCTCTTCCTGACGTAGCATGGCACACAGTCCCATTATCAGTAACAATTAGTTTTGAGTTCCAATGAAATCCATTTATTAACAGCCATTGCCAGATATGTTTACACATTTACAATCACTGGACATGACAATATTGATGTTATCTTATTTGATGTAAGGTCATTTGATGTTAGTTCTCATTGACCGATGTGGTGCTGGAGCAGCTTTGCTATTGTTCAATTTGAAATAGTTTGCTATATATAAAAAAAAAAAGATAGGGCATTCATATTTATTGTTGAAAGTCAATAGGTCAGAATTCCAGCAGAAGGATGATCATACATCTTCACCTGATCTTCTTTGTGAAAATGTCAATGGGTTAGAAAAAGGACACAGAAGAGCTCTTAAGTCTGACAGATCTGACCTCCGATTTGACAACCTTAACATCTCAGAGAGCTCAGGAAGCTCCTGGGCATAGATAATATAAAGCATGCGATGATGAATTTTAGAGAATCTGAAATTAGATTGTTTACACATTAACTAAGACTGTCCCTTTGGTCCTTACCTTTTAAAGCTTTTTATGAGGATCCCTGGGTCCAAAAAAAAAAGTAACATTTTGGGAGCCCATATCATCACTCCCGAAATAAGTTTTATGAAATTGTGACCATTCTTACCTTCACTAATTTATTGTAGTGGTGACGTTCATCAGTTTGGGGCAGTACTACCCCTTTGCTGGGATTATGAAAAAATGAAAGTGATCGTCATTTTGAAACGCTGCAGCACAGCACACGGTGATACGATGAAATGTGTCCTCTGCTTTTAACCATCACCCTTGGTGAGCAGTGGGCAGCCATGACAGGTGCCCGGGGAGCAGTGTGTGGGGACTGTGCTTTGCTCAGTGGCACCTCAGTGGTATTTTGAAGGATTGGAATTCGAACCGGCAACCTTCGGATTAAAAGTCCATTTGTTTACCCGATAGGCTACCACTACCCCCATGCAGCGGCCATTTATGACCCACAGGATTGTCATGCTTGTGAACCTGTGAAAATCTGCCCCTTTTATTTTACAATATAATAATGAATAACAGAGCTTGACCTCATCATTTCTTGGAAATGTCTTTCACTGCATTATTTAATCTTTGAAAAGAGAGAAATGTACGACCATTGTACTTATATTTTTATCCTTCAGGTAAATGCTGGCTAGGATAACTAGGCTTTGCCTTTTTTTGCTCTGATAAAATGTTTGGTTCTTTTTTGAGTGCCTTGATTAGGATAACAGAGTCCCCAGCAAGCATCCTCCCAATGTCAGTTGGCAGTGTAATTCAGTCTGTAACTTTTCTACGGATGCCTTACTCATGCACCCTGTTCCTTGATTTCCACCTTGGTTCCCACACACTGATATGTTGTTCAGCTTCTATCTTCCTCCTTTTTTTTCCCCAGCATGAAAGGCTACGCCTTCTCATTATCATCAATCTCCCATCTCCTGCTACATGCATTCGTATCCCACGAGGTGGTGTGTGAACAGGAGACAATCTCTTTTGTCATCTCTTTCTAAATGGCAGCTTGTTGCTGCACCAGCTTCCCCTGTGGATAAATGAGCTGCCTACCAAGGCCTCCCACAGATATATCCCATATTTCAAAGAATACCACTTAACTTCTCACATCAGCTACTCTGGGTTCACATCTACAAAACCTTATTACATTTGTTAAAAAAAAAGAATCAGATAATTTTAAATCTTTAGACGAATATTTATATGGTTTTTGATCCATAGACTTTCATGTGTAGCCCACATATGTCTCTCTCACTGTGGGAATCTGTATCAAACCAGGCTAATTGCAGTGTGTGGTACATGGCTGGGAGGACTGGGAGGACTAAAATTTAAAATTTATTTAGTCTGCACAATGCTTCCATGTTTTAATTGGTGGTGGCTCAAGAGTTTGATTATTGTTAAAGCAGATGATATTGAAAAAAAAGGTTCTGTTTGGATGTTTTTTTTTTTTATTACTTACTTTTTTAAGTTACTTTTCTTCTTTTCTTCTTCTCATTACAAACCTTAATTTTGCTAAGCCAAGCAAAAGCTGCTGAACATTTTTTTAATGGTAATGGCTACTGGAACCCATTGTGTCAGAGCATGCCAATTAGTTTGTCTCCATTTGCCAATCAAAACCCACTCAGGGGAGAAACCATTTAAGCTTCTGTGCTTTTTCATAGTGCTAAATCATTAAATACTAATTAAAAAAAAATTCATACAGACAATTTCATTCAGAGCAGAGTGGCTCAAAACTGATTGGCCTAATCACACACTAAAGGCATTCAGAGTTTAAAAGTAAAACACTACAAAACTGCATAAAATTTGCATTACCTTTTCACGCTTGGTCACATCTTTGTTAAATAAACCATTTTCATTAATAAACTATTTATTGCTAATCCTGTCATATGTAATCAAAAAATGTTACCTATTCAGACTTTTAAGATTCAAAAGTACTGATTGAGTGAAGTCAAATAACCCTATCTGGTCAGGGATCTAAATTACATTTTACCACATGCAGGTTAAAATTCATTACAGTAGATGTAAATTTGGTATGGTAGATATAAATTCAAACGTACTGGCCAATTTAGCTGGTGACATATCAAACATCCATTTGCCTTGAGCTTACTTAAGTGTATGTTAAAAGTAATAAATAATAATACATTCATTCATTCATTCATTCATTCATTCACTCATTCTTTCATAATATTGAAAATATAATAATTACTATTTAATACTAATTAAATATTTAATTATATAATATTTCAGTTCCATGTCTACAATTAAGTAGTCAAAAATTATGGGGAGTATAAAAAAAAACATTTAAATATTTTAAGATGCTGTTTTTTGTTACTTGAAATGTATGCAATTAAACTGGAACACCACTGTTTACATTCACTAACTAGTGCACAGATGAGGCAAGGAGCCTGAGTAAAAAGGAATCAATCTTATTTTGGAGGTAGATCAAGGCAATTCGAAGACATTAGTTGAACTCAATGACTGAGATGCTTAGCTGAGGGCAGGGGTGCTTTTGTGTCCTGTGAATGACCTACTACCACCTTCCCACAGTGATCACATGTCCAGATTGTGTGACACATGCATAAGCTATTTTTGCGGCAATCATGCCATCTTTATTTTTTGGTCCAAAAAAATCTTTATGAGGCACCTGTGCCTCCTTTTTCCAGCTTGAAAAGCCAAAGTACTTGAAAAAGAAAAATCAGAAATTAAGAAATTTGTTCAAAAAATGTAAGACCTTTCAATTATTTATTATTAATGCCAGCATTACAGTACAATTATTTATTATTAATGCCAGCATTACAGTACAATTATTTATTATTAATGCCAGCATTACAGTACAGGCCAAAAGTTTGGACACACCTTCTCATTCAATGTGTTTTCTTAATTTTCACGACCATTTACATTGGTAGATTCTTACTGAAGGCATCAAAACTATGAATGAACACATGTGGAGTTATGTACTTAACAAAAAAAGGTGAAATAACTGAAAACATGTTTTATATTCTAGTTTCTTCACCCACCCTTTACTCTGATTACTGCTTTGTACACTCTTGGCATTCTCTCGATGAGCTTCAAGATGTCGTCCACTGAAACGGTTTTCCAACAGTCTGTTGGCCTGTACTGTACAGATTTGCTGTATAATATGATGCATTACGAAAGACAAACAGTTATTGTTAAGTTCACTGTTAAATGAATTTAACATAAAACAGCAAATATATTTACCTTTATGGCCTTTGGCAGATGCCCTTATCCAGAGCGACATACACTGTGCTTTCATGTGACCATCAATGAAGTAATCAGTTCTGGTTCAAATATTAACTGGTGGAGTTACACACTACTCTCAAACACATGGCATGTGTGAACCAATAGCTTTCCCTCTAAAATTACTTTCAGAGATTCAAGTTAAAGCAATTATTTAGAACCAGACAGTCACAATATGAACTGCAGTTCCACCTCAGCAGGCCATCTACATCCTTCTGGTTTCAGAACTGTGATGTTTTCTTCTTTATTACTTTTTACAAAAGGATATGCATCTTTTATAATTTTTGATTAAATTGAGGACCAGGCTGTCAGAATTTGTGCTGAACAAACCAATATTCTTTTGCTTTGGTCCCTCCGCCTCTTCATCACAGAGCATCTCAGAGACTTGCTGCTGCTTCTGTGGCTACAGGGCTGGCTGGTGCCTCCCACGCACAGCAGAAGTGGGGTTATGCAGCAGATAAAGGTGCTGATTACTGAACTGGCAGTAGCTTTTTTTTAATGCATACCTTACTGCTTACCATCTTCTCACGAACATAAAACAGAATGTGCTACCTCCCTCCCTTTTCTTGTTCCACTTTTATTTCAGCCCTTCGGGGTGCTTTGTCTTGTTGTGACAACCAGGCAAATTATAAATTTGGCAAAATATAAATTATAACAAAAAAGAATTGCCTGATTTCTGTAATCGAAGAGAAATTAGCCTTGGTGTTGTGCACATCTGTTTTATTTACAAAAATTGGCATCAGCATTTTGCTTTTCTACTCATCAGGGCAAAGTGGAAGAATGCACATCTAGCCAGCTACTCAATCACACTTTGAGAGGATGCCGTTTACAGTGAGGGTGTTCATGACTTGTGCTGAAATCTGCTGGGAAATCACTCTGGTTGATGGGTGGAATTCAGGCACGTGTCGTGACTAGATATGAGCCAGGAGCCGGTGATCTTGAAAATCAGCACATCTGTGTGCATTTTTGAATTTGCTAGAGAGTTCAGTATACTTCTATTTATTCTATTTATGTTTAAGAATTACATCTTATCTGATTTCTCAAACTGTAACCTTTAGCCAGCATTAGCTAAAGACCAAAATGGTCAGACAGGCATTTGGAACATATCAAAACACCATGTGATTGTGGTGTTTGCAGTGGTGGCCTAGCGCCCCCATAATCAGAAGGTTGCCGGTCCGAGTCGCGATCCGCTGAGGTGCCACTGAGCCAAGCTCCGTCCCCACACACTGCTCCCCGGGCTGCCCACTGCTCACCAAGGGTGATGGTTAAAAGCAGATGGCACATTTCCTTTTGTCACCGTGTGCTGTGCTGCAGTGTTTCACAATGACAATCACTTCACTTAAAAGACAAAAGCCCTGACCTCATGCAGTTCTGGATCAATACCCAAAACTTTTTTAATTTTTCAGAGAGTGAGGCTCAATGCATTAAGGCAGAAAAGCATAGCATGATTATTCAGTCAAACTGAATAGTGTATATGACTGAGAATAATTTAAACATAATATAGCAGGTTTAATGAGTCATACATTGATTATTTATTTGCAATATGAAGGTAAAGGTTGGAAAAGTTGATTTATGGCCAGTTGAGATTTATTTTAAAAGTGTTTTAAGTCAAAGAAGTACTATACAAATCCAAATAAATAGATACAATATTGTCTGGGACGTGTGGCGACAGAAACGAATGCAAGCGCTCATCTCCGAAACGAAACGACAGCTTTAATAAAATATACAAGGCGTGTGGGCCCATGTCATGCCACGGGGTGCGAAGGAGGCGCAAATGCTCAATACGTGCAAATAAGTGGAGAATTTTAATAACAGAAAAGAAAACAGCACGATAGCCTAAAAACAAACACACAACAACCTGAAAAGCAGCATAACAACAATAATGCAGGGCAAGGGATCGAGGGAGAAAACTAACTTAACAGTTCTAATCACCCATGCAAAACAAGCAGCATGTCGGGGTGATTAGAACCCTTGTGTGCATATGACTGGCAGCACCTGGCTAGTCCAAGCCTGACCACATTCATGACATATTTTTAAGTCAATGTCCAGATGGACCAAAATTCTTAAATACATTTCAAATCCTATAATGCACTTGTATTATAGCATTACTGATCATATACCTTCATTGTTGACTTTTCAGAGGAAATTTTAAGTGAGCTAAAAGGTGAAAACTTACAAGGACCTAGCAGGGAAAAAAAAAGTATTCTTGATAAAAAAAAAAATCCATTTTGTTAGTGTTTCGCATTTTTGCATGAAGTGTAATTATAGCATAAATTGCTTTGTGTAGAACACTGATCAATTAATCCTTTGACCCTTTAATCTATATTTTGTGGAAATATTTAATTGTGTTGAAAGTGCTACATTTAAGGCTGATGCTGCTGTTTATAATGAGGGATTGGTTGTTAGATCAAATGAAGTGTGCCAAGTTATTAAGAAAATGGCAATGAACAAAGCTTGTGGTCCAGACCAAGTGACTACTGTGCATTTCAAGTACACAAGCCACAGACTCTCAGATTTACTTGCCATGTGCTTCTCTGGAGTGCACGGCACATTACCTGAGAGCATGCTTTCTGTATTACTGTTGCCAATGGTGGCCTAGTGGATAAGGAGGTTCTAATCAGAAGGTTGCTCGAATCCTGAGCAATTCGAGGTGCCACTGAGGTGCCACTGAGCAAAGCACCGTACCCACACACTGCTCCCCGGGAGCTTGTCATAGGTTACATGAAGTGAAGGATTTTATTATTAAAGGACACAAATTCCATATGTGTAAAAAATCAAGTTAATATTGCTCTCTTTAGAACGCACTTAGAACATCACTTTACATTACGTTTACATACTTTACAACATCACTTTATGCAGCCCATCTCTGATGTGAAAAAGATTACGATGGCATATAATGATAGAATGAAATCTACATGCTGATGTGTGACAAGTGATTGCCCCTAAACCTAATAACTGGTTGGGCCACAACTGCAATCAAACAGCGCTGGGAAAGAATTTTGCAGAACGTGGCCCTTCAACCACACTGGAGGGTTTTCTAGCATGAACCGCCTTTTTTGAATGCCACATCATTTCAAAAGTATTCAGGTCAGAACTTTAACTAGGCCACTGTAAAGTAGTCATTCTGTTTTTGGTGTTTTGTTTTTTTTCAGTCGATCAGAGGTGGACTTGCTGGTGTGTTTTAAATCATTGTGACCTCAAGCTGAAATGCTGCAGAACAAACAAATGGCCGGACATTTTCATTCAGGATCTTGGGGTAGACAGAGGAATTCATGGTTCCATTTCCAAAACCACATAGGGTTAGGGATGTTTACTTGTGTTGTTTACTTTTACATTTTGTAATGATCTGAAATATTTAAATATGACTAACATGGAAAAATGCAGGAGATGAGAGAGGGAGGAAACACTGTTTTACACCACTGTATATAAAAAAGGTATGCTTTCTATCATTTCATTTGAATGAGCAAAGAACTCACTGTTGTTACAAGGACAAAATACCTTGGTCACATTATCACTTAGAACATCACTTTACTTTACATGTACATACTTTTCAACAACACTTTATACAGCCCATCTATGATGTGAGTAGAGTAAAACTAAAATGAAAAAGATTAAGATGGCATATACCCCTGGAATCCTGTTGAGGTATCCAAGATGGGAAAGTGCTTGTTACAGCGCAGTTCACTTTTTCCACATTTTGTTATGTTGCAGCTTTAGTCCAAAATTGATTAAATTAACAATTTCCCCTCAGAAATCACAACACCCCATAATGACATTGTGAAAAAAGATTACCTTTTTGTACATAAGTATTCACTGTCTTTGCCATGAAACTCAGAATTGAGTTCAGGTGCCTCCTGTTTCCCCTGATCGTCCTTGAGATGTTTCTGCAGCTTAATTTGAGTCTACCTGTAGAAAAAGAGTTGATTGGACCTGTCTATATACGGTTCCACAGTTGACAGTTCATGTCAGACCACAAACCAAGCATGCTTTGATGTGGACCCATCAAGTTCAATAAATTCAAGGCCACCAGGTCTGTTCCTAGAGCTGGCCGGCTTCCTAATTTGAGCAATCAAGGGAGAAGGGCCTCAGTTTGTCACTCTTGTCAGATTTCCAGAGGTCCTCTGTGGACAGAGGAGAACCTTCTAGAAGGACAACCATCTATGCAGCAATCCACCAATCAGGCCTGTATGGTAGAGTAGTCAGTCAAAAGCCACTCTAGTAAAAAGCACATGGAAGCCTGCCTGGAGTCTACCAAAATTCACCTGAAGGACTCTCAGACCATGATAAACTAAATTCCAGGCATCACATTTGGAGGAAACAATGCACCAGTCGTCACCAGGCCAAAACCATCCCTACCGTGAAGCATGGTGGTGCCAGCATCATGCTGTGGGTTTTCAGATGTGGGTACTAGTAGACTAGTCAGGATAGAGGGAAAGATGACTGCAGCAATGTACAGAGACATCCTGGATGAAAACCTGCTCCACAGTGCTCTTGAACTCAGGACAACGACCCTAAGCATACAGCCCTTCTCACCACCTCAGCCCACCGTCACTCCTCCAGACCATAGGGGGGAACCCATGCAGCTGGGATGGACAACCCTCACTCCCGAAGAAAAGCAGTGGCGTTTTAGGGAGGGTTTGTGTGCATACTGCGCTTCCCCTTCACACATCTGCTTGACCTACCCTATTCGCCCGGGAAACGGGATGCCCAGCTGATCGTGCCGTTCCGATCAGCTGGGTCATTTCCTCCCCATATGATGCCGCCAACCTCCCGACTTACTCTTCCGGCCGTCCTGGAATGGAATCAGCGAGTCATCTCCACCACCGCCTTTGTGGATTCCGGGGCGGCTGGAAATTTCATAGACCACTCTTTCATCAGACTACATCACATTCCCCTGGAACCCCTCACAACTCCTCTCACGATCACCTCCGTGGCCGGTCATCCGGTCTCCTCAGGACCCATCATTCACCGTACGGCCCCTCTTCAACTCCGGCTCGACTCCCATGTGGAGAAAATCCAGTTTTTTGTGACCAACATCATCACCTCACCACTCCTCCTCGGGTTCCCCTGGCTGTCCCTCCATGAACCCCATCTTTCCTGGTCATCGGGCGTGGTGTTGGAGTGGGGAGCGCACTGCCATCGCCATTGCCTACTGCCACAGCCCTCCCCGTCTGCCACCCCGAATCCAGAGCTGACCCGTCCTGTATTAGACAATGTCCCCTCCTGTTATCATGACCTAGCCACCGTCTTCAGCCCAGACAAAGCTGCCCAGCTGCCTCCCCATCGACTAGGCGACATGGCCATTGACCTGCTACCGGGAACCACTCCCCCGAAAGGACTTCTCTACTCTCTCTCGAAGGCAGAGCAATTGGCCATGGAGCGGTTTGTGGCGGAGGCGCTTCAGAACGGCACCATCCGCTCCCGTCGACCTCCCTGGTTCTTCTTCGTGACTCTTCTATCGTGGACTCAATAAAATCACTATCAAAAATAGAATGCCATTACCCCTAACCAACATCGCCCTCGACTTCACAAAGCTGGATCTCCGATCGGCCTACAACCTGATTCGCATCCGAGAGGGCTCGTCGGGGGTCGGCCCTGGAGGGGGGGGTTACTGCAGTAACACGGAAACTAGGTAACGTGACTCCTATAAATAGGCTAGAGAGCAGCTGCCAGCTGCTCAGTCATTGAATGACTTATGTCATCAGACTCAGCTCCGAAATCCTCTACCAAGTAAGACCGTACCTCTCCTCTCTACAAATCCCGAATCCTACACTCCTTCCTGTCATCCTGTTCTGTCCTGTATTGTGCCTTAAACGCGAACGACAACATCAGTGTGGTGTTGCTCCGGTCCGCGTTCGCACATTAACATGGAGGGAACTTACCTGCCTCGGTGCGTCCCGCCACACCAAGGTTCCTCGTCTCCTCCTACACGCTCATTCTGATTCCGGTTGCCGTGACACACTGTATATGTTTGTGTCTTCAAATGTTCCCACATTTCAGGCTTTACCCAGGTACCTGTAAATTTATGTGCAGGTAACCTAAATCAAGGAATAAAATATTATGTCACTACTTAACCCTATTTACCCTAAAAATTATAGACTTTGTTCCTCTGTATTTGGAAATGGTGGCATAAACATTTATATTTTTTAATCATGCTAGATAGACATTTCATGTTTGTATGTCATATATGTAAGTGTTATATGTGTAATTATTTGATATGTTGCATATGAGTGTATGTTTTGATCTTGAATTTGTATAAATAAAGTATACCATATCTTGAGTTCTCTTTATTGTATTTTTAATGTGACTGTTTACTTCAGCAAGCTACATTTGTCTGCACTGAACATGCTCATAAATTACACTCTCTCTGGCTGCTCACCAATAAAGCCATAAGGGTAACGTTATCATAGAATGGCAGGAGAGCAGAGTTGTCAAACAAACAGAAGCGTCCAACAGTCCAGTTCAGCAGAGTACTGTCCCATATAACAGGATTACTGATGTACTGCAGGGCTCTGTTTGAATATTCAAATTGAAAAGATGTGATGCAATTGAAATGCAATGTAATCCAACTCAAGCTACTGTCTACTTGAGAGTTTAATTTTTTCCCCAGCACTACTAAACCCCAGGTATCAAAAGTACTTGGAAATTTCAGTTTAAACTGTCTGTAAGATAAAAGGAGTCTACTGTAGCAGCTTTGAGGCACTCTGAAAAAAAACCCAGACACAATACTGGATCATTCTGGAAAAAATCAGGATTACCCATATATCATTATGGCCCATGTTGTGCCATGTCATTAAAAAAACATGTACAAAACATGTCACATGTTTCATATTACAAAGGATTTCAATGTGTAAATTGTAATTTAAATATTCAAATTGTAATATAAAGCATAGATGAGAGCAACCACCTTCATTTTCTCTATTCATGAAAATACACTGAAACTTCAGTAACTATATAATTGCTGTAAACCAAACCAATGGAGATAACTAAGGGAATTTAGAACAATAAACCAGTTGAATTTACTTTAATTTAGCCTTAAATATGTAATTGTTTCAAGATGATCATCTTCAAAACTCTTTCAATCAACAGCAATTTGCACAGTAACGATTTACACATGTCAAATTGGTGTATATTGATAATGAATACATTTGAATGGTAGTCACTATGATGATTTTATTTATTTATTTATTTTAGCCCCTCTTCTTCTCCTGCTGGTTGCTAAGCAACATTCTGGATCTGTTTCAAAAGCCACAAGTGCAACATCATGTGATTCCTTCTACAGCAGAATGAATAAGCAAGTGATAGGACAGTAAGTAAGTAAGTTTAATCAAATTTCAGATATTAATCAACAGCCCCATCAAAATCCAGTAAATGCTTCATTGTGCTATTTTTAAACATTTAATCTGGTTGGCATAATTTCTTTGATGGCTTTTCATTGTCTTAAATCTCGCACTGAAGATGTGCAGTGTCTGGTGATAAATGAGAGATTATCAATTCTGGGGGATGTGAATCAAAATGCATTGCTAATCTATTTTTTTCTAGTTGTTGTAACATTATTAGAGTAGCTTGGGTTGTTCTAAGGTAATCTCTTTCTTTTCATAGCCTTTTCCTCTTTGCATTGGTGCAGCATCATTGTGCAGCTTGTTACGCTATAGCCCCATAGCTCCAGGTTCTGGGGCTCAAATCCAGGTCAAGACCTTATGTGTAGAGCTTACATGCTCTCCCCATTGGGGCTTCTGCTGGTTTTATTTGGCTTCCAGGTTTATGGCTTCCCACCATCTAAAGGTCTGCGTGATAGGTGGAATGAAGCCTCATAATGGACAACTCATAATAACCATGAAAGTGATTGTGTTTGTCATTATGATACACGGATATGATACACTCTGCATTTAAAACATCCTCCTTAGTGAGCAGTGGGCAGCAATGAAAGCTGCCTGGAGAACAGTGTGTGTTTCGTGATTTGAACCTGCAACAATTCGATTGTGAGTTTGCTTCTTTAGGCCACTTCTTCTCACCACTGGGAGAGTTATATGGTGGACTGGTGCTCCTTGACCTGCGTCGGTTCTTGTCAATTCTGCTGACACTCTCAACATAAATTGCATAAACCCATTAATGAGGATTCTGTGGGTGATGAATTGGACCAAATGGTAAGTCTAATAATGAAGCATTATTAGGCTTCATTAAGTCCTGAAGCATTAAATGTCTTTCATTTTATGTTTTCTATTATGGTTCTAGAGCACTTTCTTCAAGAAAACATTCAATCAAGAGTCAATGTTATCTGTATGATATTAATAAAAAAAAAATTAATGAATACATTGTTGGAGACAACAGTAAGTACCCTGACCTTATTAAAGTATCTTGGAGCAGACAGATGCACAGAACATCCAAGGACTTGTGCAGACACATTTCGAGGCACAGAAATCAATTGCACTCCCTGCTTCGTGTTGGAATCTTGTAAGTGATGTAGAGCTTATATTGTTTTCGCACCAACATGTAATATAACAGGCGCTCATGATGTAATTTCCTAAATGCAACTTCAATTAGGGTGCAATCTAATTTTTAGGAATGTGCTTTTATTATAGTCTTCTGTGCCATTCTAATAAAATGAAATTACATCTAGCTCAGATACACAAGTTTGCACAACTAAACTAAGAAAACGTGTGGAATCAGGCCACAAATGACCAACGGAAGGGGTCATAATTTAAAATCATCAAAAAGTCATCATTGTGGCCCTCATCAAGTGGCCCGCCAGGCTAATACATTTTGGAAGGCTTTTATGCTGATAAATGTAACAAGCCGAGGCCCCCATGACATTTCCATTTTTAATCAATTTGGACAGGGCCCCAGATGACACGTGTCTCCTCCAAAGGAAGAAGAGGAAGCTTCTTGGAAGCAGTGATCTATGCTGGGCCCGTGACAGGCAGGGTAATTACCTTTGTCTTCAGCTGCCTGGGATGTTACCGTCATCCGTCTCCATTATGGCTGAATGTTGTGGCGGCCTTCCACTTTGTTTAACAAATGAAATGCTTTTCCACCTGAGTGGACAGGAAAAGTCAAGATGAGTCATGGTGGCAGGGGGCGCAAGGTGAGCGAATTTGATCTTTTTTTGGCTTGTCAAACAGCAGTGGATTGCGTGGGGTTACAGGGGTCCTTCTTAAACCTGTAACTCATAAGTAATCCTGGAAAGGGGAGACTCTGCAGAATTCAGGAAGTGTAGTGTAGTAGTTAACCTTCACTTGTATCACACCTCTGCCTTCACTGTCACATTCTCATGCATGTGCGTTTTTAGGGTCCCAATTTCTGTGTTCTTCCTGATGTACATTACTCGCACTTGGGTCCTCACTTCAGTCTGTGCCATAACAACTGGAACGATGGCCCTTACCGATAACGTCCAGGATGGTTTTGTCACATCTATCATACTTTTAGCTTCCAAAAATGTCATTGTATCAAAAAATTAGAGCATTCATTTTTCTTAAGAACATGTCAGAATGCACAAAGCATAGCAGCAGTTTAAAGAAGTGAAAACAGATTTGCAGTATAATTCGATCAATGCAGCCTGGCTCAGCCAAATCGCATTATTCCTGTGAATTGAGTACTTTGGAGAAGGTGCTTCCTGCTAATGTTCCCTCAGACTTACCCAGGGACCTCTGCAGTGCCAGAGCTTGGCACAGCGTCTCTGGACAAATCCAGTCTTGCTGTGTCATGCGGATGAGCGTGGCCAATGGGGACAACAGGGAGTTGTGCCTGAATGCTATTCAACACTGGCTTCCCTGTTTGCAGTTCGCTGCAGTCTTCACGCCATAGTCCCAGTCCAAATGTGCTGATACAGTTAATGGGTATTCAGCGGAATGTGTTGGACCTAGTAAACATAGCAGCTGCACAAAAAACAAAAAAACAAAACCAAATGAAGACTTTATTCAGCATCTTGCCTTGCATTATTAATAGTCTTCTGGAATGTAGTGTCGCAGTGTAAGTAGGCTCAGTGTATTACGCTTGTGATTCCTACACTTCTACTGTTAACATAAACCCTGATCATCTTTATGATGAAAACTGCAAGTCAAACAACCTGTGACCCAGTTGTACATGACTGCAAGGTTGATAGATCATTTTATGACATTCGGAGCCCACACCCATGTCGGGTATTGATGAAAGAAAGCCCACATGACCCAGGTGATGCAGCGCAAGCAGCTATCTGAACAACAGCAGCACCGCTCTAATGACTCAAGTGAGAAACCCCCCTTTTCGCTGTTGGTGCAGCGCCCGTGTATTGATTGTACCTGCATGAGGCCAGCTCAATGCACCCCTCTGTCCATTCATCAGCACACAACGCCACGCTGAGTCCCCTTAAGGACCTCGGGGATGTGCGTTCTAAAACAATATGGAATCCTGAGATTAAAAAGACTTCTGACATTTGATATTATGGCTATTAGCATGTCAGGTTAGTGCAACCTGCAGCCTTCGAACAAAGGGCAGCAGAATATTTTTAACTGTTGCGCTGCTCAAGACAGATGCCTCGGAGAATGGAAACCCACCCTTCACGTGTTGCATAGCAACAGAGAGGAATCGAAACAATTATGATGCGTAATGCTGGCCCTATGCTTTTTACCGTTGGCAACGGCTGAATCCCCCCCGAATCAGATGAATAATGCTAATTAGCAGATTAAAGGGCCATTGTAAGTATCTCTTCTATTTCAGTTCCACGCCAGCCAAGATTTCTGAAATTTGCATCATGTTGAAAATTCAGACAGGCTATCAGGCCTGGAAGTTGATGTCTCATCGTTGCTAATTTTTTGACAATGTTTGGTGTTCACTCACTTATTCATGCACATTTGGGAGGCTTGTCTGTTCCTTCCCTCTCCAATTACAGTGAGAAATGTATAATGTCACCAGGTTCTTCTAAATGGATCATGACTGCTAGAACTGGATTGTCAGAATGCAATATTTACAGCGTCATTAGTGCAAATATATTAGCATTAGGATACGGAGAGGTCTCGCCTATGCAGGTGGATTTGTATGTAAATAATGTATTAATGCCTGGCAGCCTACCATATTTAATTATGTCATCTGAGGGTAATTAACTGTTATAACTGCTGCTTTGCAAGGTGTATTGCAGTCAGAACTTAGCTGTTTCTTTAGAATTTTTTTTCCAACTCACATCCAAGAGTTATTTCATGCAGCACTTCACAACAAAGAGATGTATGGCGCGCCATCAAGGTCTGTCTGAGCTGCAAGGCTTGACAGACCAGGTCTGCAAATGAAGAGGAATGTCTAAATATCCCCATTATGACCTCTTAATGGCTCCTTTCTGGATTGTTAGTCTTGAGAAAAGGAGGAAGGACAGGGAAATCAAGGGCATCAAGAAGAGACATGCACTTATAATAATAAAGACTTTCTTCTGCTCTATGAATCAGACTGTAATCAGCAGGAGACTGCAGCTAACATGTTAACACAATGGTACTAAGTGGGATTTGAACCTGGGTCTTCTGGTTCATAGGTGAGTGTGTTACCCACTAGGCTACTACCACAAATTAACCTTGTGAAGAAAAAAATATATATTGTCCTGGCATTCAGAGAAATTCTGCTACATGCCAACATGCATCTGTCACGTCCATGTCCATGCGGGCATGATGCGGCGGGTGAACGGAGAGGAGGACGAAGAGTGACGAGAAGACATGGAATGAAGGACGCTTTCACCTGACATCACGGAACAGGGGTTTAATTAGTGAATCACAGGACAGGGGAGACATCCGAGACGTAGACACTGGTGAACGTGGAACATAACGTCAAAGACCTGACAGCAGACAGAAACGAACAGGGCAGCTTTATACAATTAATACAGGTGAAAACGATTAGGGAACATTACACATGACAACAATGAAACTCTGAGTAACCCCATTTCGGACCGGATCCTGACAGCATCATCACAAGCTGAGTTGGGTTGTGTGTAGAGCAAAACTTTTATCATGAGAAAGCACCCAGCCCTCACCAGGTATATTAGGATTTGAGAAATTGAGAGGGAAGACAAATTATACCTCCCCTCCACTGTAAAAAAAAAAAAATCTCTCATTTAACTGGCCATGAGGGGAGAAATGGGAAAGTAATGATAGGAATATTACAGGTCGCCAGAGATGGTACGGTGAAATTAGGGTGGGACGAATATTTGGAAGGCTTGCAGTAATAATATTCCAAAACATGCGAAGGGCAGTGATTAGTTAGTTGTACCTGCTGACACAGTGGGGAGAGGCGTTTTAAGTGCATTAATGAGCTCTTTCTCTCCTGGTCACAGAAACCTGAAAATGACATAGAAGGTCAGGTACCAGAGAGTTAGGAGCAGCAGGGAACCACAGGCTGCACTGGCTCTAGCTTGAGGCACTGGAGAGGATGGGGGTGGACATAACATCGGGCTGGAATTGGAGCAGAGGTCATAGCCTGCAGCAATTCAGAGCAGCCTCTCGGTCATGCGGACTGATGCTGCTGGAGGAGGTGCCTGCTGAAACCAGCAGCCAAACAAATCGGAAGGTCAGTAGTGAATGTTTATATGCTGGATGGACGCATAGAATATGTGCTTCTTCAAACAGGTTAGAAAGGAACAGGAGAGGCACATGAGGTGGCACTGGCAGCAGAAATGGGCTGTGCTGGTAGAACTCTTGCCCTAGTCAATATTAGGGCAAAAGGGTGGTCCAGGACATTTGAGGATTAAGGATTAGGTAGAACACAGGGATTAACAAAAATACAACTCTCTTAATGCATAATTTCAAATGCAGTATGCCGCTAAAGGTTTAATTCAATGCAATTTGTTCTTAAAATTCTTATGACTTGTATATATAAAAGGAAGAATAAACACAATGAACACAGTAATTTAAATAATAATATAAAATACATTAATAAAATCAAAATAAAATGTTACAGGTTTTTTTATTTTGCATTGAACTTATTCCCTTTCTATACAAACAGTACAACTTAGAGTTATGATTACATTACGTTGATATTGCAACAGATTTTAGTGATATGTAATACTTTTATTACATTTTTGTATTACTAAAATTGAAAATGCAGATGTAATACATAGCTCAATATTTATTGAGCTAGGGGCAGTGGTGGCCTAGCGGTTAAGGAAGCGGCCCCGTAATCAGAAGGTTGCCGGTTCGAATCCGGATCCGCCAAGGTACCACTGAGGTGCCACTGAGCAAAGCACCGTCCCCACACACTGCTCCCCGGGCGCTGGTCATGGCTGCCCACTGCTCACTCAGGGTGATGGGTTAAATGCAGAGGACAAATTTCACTGTGTGCACCGTGTGCTGTGCTGCTGTGTATCACATGTGACAATCACTTCACTCACTTCACTTATAGCTGGAACCATCCTGCAAAAACTAGCCAAACTCAAAAAGATTGGAACATGATAATGAAATATAAAACTTACAGCAATCTTAATAATGGTAAGCAGTAAAAAGTTACTGGTGATCTGAAGATCTAATTTAAGATAAACTCTGGTCAGAAAATTCCTGGTTAGAAGTCTTAAGCAAACTCATAGGGTTTTCCTGATTTCAAGAGGCATGTCATAGGTGCATAGGAAAATTTATTTTTCATTTTAAAGCATTACATTTTAGTCAAAGTTTGTTACTAATTTTAAAATGTATTTTGTCCGAGAGTTTGGGGGCTGTCAAGTGTAAAGGAATGTCAAAGCCCATTGAAACATACTGTATATGATTTGGAGACTATATTATAAATAAATGATAAATGTTGTTTTCTGTCTGTGTGTGTGTGTGTGTGTGTGTGTGTGTGTGTGTGTGTGTGTGTGTGTGTGTGTGTGAGTGTGTGTGTTTTACTGACTTACTGATTGTAAGTCGCTATGGATAAGGGTGTCTTATGAATGCCATAAATGCAAATTTAAATGTCATTCATGGCTCTCAGAGCCAAACATGTATGTAGCTTTTTACAGACAGTAAAATTTATGAAATGCATTTCAGTGGCACTAAAAGGAATATTACCTAAACATTAGCATTTATACAAAGCACTGATATGTAATTTAAAGAGAAGGTGAACAAAATTCATTAATTTCTCTCTACATGAAGGCACAATGCCTGTGCAATTAACATTCTCTATATTGTTAATATTATGTGCAATTATTTACTATAATGAATATTTAGTATTATGAATCGCAGTGTTCATTTTGACGCCAATTTTTGGTTTAATTTAGTCATAATGTTTCGATAAAAATAATTATCTAAAGTGCTTTAGTTTTAGTTGACTTTAGTTGATTTTAGTCTAAAAAAATCTACAATCTAGAGGGTTAGGGTTTTAGTTTTAGTCAGCTAAAACATAAAGAGTAAATGGAAATCCACAGTTTAGTTTCCCTTGTATTTCTAAATAAAAACATTATCATTAGTTATGGAATGATATTGCGGTGCATATATTTTACTCATTCTGCTTGAACCAGCTGTACATTCCTTATGAAATAAAATAACAACTGAAAGTAGGAGTGCAGAGCCAAAGCAGTACAAATATGAGTGCTTAAATGTATGTTTCTGCATATGTTTAACAATCTTTGCGTATGTATGCACTAACTTGCAATTATTGCACTCCCTTCAGAACATGAGTTAAGACAGCTAACATGCTGTAACCACCCAGCGAATATGCTCGTGAAGTTAACCAGAGAAGCTTATTGTTGCACGTGAACCAAGGTAGTCATGAGATGGATCTGTATTTTTACATTCTACAGGATTTTTTGTGCTAACGTGACTTTTGCAAGCTTACCTTCGCATGGATTTCAGGATTCAGTGGCTTCACATGCTTTACAAAGTGTCTTGTTTTCTTGATTATTAAACTGAAACTGTTTAAGTTTAAAAGGTTGACTAAAATTATGACAAAACATTTTCATCAATGAAATTAACACTGATCCATAGCTACATGGCTGATGATAATTCGGTACGCTGGTTAAACAGCAGAGAGGTACAGGCTGTGTCTCACTCATTTTTGAATTTATTATTTGCAGAGAGCCCTGCGGGACGTGACCTCATGGGCAGAGGTCATGTGATTCATCTAACTCTGGGAAAGAAGAGCAATCGGTATATTTACTCGCTGGTTGTAGAGGAGGGCGAAATGCTGCTTTATACATGCCTAAACGTATAGCAAGCCGACAACTCGGGTCAGCATAGAGCAAGGGGGGGTGGGCGAATGTGGTGTTCTTGGTATGGAGTCCCAGAACTGAACACTGCCTAAGGCTTACTGGAGTGAGCGGAAGAGCAAATTGTAGCCTGATCGCTAAAGCATTTGTGAGAGAGAGAAATAAAACAAGCAAAAGAAGCAACATTAATACTCTGCCATGAAACACATTATAAATCGGGTCAGTTATGGGCAAAACACATAACATAAGGCCAAATTTGGTTTTATTTATTTATTAATAAAAAGGTTTGCTGAATCATCCATGTTCGGTCTTTACACCTCTCCCCAGGTTCCTCGCCTACGCTGCCATGTGGAAAAGTATTAAAAGATTCCCTCTCCTCTCCTAACTCTAGGTGCAAAGTGAAAATTCATTACGTATATGGGTGCGGCAATTAGCTTTAAAGACCAAACGTTTGGAACGGGATTCAACTTTCGTTTATTCAAGATACATTTATGGAACGACTTGGCACAATGAATCTGACTGACATCCTTGTCCCAGTTTGCATGCACTCCGGGGAAATTGATTTATTGACTTTTCCATGTCCGATTCTGCTACAACAGGTGCTGATTAGCTTGTTAGCATTGTGCATTGTCCGGTTCACGTGCTACCTCACGGACAAAAACAACAAACAATTTAGCAGGAGGCAAATACGTTGAGCGTTGATCTGGACAGTTTGTGCATTACCCCATGCGGTAAAAGCAAACACTGTCACTTTGGGGTCAAAGTTCAGATGGGTACCTAGTCCAGTTAACTGTGAATCGCATGTTAATCTCAGTCTCCGTTTTCAGTCAGACTAACACGTTTATGAGCAGTTCATCAGACTGACCAAATAATTTGATGTTCTCTAAGCATGATCACTGGCCACGCTCTTTAGACGGGACGTTCGCAAGATTTGAAGGGGGAGATAGAGGCGGGGCAGCAGGGATGCAGAAAAAGCAGAATGGATCTGATTCAGTCATGTGTCTCATAGGAGATTTAAAGAAGGAAAATTAGAATAAAAAAATCTATTTATTTTTAAGGGTACTGACATACAAAGAAATGCATAGTTTCATAGGAGTTCTATACTTGTTTTTTCCCCAAATAATGCATCAGGTTTATTTTAATTTACAAATGTATTAATTGCAATTTGTGATCTTGAATCACTCAGAATAATTTATCATGATTGAGAAACATTTTGAAAGTCATGACATTCCAAATTGTGCATTCTTTCAACAGAAGTGCAAGACCAGAGAAAACCGAGGCACTGGGTCTCACATGGAGGATACGTCAAGAAAATCAGAGATCACTGCAGTTTTAAAACCACCCTGAAATGCTGAAAGTAGGAAAGACAGTCCATGTTTAATACACCACAGACTGTATTGATCTCCTGCATTTTTATATTTATATCTTATCCAGTGTTTACCCGCTGTGGGGCTAACTTGAGACTTGTTTTGATCAGTTTGGCAATGCCTGTGTGCCATATTTTTTTACAAAATAAATAGCGTTTTAATGTATCTTTCATGTAGTTTAAAAGCTGTTACCTGAGAGGATGTCCGATTGTGCTACCCTTGATCTGCCTCCAAACGTATTGGAGCATCAAGAGAATCACTGCAGAGAGGGACACCTCCAGCACCTGGGTTTAGCTGCAGTGCACGGAGGTGAAACGCTGCTGTGATTGCCGCTCGTAAAAGATATGGTGTGCGTTTGCAACTGCCTCTTTCTCTTTATTGTGTGTCTGATCAGAAGGGGGGTCAGCAAGGTACCACTGGGATGTGTGAACTGAGCTGCAGCTGTGAAACAGTACAGTTCAAACACGAATGCAATGATGTACTGACAAGTGGGAAATAAAGGAAACAATTTTCACATTAAACATACAAAGCTGATTGGATTCCTTTGTTAATTAACAAATTCAGAATCATTGTCAAAAATTCTTCAGGAAGCGGTAAGGCTGAGATTTTCCCTAATTATATGAATAAAGCTTCTCTGAAGCAATAACTGCCGTCAGCTAGGGGCATCCTGGGACAAAACCACAAAATCTTTGGCAGTGATGTTTGCAGTGATTGGTTTTTGTGCTGACCTTGAATGTTTCGAGAATCTGCAACTCACCAATTTTTCAAAAGGCAATAGCTTTCAAAAGAGGTTTATTGTGATTAAGAGTAAGGGGTAAACATGCAGGGCTTTAGCACTGTAACTCCCAAACTGCAGGTGGCAGTGTACATTCAGCCTTAATGGTGTGTACACCGTAATATCTGCACTTTACATGGAGTTAAAATCTTATGAAGTGTAGTCTTCACAAGTCATTGGTCTATGCAGTGAAATGCAATCATTTTTTATTACAAAGTCTGTTACGATGAATAGTTATGTGCAGAAGATGAGCTGATAGGATTTTATACAATATTTGTATGGTCTCCTTTATATGTACCGTTGTATGCTAAAAGAAAAGAAACGCTACACATATGAGTCTAAGGCAGCCCAGTACGTTGAATTTTAGACAGGTTCATGTCCTTAACTGAAATGAAAAATGAAAGTGAATTGAATTATGGTTTGTTCACAGTCATTGTTAGAAAAGGTCAGGTGATACAGATTTCAGAGTTTTATAAATTCTTTAACTCCTCAAAGTTGTCCATGAAAGTGGGTTGGTAGATGGTCACAGGTTAATATTCTGGCCCAGTGTTCTGTAGGTATCACTCCCTAGCACTCTCAAATAATGCAAAATAAAACAATCGATGCTTACAAAGCACGAGAAGGTTATAAGGCAATGCTGCATTTTAAAAACGTATAAATTATTGACTGTGCCGAAGCAGTGCAGTGACGATCATTGAAGTGGCCCACTCTGCCTTTACACCTCTCCACAGGTGCCATATGGCAGGGTTTCAAAAAAACACCTCCGGATGAGGTGGTTTATGACAGCGCATTGATGCATGTGCTGAGAGAAGAGTCACCTGCTGATTCGATCCCACAGAAGGGGGACACCTTCAGAGGTCTTGTGGAGTTCATGCCTCGACAGGTAAGAGTTATTCTGATGGCACAAGGGGGACCTGCACGTCCTGGTTTTATTGTTCTGCTTGTTCACATGAAGAATATTGACACTGTAAAAGAATGGAATCTCACAAGACAAGTAGCTCTGGCAAATTCTCCACAATAAAAGTCAATGAGAAAGAATTGTTAACCCAGCTCAACTATTACCACATATCTCCAGTATTGACAACATCCATCATCCTGTTGTTGCTAAAAATGAATCATAGGCTCCTTTTTTACCCTTGATTTCACAGCCACACTGTTGCTGGACCACCTATGACATGCAAACCAAGATTCTGATTGCTATTAGGAATGGTAAGTACATATACTCCACAAACAAAGTGCTTGTGGCTGTGCTGCTATCTGGGTTAAATTAGGAACAGAATTTCCCAAGGAAACCGATAATCTATAGACTTGTTTCAGGTTCAATGAACAATTTTGTGCAGCATCAATAGAGCACACGGCTCTTCCCATATCCGGAGCAAGACTGAAGAGACCTCAGTATCTTATGAAAGAATGTGGTTAATAAGCAGTGTAAACAGTAAAAATGTATGAATTTTAGTTTCTGTCTTGCTAAATTACTTTGATGCAGAATCATAAATTGTTAAAGTTGTTAAAACTTGAAATTGTTGATTTAACAATTGTTGATTTGTCTAAAGACTGTAAAACTGGCAACTGCGTGACCCTTTGGGACACGCCTCACCCCACTAGAATATGTATGTCAGAAATTGCATTCAAACAGCTGTAAATAGGAAATTCCACTTTTGATCAGCAAGCCCTTGACATATTATTGCTCGTTTCGAGACTTTCCCATAATGCCAGCCTCCTCAGAATAATGACAATTATGGACGGCCTCATGTTAAATTCCCCTGTTATTTTTGGCGACCCCAAGGTCTGCCAGTAGTCATGGATACATGGTTGCCTTCTGTGATGGCCGGCATGAAAGGGAATCATTACCCATTTAAAGCTGGCCTAATAATAAGCTTTCTGGAGGTGAGCAACTGGAAAACAAAGAACGGAGCAAACAAGGCCGTATGCCGTCTCTGTCTGGACAAAAATGCTTTGATGGTTCTTGCCCAGCAGAGAAATGTCTGAGCAAATGAGTTCGCAGTAGAGACACGGGCACGCCAAACAACAAGCCAGACAGAGCGCAGCCGACAAATATTTGACTTTCCAGATTTATACAGATAGTGGTGCCATTAGCATGGTTCCAAAGACAACAGAACACAAACAGCGTCCTGGTTTGTTGGTCTTCCTGTTCTCTGCACAAGGGGAGCTGTGTAATGCAATGCCCTCTGTTGTTTCTGTTTGTGTGTGAGTTGGGGCTCGGGATTAGCAGCTACTTCACAACCCTGTACATAACAAAACAAAACATGGGAATACAGATGTAAGACGAAGTCCATATGAATTAATTTAGTTGTGCCCATTAGCTGCTCAGAAACAACTGGGTTCAGCCAATTAGCGCAGGGATGCGCATGTGCTGGGTGTTGACAGCTCCTACACCACACAATATGTAAATTAAACTGAACATGTAACATGTTGCATGGTGTAGCAGCTGTCAAACTTCTATTACGAGAAAACGACAGAAAACCTTAAAACAAATATAACCCATTTTTCAATCTTTGTATTGATATTTTGTATTCATAGTGACACAAAGGCTCAAATGATTGGTTTTTGAACAACACATATTAGATGTGCTATTAGTTTGTCAAAGTTGAGATATACATATCAAATGAAAGCTCTTTGTCATATCATTTTAGATAATAAATGTTAAATGTTAATAATAAACAAAACCCAAATAAAAAAACAAATAAAAACACAGAGAAGCAGTTGGTGCCAAAAGTGCACATGTGACTATTTTAATAATTTTTAAAATGTTTACATTTACAGCATTTATTAGATGCCCTTATCCAGAGTGAATTACAATCAGTAGTTACAGGGACAGTCCCCCTGATGCAACTCAGGGTAAAGTGTCTTGCTCAGGGACACAATGATAGTAAGTGGGATTTGAACCTGGGTCTTCTGGTTCATAGGCGAGTGTGTTACCCACTAGGCTACTAGCACCCCTAATGAATATTTTTTATTATTATTATTTTGAAATTGAACAAGAACACACACAGTTTGCTCTAAATATTGTCTCTCAAAAACGTTTTTCACTTCTCTCACTTTGTTTTCTTGATCAGATTTGTATGCCACTCTTACAATTTTGTTTTGTTTGCTTGTTTTTAATCTGGGCTGAATCTGATGACTTGTAGTATAGACATTATATATGCACTCAGTCCCAAGGTGAGGCTCCATGCTGCCCAGGTATTTTTTAAATGTTAAATCTAGCAGCCAGTGGCATTAATAATACAGTGTTTTATATATTAACAATAAGGTAGTTTATACAACTGCTCTCTATCATGGGAAAATCTCAGACAACCTTTTTAATACAGTAAGAATTTTACCAGGGTTGCACAAAGTCCATAGCTTTGACATTCTGTAAAAAATGTTTCAGAGTAGTCATCTAATACATGTATCATGAATCCCATCCATATTGGGAAGGAGTAGGGTTTGCATGTTTTGTTTTAAAATTAAAAGCTCAGCTCAGTGACCGTCCAGATTCTGACATCTGTCATCTGAACAGCCATTCATTCCGCTGACTCCTGTTTAAAATCTATATATGTTTCATATTTTTGAAATACATCCATTCATACAGTTAGGGTTTTATTGTATATGACAGGTGTAAGTAATGGTTTTATACAGCAGTTCATGGAGTTATATATGTAAGGAATGGAATTCTTGAATGGATTACGGTTTCTATTTTTTTTTTGTCCTATATAACTATTTGAGGAATCTATGACAAAATCATTCACAACTGTGACTCCATTCTTGAACAAATACACTAAACAAATGAACAAACAAACACCAGCTGGTGCATAGCACCAATATGATATCATTATGCACAACATAATTAATTGTATCAAACGAATCTTATGAGTAATTATACCATTTGATTTTTCCAGCCTTTTCAACAAGATGTCCTTAACTGAGTGTTTTTTTTTAATGGCATTTAACATTTTTTTTTCCTGTTGTTATGGCAGGAACAGCTTGAAAGATACGAACACATTGTGGTTTCTCTCGCTCTTGGATCCATACCTTATTCATACGACATGTTGTACGATTTCCCAGTTCAAGGTTGCAAACTGATCACTTCCCACATCAAGAGTCTACCCTGCTTGTACCTACAAAGTGTGCTTCTCCACTTCTGGCCTTAACTAAAGTTTTATGCTCAACGGGTCCATCACTTAAGCAGTTAAGGGGTCAAAGTAATTCTGAGAGACCCGTGCAGGGCGCTCTTTTCTCCAGCCTTATATGTTTTTCCTCATTTATTTCTGAGAAAAGTCCTACCAGTCTGCACTCTGACCTTTTCCCATTGTTTCTAATGAATGTCTCCTATTAGTGTTCTTTTGAAAGCACCCGGAGTGCCATCTGCACATGGGCGCTTAGCAGCATGTTTGCATCTCGAACTCTTCAGTTAATTTTGCACTGTACAAGGGATCACATATATACATGCATTAAAAAACTCATCCAATCAAAGTTCCTATGGGATTTAAGAACCTAATTTTTGAGCCATAACCTCAGCCTAGTGGTATTAATGTAATATGGATTCCTTTGGGTACCAATTAAAGTCATGTGGGTCTCTGAACAAAACTATAGATAGTTCCCTAGTTAGAGCTTGACTTTGCATCTCACACCACACAGAACAAGACTTTGGTGTCAGGAGGAGCATTTATTTTAGTTCTCAGACATGAAATAGTTCTCCAAACAGGACGAGCAGAGGACCTCTTCTACAAGTCAAGTATTAATAGAGGTCTTGGGATTTTTTACCAGAAAAATTGGTCATACATATAAAGTGAAAGCACTTTGTGAGATCTGTGTGGTGCTGAAAGGACACATGAATATTTATGGATTTTCCCTAAACATGAGCAAACGAAGGTGACGAAAAACACAGTGGAAACAAAAATAAATAAATAAATAAATAGTGTGTGCACTCTGCCTAAAACGTTTGTCAAATGTAAGGTATGCCCGTTTGGCCTAAATCTGGGATAGTGGCCTTAATCTCTGGTAACAAACACATCATAATATTACATCACAGACTAAACCCTTTAGAGACAGTGCCTTGGAAATTTCTGCTGCGCACAAGGACTTTCCATTGTTGTAGGCGGACAATTGTTCGAAAGCCTTCAGTTGGACAGGTTAAAAACTGTACTTTTACCATACTGAGAATGAAACATGCCCCTATTGATGTCAATTGCTCTTTGATGTTGTTGTGAGCACTAATGTAACTGCTGGGAGAGCAAACTAAAATGTGATTTTCAAAGCTTTACATGAAAGTATTGTTTCCTCAAGAGGCTTCTCTTGGGTATGGATGAGCCAAAATTCATATGTCTATTTTGATATGATTTAAAAAGAGAATATTTTGTGGTGGTCTGCTGTGACCTGGGGAGGGGAGAATCAGATGTGCAGTTGCTTGAGGGCGCCCCCAGCTGGATGTGGAAAGGGAAAGGGAAACGCTGTCTATATGCGCAAAGAAGCAAAAAGCTACAAAAAATACACAAAAAATACTAAATGCAAAACCATTTATTTACCATAAATTAAAAATTTTAAACAGTTATTTGTATTCAATTATTTTAGAGATTTGTCATTGAATTATTACACACTACAGGATCATATGGCACCATAACATGAAATTTAAATATAATGTATAAACAAACCCATGATTGCCGATAACTTATAATGGGGATTTACGGGGACTCTCAATGGGACTTACGGTGACTAACGGGGACTCCTGACAGGATTTACAGGGACAAACAGGGTCTCCCAAAGGGGACCCATTTGTGTGATTCATTTACATATTTACATTTACAGCATTTATCAGACGCCTTTATCCAGAGCGACTTACAATCAGTAGTTACAGGGACAGTCTCCCTGGAGCAACTTAGGGTTAAGTGTCTTGCTCAGGGACACAATGGTAGTAAGTGGGATTTGAACCCGGGTCTTCTGGTTCATAGGCGAGTGTGTTACCCACTAGGCTACTACCACCCACTACCATTACCTACCACTACCTCCCACTACCATTCACAGGGAATAACCTGGTCACTGGCTATTCCCTGTGAAGATCAAACTTCTAAGCAGGTAAGGTCTTACTATTGAGAACTTTGTTTTATCTGGTTCTATTGTGACAAATTCCAAATTGAGCCAAACTGACACCTGTCAGACTCTACTTGTCATATTCAGGCAGAAAATATTGTTGAGAATTTTGATATTATCTCCACGTCACAACTTAATCCAACACAAAAAACGATGTAAAATCACATAGATTTTGTCACTGTCAATTTACCATCAGATAATCCATTTCAGTGTGAGCATGGTTGCTTTGAAATTCACACAAGGTCCACCTCCTCAGGCTGTGCCCTGAATCTAAAGCTGCAGATTGCAGTTTAGCTGAGGTATGAATCATTAAAGATAACCCTCATGGGCCGGGCTAGAAAAATCCTGAATGTTATAACATTTAGGGCAGCCTTAGAGACTATCAAACAAATTATCTGTCATCAGAAATGACATTGGATAAATTATATATAAATTCTTTGGTGTGTCAAAGGTCAGTGTGGCTTGACTCCATTTCTTCATTTCACACAGCAATGATCTGGCTATTGCTAATATCTACTTAACTGTTAACCTTCCAAGGTCGTGTGGAGAAAGCAGTATCTCTGAGAGTCCAGACGCCCACAGAACAAATCTCACAGGGAGGGGTTAGGAGGGTGATCATGATGTTCAGAAATGTGAATTAATTACTGGGGGCTGTAATCACCACTGGCAGGTCAGAAGTAACAAATTACTTTTATAAATGATCCAATTATGCATACTGAAAAGACATTAGTGATTCAGTTCTGTTATGCACTTTAAGATTAGTGAAAGCTGGGATAAATAAGACTTAGCATATGAGTAATGCACAATAAATTGCTGACATGCTGGTTATCTGTAACTAGGCAAAGAGGAACTGACTACTCGCATGGACCTTTTTTTATCAACTACCCAGAAGTACAAAGTTTAAAAGGGGTACGACTCCTTTTTCATGGTGCGGACAATTTAAACAATAATTAATTAATTAATAAGAACCAATCCTGTCAATGTGACATTCCCAGATGTAGCGTTTAACTCAAAGAAAATATGGCTCTCTCTTTAATTAATAAAGCAGGCATTTCAAATAAACACGTGCCAAAATGTACCTCGATGCATTGTCCTGTAGTTCCTGAAAATCTTAACCCACCTTTGGTTAAGAGCAGTGAAACTCATGGTACCCCTTCAAATGTCAGGGATGGATCATCATTTGGCAGGCCTGGGATAATGACGGCATTAGGCTTCACAGTTTAAGGGAAGTGTTAATGAGATGGCGCACCACATGCAGGAGCAACACAAGCCTGGGACGCCATCCATACTGCTGAATGCACACTGGTGTTAGTCATAAAATTAGCCACGCGTTGCACTGCTATTACTGTGGGCCTGTCATTTTTTTTTGTCTTCTCATTATGCTACACTAAATTATTAAAGCTTTATTAACTGCCCTGGTGGCGTTAGACACCTAATTTATAAATGGCCTTGTCTCCAGAGCTTCGTTTGTATTCCCCAACCCCGTTTCCATTGTTCAATCGCATTGGCTAACCGGTGCCTTAAAGGCTCCACTTGTAGGCGCAGCTGCCACTTTTATTTACTCTGATGATCTGCAGGTTGTTAGATGTAACTAATATACACAGAGCCCAGTGAAGGGAACAGTGCGCCACTGACTATGATGAAAGAGGTGCACCCTGTTTAATTAATAAGAACCAAAATGGTGGTGATGAAAATAACTATTTAAAGACTGTATAGAAGTAGGACTAAACTCATGCTGCCCAATAGACTGATGAAGTAAAGGACACTGGACCCATAGGGTTCTGGGAAAATGTGTCTTTGTGTCTATAGTATAGTTTCTTTTTTATGGAAAATATGGAGTTTCAAGGTTGTTGAGTGGAGTCATGGGGTTATAGTTCTTCTGCAATAAGAGACAACAATTACCAGTACAAAAATACCTCAAATGGTCTTGGGTATTAAGAGTTTGCTGAATGACCCTTTAGCAGTTTGTCAGTGGGTGGTTCGACTCAGATAATTAAATCTACTTCTTGCCGTTTACTTAACATATGTCTTGTCCATGTCCATCACATGTCCATGTCCATCACACAAAAGGAAAAAAAAATGCAAATCCAGTGATTTGGATGCACCTCTATAGAATCTCTGGTAGAATTAAATGTTGTCACAACTAGTGGCACAAATCCTTTGGGTTTCCGTCATAGATTATGGTATTGATTTTACATTAGTGAGATCCTCTCCCTCTCTTTCGAGTGCCAGCTGCACATAAAAGATCACTGGCTTTCATAACTAAGGGATTCTCAGTGCCTTTTATAATGAGCTAATTAAATCCCAAGGCCAGTCATGGCCTTGCACCTACTTATTAGCAAACGAGAGAGAGAGGGAGTCTAGAAGTCCAGAGGTGAGCTCGTTTAGAAGAGAGCGGGACACCACTTTGAGGAGATTCGAAGAGCTTGCACCGAAACCCAAGTGGAACCGCTTCAGGCAAGAATAACAATCACTACCTTGCCCCATTAAATAAAGCTCCCCACCTCAGCCCAAACTCTCAAATGGTATAATATTGACATAAAGCAAAGCTGCGTGCATCTTGAGTCATCCACTCCGAGAGTGGCTTAAGCTGTCTTGAAGCAAGAAACACTGACACGATACCCTGGAAGAAAGGAAGACATCAAGCTATCTAGTCGGCCATCGGCTGTAAATCTAAAACCTTTTCACGCTCTCTCTCTATATATATATATATATATATATATATATAGAGAGAGAGAGAGAGAGAGAGAGAGAGAGAGAGAGAGAGAGAGAGAAAGGATACATGTATCACAGTATTTCATCAGCTGTCCTTGATTCCCAGCACTCCACTGTAACCTAAAGGGCTTCAACAAAACTGACACCTGCGTCCTGCAGTGTTCTTTTGCTGTTCTTTTTTCACATTTTGCACGCTGTTGCTTTGCTTTTTGAGGCTTGCCTCATGCCAAGACGCTTGTCATAAAAATGCCAGTGCGCAGCATCTCCATGATAGCCCCCCTTGGGCTGACGATGTTGGCCCTATCAGCATGAAAGAAAAAGAAAAAAAGAGAACGACTGCATGTATCAAAAACCCAATGAGAGTTCTCATACACATCTGTCCATCATATTTCATTTCATAAAGATACCAAGACTCAGAAGAAAGTAAACCACAGGTAACAGTTATATTATAAAAAAATAGTTTAACTTCTGAAACCAAATCAGGGTATTGCACCACACTGTGCCACACAAATACATGAGCAGATTTTAAAAAAGCATAAAAATCTGTCAGGCTGCTTTAAATATGAAATTAGTGTGATAAATAATTGACATCTGTTTAGCTGTTGTATATATGCAACTTTTAAAAAATTAAAATGTGTCCTAATGGCCACTGCCGGACTGGTTCAGCAGAAGAAGCTTGTGCTGGAAAAGTATAAAGCCGGTTTTATTACATTTTTAATTGCATAGTCTATTACAATCATCATTGCATAGTCTATTAGAATAGTCATTCATAGTAAAAAATATATTTAAATATTAACTGCTAAACACTTAGAAGACCCACGCATCTACTGCTTTAATATTAAAGAGTTATTGAATAATAAATAGTATCTGTCTATGGTAGTGTTAAGGGGCTGAATAATTCAATTACATTTTTTACTTTTAATACCTGATGCAGAAACAACAGGCCAGGCCACTGCAACCAAAAAAGACCATACCACCTCAGCTGTAATATTAAGATTTTAATATTACAGCCTATAATCATTCATATGAGGCAACAAACAAAGGCTAGGCAAGATTCATAAAGCGCAGAGTCCCTCCCCCAAAAGCTTTGCGGACTGGAACTGCTTTCTTATTATTTGCTTGCATTATTTGCTTGACCCGTGGAGGCCAGTGTTAATATTCAGTGCAAATTTGACTGCAGGGAAACGGTGAAAGTGCCGATGTTTTATAACTGTGGGCTGCATGACTTGAAACTTTGTGTTTATTTTCTGCATTCAGTCATCCAAACAACACAGAGATATGATCACAGTATTCATCTTAAAGCATGACAAGTCAAAGCACTGGTGTAACTTCTGCATGATTTTGTTTTGTGGTGGACAGGATCACTAGACCTGCGATGGCTTCTTTTTTCTAGACACAATGAAGGATGCAGATAATCCAAGGAGTCAAGGGACACTAGGGCTGGGCGATTATTTAATCGCACATTAATTGCAGCCCCACATTTGGCACCTCAACCGCGTACTTTGTCAGTGCAGCCTGAGCTGATGGGAAAAATGAAGTGATTGTCATTGTGAAACACAGCACAGCACACGGTGACACAACGAAATGTGCCCTCTGCTTTTAACCATCACCCTTTGTGAGCAGTGGGCAGCCATGACAGGTGCCCGGGGAGCAGTGTGTGGGGATGATGCTTTGCTCAGTGGCACCTCAGGAGCTCAGGATTCGAACTGGTTACGGGTCGGTTTCCTTACACGTTAGGCCACCACTGCTTTTAAGCAGAAGAAGTGTGCTCATTGTAGTAAAGGCATGATTATGTTAGTAAAAGGTTTTACAGAGTTTTGATTTCACTGTCTCTTGTCTATCTTGTTAACGCATGCTCATTTCCTGTTCATGGAAACAAAATGGCGGGCAAGGGCGTAAAAGCTGTGTGGACATGAGCAGGACTCATGGACAGGTGTGGTGTATTAGGTTGGTAGGGTCAGTGATGATCTGGCCAGGGTCAGTGGATGAGACTGACTGGCGTGATGCAGCGGTGGCCGTGCAGAGAGTATCAAAAAAAACATAATATTCATAATGGGGAAATATATTTCTATATTATTCTTTATTTTTTTTCCATGAAGGAAAATATTTTACAAACAATGTTGTTTCTGATGACCATATGTCCTTCTACATAAGAACATTCAAATTCAACTTGTTGTAAACAGTTTTAAAAATCTTATCCTCCAATAGGCCACCGGGCCAGCAATATACTACAGCAATATATCAGCTAATACAGAATAAATACTTCCATCTGACAAACATGTAGCAAATTGTTAATGGGTTGTTAATTGCCTATGTGTGCGTTTAAACCACTCGGTCATCACCACAACTGGAATTCTAATGTACTAAAAGCCTATAGCCATCAGTTTTATTCCAGCAATAAGGATATCTTTATATATGAAGACACATAGAAGTCAATCTGTTCTCGTTACGAAATTAACAAAAACTGGACAGCAGCAAATGTGATATCTTAACTCGCCAAGTTACCTTTTGACCGGTGTTCTCACAGTTTAACAGTGGGTGGAATATTTTTGAGACAACTTTAAATATGCATTTAGAAAATGCTTCTTTTCTTCTTTTTTTATGATAGGTCACAGCTTTGCCTGAAGCCAAAAGCACAAAGAGCACATCAGGAAACCTCACTGACTGGCCACGGCTATGGTAACCTAATAAATCTGTAAATGTTATTCAATGCATCAGCTTTTAAAAAAAATAAATAAAACACCACCCCACCACCATTTTGTGAGGCTCCACAGATGAATAAAATTTACATTTTGTCTTCCTTGGTGGCAGGGAGACACAGGCCTAGCTTCAATGCCACTTCAACCATTAGGTCTAGTTGATTCAGTCTGGATTAGTTAATAGTGTGAACCTTGATGACTAAAGAAGACTCACTCTGTGTTATTGGCTACCTGTCTAAATGCTGTTTTTTTTTACTACGTGATGTGTCTCTGGATCTCTCTCCAGTCATATCCTATATTCCAGAAAATCATTTGCTGTGCCTGGTCTTCACTGATTAGCAACCACCTGCCATAATCCACAAGGTCTGCTCTTCATGATAGCTTTGATTTCATACGTTTACCCAAAAGGGCAATGCTTCTGAATGCAGTACATGCTTGCAAAAGAACACTAGTTATTTTCATGTCTGTCTCAGTCAGGTTTGCTTTATTATTTTCCCATTGAAATTGACCCACTTGAACATAGCACACATTCACACATTGGATATTGAATAATCTATAGCATTCCCCTCCGGTTATTAGCTTCCAGCTTGTTATTTTATTTATACCTTTATTCAGCAACATGTTTCATTTGTACAGATAAGCCAGCAAGAACAATATTGTTGCCTGTAAATTGTTGCCGGACACAGCAGATCTGTCTACCTATTTACTTAATCATTTAATCTTCAGGGCTATACATGTCCAAGCCAGGAGGATCATATTACCACTGTCATGATGTACAGTACAGGGCAAAAGTTTGGACACACCAATGTGTTTTCTTTATTTTCATGACCATTTACATTGGTAGATTCTCACTGAAGGCATCAAAACTATGAATGAACACGTGGAGTTATGTACTTAACAAAAAAGGTGAAATAACTGAAAACAAATTTGTTACGTCCCCGGTTCAGGGTCAGGGACATAACAAATGGGACATAGGAGTATAAACTCCAAAACGACGCAACAACACTTAAGGCTAATACTTTATTACAACAAGGACGTTTAAACAACAAAACACACAAAAAACAGGTCTGGGCAGTCTAAGTCTTGTCTTCTGGTCATAATCCTTCACTTCTCTCACACCAACATTCTATCTTCACCAACAACATCCTCTTTTCTTCCTCACACCACACTCTCCTTTTCACCAACACCTCCTCACTTCACCAACATTCCCCCCCCCCCCCCCCCCCCCCTTTGTCCCAAAGCAGCTGCCATTTTGAATCCTCTTCCCTATTACAGCCCACCAATCATGGCAGGAAGTGGGAGGAGTCCAATCATGGCTGATGAGGAGCCACCCTGCAACATTACAGAGACAGAAAGAGAGAGAGAGAGAAAGACACACACACACACACAAACAACAGAAGACACCCATAGTCTGCCACGGGATGTCACAATGTTTTATATTCTAGTTTCTTCAAAATAGCCACCCTGATTATTGCTTTACACACTCTTGGCATTCTCTCGATGAGCATCAAGAGGTCGTCACCTGAAATGGTTTTCCAACAGTCTTGAAGGAATTACCAGAGGTGTTTAGCACTTGTTGGCCCCTTTGCCTTCACTCTGCGGTTCAGCTCACCTCAAACCATCTCGATTGGGTTCAGGTCCGGTGACTGTGGAGGCCAGGTCTCCACTTTTTGTTAAGTACGTAACTCCACATGTGTTCATTCATAGTTTTGATGCCTTTTTGGCCTGTACTGTACACTGCTCAAAAAATAAAGAGAACACAAAAACAAGACATCCTTGATCTTGATGAACGAAATATTCTTATTAATACTTAGTTCTTCACATAGTTGAATGTGCGATTGAATGTGGATTTGGAGTCACACTCAAGTAGAAAAAAGTAGAAAAACACACTACAGGCTGATCCAACTTTGATTTAACGTTCTTAAAACAAGTCAAAATGAGGCTCAGTAGTATGTGTGTGGCCTCCACGTGTCTGTATGACCTCCCTACAATGCCTGGTCAGGAGTCCGTTTCTGACCGTTTTAGCGGACACATGCACATTTGTGGCCTGCTGGAGGTTATTTTGCAAGGTTCAGGCAGTGCTGTTCCTCCTTGTACAAAGGCGGAGGTAGCGTCCTGCTGCTGGGTTGTTGCCCTCTTATCGGCATCCTCCAGGTAACGACTGTCTCCTGGTAACGCCTCCATGCTCTGGACACCACGCTGACCGACACAGCAAATTGTATTGATGCACATTTGCACAACAGCATGTGAAATTGTTTGTCAATCAATGTTGCTTCTTAAGTGGACAGTTTGATTTCATAGAAGTGTGAATGACTTGGAGTTACATTGTGTTGTTGAGGTGTTCCCTGTATTTTTAGCAGTGTGTAACACAGGGAGTCATGCTGGTTATACTGTGTGTTAGTCTGATATTTTTCCGCTAAATCAAACATTGTCCAGAAAGGCCAAAAATATAGTGCAAATTCAGCTGAGCTCGAAGACGCAGCATAGCAGATACAGCTCTAGAGATAATAAGGACATTGCCTTGTAGGCCAGGCTTACTGGGAGAGCAGAAAATGACTAGAAAGAAAACTCTTGTTAATGCTCAGTTCCACAGCTTTCATTTGGTCAGATATGACAGACTAGGCTTTGAGCAAAACTGTGCTCTAATTTGAATCGGAAATCTGGCTGTGTGTCACAGTCCTCAGTATATCACTGCTTCACTGTGAAAAGGTTTTAATGATGTGTTCATAACTTTTTTCTTTCTTTTTTTTTACATTCCCCCCCTTTCAATGAAACAACACATTTCCCTTCTCATAATCTTTGAACAATGAAAAACCAACCAGTTTCCCATGAGAGCGACGTCTTTGAGTTTCATTCAAATGTACAGAGTAATCTATACCTCCCTAAGGTCACCATATACTCTATTTATAATCCTAAACTTAAAATAAATGTTAAACAACAAATTATGACAACTGAGACTGTAGTCTTGTCAGGATTGCCTGCAGCTGGGCTCCACACCGGAATGCAATCCTGACGCCCCATAAATGCCGGAAGTTTTCGCCCGTTCGGGGTCGCTGGCATTTTCGTGAACTTCAGTTGGTAACACTGCTTATAATTTGAGTTCTGGCAATCGCCACACGCCTACGGGTTAGTTTTAGTTCTTGATTTATGTTAAACTGTTTTCGGCCACCGCGCCATTGTTTCTTTGTATTTGTTTGTTTATGAATAATAATAAAACCCCCTTCCCAGTATGTCAGACCTCTGCGCTTCCTTCCCCCGTAAGTCCGTAGACGTGACAAGTCTCTGATTTCCAGGAGAATCAAAGAAGAGAAGCTGCATGCAGAGCATCGTTCATTTTCCACCACCAATGCATGGGGACATAAAATAAATAATTCAAAGACCAGGTATGAGCATGCATGTTCTCACCTGCTCTCAAGGGACATTAAAATTTCATCAGCATTACAGGATGTCGCACTACCCATAGACTTTTTTTTTTTTTTTTTTTTTTTTTTTTGCACTGCTTAATCCACATTGTGAAATACAGCCCTCCTTCATTGATTGAGACATGCATAATGAATTACCTAACAATTGTGATATGCGTCTTTAAGTTAGAACAAACTGCTTTATATGAAATGGATATATTTTGCTTTTTGAAGACTGGGCGGAACCATTGTACTTTATGAAATGGTGCAAGAATTTGTTGGGCATCCTCTGAAAGTGCTTAGTATTCATACAGAAAATGTGCAGTGCTGATCCAGATTAATCAAAATAACTTCCCCAAAAGCTGACATTTAAAAAAAAAAAAGACAGACGGTGTGGAGGGGATTAAGGTGGAGCTCAGACTACAAAAGATGGTTATCATTACATTGAAAAACGAGCTGTTTAGAGTAGGAGCCGTGGCGGTAGGGTTTAAAGCCCAGCTTGAGGAAGCCAGGAACAAATTGCATCCTCCAAGAGCGAGGCAGGGCAGGTTTATGAAAAATGATCAACCGCAGGAAGAAACCAGCCTGGGAAGGATAGGCGGATGGAGGTGCTCTTGCAGCCACCTCGAGAAGTAAAGATAGGATCAGAGTGCTCTGTTTTTCTTCTTTTCAGACCATTAGCAATCGTGGCTGCAGGAAAGGCCCCTGGTATCTCACTCAGAAGAAAACCTCCCTCTTATCCTCATCCCATTATGAGAGGAATCCAGTGAAGCACCTCATTAATTCTTGGGAATCCGTGGCACCTTTTGAGCTGACAGACATAAGTACAGAGGCATAAAATGTAAAGCAGTCGTTTCCTAACCTGCTCACAGAGCAACCCGTCAGTATCACTGCAAACTCTGAACCTTTCTGAACAAAGCCCTCAGGATGAGCTAGGGAATACCAGCATCATTAAAACCATGCCATCGCTTCCAAAGCATTTCGCAACGAGCTCGTGTTTACCCATGTCTTATTTAGTTGTATAAATATCGCTGAAATAATCTTGTTCACATTTGTCTTACGGGTAAAACGTCAAAAAATGTGAGACCTATGTTTTTGATAAAGACGTAAAAGAGACTCAAAGTAACTGGTGTGTCGTTGGCTATTTCCTCCGAAGGTGAGGCTCGCTGATTGAGGGAATTTTATCTGCTTAGATAACATCCGTAATTCTGATGGTCACATTGACTAAATGTGCATTGGTGTTAAGATTGTTTCATTACACTGATTTCCAATCAGTGCTCCCTTCTCTTGATACTTTGGTTGCTTTCATTTTATCATTTCCTCCCACCGTTCATTGGTACGAATTGCTCCATTGTCAGTAGGTGTGAGTGTGTGAGTGAATGAAGTGTGAGTGCATGCCCTGTGGTGGGCTGGTGAGCTTTGTGAACTGTGCCAAGTGAACAGGACCAAAAGAGTGAGTGACTTCAGAGTGAGGGCATATATATATAGTGTGTGTGTGTATATATATATAGAATTATTGTACAGTTTTATTTTATTAATATAATTATTTTGTTGTTGTTCTTGTCATTTGTTCCGCTAACAGATTTTCAAATTGAATTGTGCACTTTATAGGTCACATTGAAAGAAAGTGTTGGAAAGGTTTATTGTGATCTCATTTTAATATGCATGTGTGTACGTTTTATATCCGCTGAAAGGTGACGTCAGTAAGTAGATATCTGTATTGTCAAACTAACTGTACCTTTTTCATGGTGTGTAATTATTTTATTCACCCAGAACATGATCTTTATTGTCTTATGGAAATGGGCCAGTTTTGAAAATTGTGTCCAAAGCTGGTGTGTGTGCCCGTGTATGCGTGTGTGTTTTCTGTCGTGCCCAATGAATGGGCACCAATTCCAGCTGTTCCAAAAGTCTAAAAGGTGTTGCATTTTTGGCGGTCCTAGCGTTTTTTCCCCCATCATGTTGCGGTCATTTAATCTAATTGGTTTCTGGTCTTTAATACTGTTAGCATGTTTTTTCTAAAACATTGAGAGACGGGGAACAGATTGGAACTGATGACCTCACTTCACACCCGTCTGAGCATTAAAAACCTTGCGCTTTTAGAACAAATGCTAATTCCCTTTCTGTTCTGTCAAGTAAAGCTTGTTAAAACCTTCAGTGCCTTAATGGTCATTTCCATCACTCACTATTAGCAGTAAACAAAATGGTATATGTGATGTGGCTAATGCACAAGTTTTCTCTGTATTGTTCACTTTAGAAAGTCAATTTTGTGAAACCAACACTTGGGTCTCACCCTCTTTTCTCTTCCACTTTACTCCCTTCTTTCTCTTCAAATGAGGCCTGTGTGTGTTTGCAGTTGTCTCATGTTCTTATTTCATGTTCATGCATCATTTAATTGGCTCATGCTCGGCGGTCTTTGCATACCAACTACACCAATAATGCAAGTAATGCTGGACAGTTGTTTTGTTAATCAGATTTTGGTGACACAAAAATAAGGTTAATGCAAGTTCAGGTCCCATGTGGGCTGGAATTTGAAAATAAAAACTTGCCTCCCACACGAAGCAATGCAGCTGCTAGCATTTACCAGAAAATAAAAAGACATAAAAGCGCTAGACAGGCAAGATATTGCAGTGTGTCCTTCAACATTTAGACTGTGCTCACATCCCTTCTAAAATAGCTCACTGGAGACGATAGCAAGGTAAGGGCGATGTGACAATTGTTTGCTGACCAAAGGCCAAACTGGGTAATCCTTACCCATCAAACATTAAAGGGTGTCCTTTAATGTTTGGCGATAACACTTCATGCACTAGAGCCGGGGCTTTCATCTTCAGATGCTGAAAGTAGTGATTCGCCGCCATGCGATGCGATCCGGTCCGTAGCCACGGCATGCAAGGCAGCTCCAACCTCGATGTAGGAGGCAGAGGCTGAACTGAATGGAACACGTTTTAATTAACTGCCAGGTAGAAAATGTTGGGAAAAAAGCCTGTGATGTGAGGGGCCGAGGGCCACCTTTGTTACAGGCAGATTTCAAATCCACTGAAAATGAGGGTCTGGTGAGAGAGTTAATAAAGATGAAACATAAAAGTAGACAGAGAAATCTTATCCACAAAGGCATTGCTAATATAATTCAATGTGTCTGTTGTTTTGCATTCTGAGGAAAAATAAACCCAAATAGTTGAAAGAGACTCATTGCTACAGATCACTACTATATTCTAAAGATGTGAGATATATATATATATATATATATATATATATATATATATATATATATTTTTTTTTTTAGCAAGAGGACTTTCAAAGAAAGTGTTGCTAAAAATATATTTGTCTTTTCTTTATATGCATATAATTTTGTCTCACTGCTTATTGGTGCCCAGGCAAAGACAGAAATAGAAGCGGAGTGAGAGAGATAGAACCAATGCACATTATGAATACGTTTGATAAATTCACCTGATTGTTTTATATAGTAGCTAAATTTATAATATGAATTGCAGTTGAATGCAATACTATCTAAAGAGCCGCAAGAAATGAAAGAAATGTTTCTAAGAAAATATATATTCAGTAAGTATATGTGTCACTCTGTGATGGCACCTTGCCCAGGGCAGATTCATGACTTGTGCTTGTGGACTGCTGAGATTGAATTCTGCGTCCTGCAAGCCAGAGCAGGGAAATTGCCAGATGGATGATAAATGCACCTGTCTGGTAACATGTACGCATGCAAATGTTGAAATCCGCTTACATTCACTTCTGACGTGAAATGTTTAGGTTTTCAGAAGTCATGCATGAGCCCATGTTTTGTAATGTATTATGAAAGCATTAGTACCGCAGTGCACATCGGTGCGGACACGCCCAGCTCTATTTTTTCTAAATGCGGCACCACAACTCAGTTACTTCAAGAAAAAGGTGTCAAAATGTATTCCTTTATCTGTTTGCCTCAAAGAACCCAGGTCCAAAAAAAAAGGAACAGAATCCGTGAACGGAGTGAGGTTTGAAACACAATGGTCTTTCAAACCCACAGCTGGAACTTTTCTCGCTGATCACATCCATTCAAAAAAGCACAACGCAATGGCACCAGTCTAACTAACCTTTTGTTAATGTTCTCAGCCGTTCCCCAGAAAGAGTGCTGATTTTAGTTAATCAGCCGTTCGCCTCTACTGACATTTGAAAAAGAAATACCCTCCTCCAATCAGTTTTGCTGTATTCTAATTTCATCCATATGAAAACCAGACAATTTCCCAAACTCCTGTGCGTGCAGGAGCGCTCCAGGCCCCCCATTCTTTTGCCATTTTTCAAGAGACTTCAATACATATGTTTAATCCATAAATCATGGAGTGAGCAAGTGTTCACATGAAACCTCTGGGGTAATCACACTTGCCTGCAGAAGGTAACGCATGATCTTACACTTGTCCGTAATTCATCTCACCAGGGCGAAGCTCGGGCTGATGCTTTACTCAGCCGCGTGTCACCAGCAGCTACCGAGACAACGGCGCCGAGCACAGGCATAATGCTGCACTAATAACACGCAGATCACCTCCATCTTGTCACAATGCCATGCCCAGTATAGCAGAGCTGCTTCACTCTTCAGAGGTCTTCTGCAATACTGCAATGATATCACTCATTCTTATTCATGTACTTATTTGTTTTCTTTGACAGGTCTACTTTGCCTGGCAGTAACTATTCTGATGATTGCAAGCTACCTGATTTATGCATAAAAATCATGACAAAGTCATTTTCATTCAATGACAAACAGGAAGCAGCAGTTTTCCTTTGCTTTTCTTGATATTGCCCTGTCCATTCAATTATTTAATAATTATGTTGTAAATAGACAAATATCAATTAGAGGGATATCTGCTAGAGCCCAAAAAAAAACAATGGGATAAGTGGTCATCCGCTTATAGCGATCAATTTCACCCTGACAGATGCGATTCCAGAATAAATTAAATATGATCAAATATGCAATGGGGTTCGAGTTTTATATGGGGTAAAATTGAGCTGAATGCAGTAATTACTACTCTGATGTGCACAAAATAATTCATCATGTCCACTGGGATTTATTCGGCTTGAACGCAATTACAAAAAACTCAGTTAATTGTGTGTACATTTTAATAAGAATAAAGAGGAATGAGTAAGTGGAGACAAGTATTCCATCACTTTTTAACATCTGCACGGCTTGGTTGATTTATGCCTTGTTTATGCCAAATGCCTCACATTACTTCTTGTCATCTAATCATATTATTTTCTCATGTGATTTTTGTATTTGGTTGAGCATATTTTGTATTTGCGTATTGCTTTTAAATCAACCAATCTTGCAGACCTACATTTTGAATACATTTTCTGTTTGTTACTGACATTATTCAACACAATATGAAGCAACCCCCCCATGCAAATGCAAAATGTAATATTGTTAATAATGTTATTGATCTACAAATATATCTGATTTCAGATGTCAAAGATCAGACCACTGCACTTCATATAAAGGTCATCCACGGCTGGTGAAATATTGGAGCTATGAAGAGGTGTGAAAATTATTTAAAGAAGCACTGAAGAATCTCAATATACGTAAGACCACTCTAAATAGGCCAGCATATTCATATGCAATTAACAAAAAGATCCATTGCTGTGAATCCATGTATAATTTGAACTTCATATGAATGTAAAGTTAATTCTTAGATTTAAGGAGTAGTCCTAAAGTGTCTCAGCAACATAGATTAGATATTTATTCCAAGGGGCATGCTAATGGTGAACTTTTTTGAATACCTTTGGTTATCGTAGCAATATTTTGTCCCTAAATAAAGTCAGAAAATCCATTGTGTGTACAATAATTGTATGAGTAATCTGGAACAGCTAAATTTGGCCATCTTAAAGTATTCACACCAGTTATAATACGAGATATGGTCACTAGTCAAGACTAGCTTTTGACTAGGAAGGTTGACAAGCTATACCAGTTAAATCCAGCTAAAACTAGTAAAATCTGCAGGGTGTTGGTAACAGGGTCAAATAGCCAAGTAGGTAATGCTTATGACCAAGGTGACCAATCACATGTTCAAACCCCACTTACTACTATTTAGTAACTCTGAGAATTAAACCTAAGATGCGTCCTCTAACTAATTACTTTAAATCACTCCCATCTGCCAAAAGACATAAATGTAGGAGCAGATATTCAGACAGAAAATCCAAATATGCAAAGTTAGCATGCTAATAGGCACATTAGTAAGTGAAGGTCATTGTAAAACACAGCACACGGTGCACATAATGAAATATATCCTCTGCATTCAACCATCACCCTTGGTGAGCAGTGGGCAGCTATGCCAGGTGCCCGGGGAGCAGTGTGTGGAGACGGTGCTTTGCTCAGTGGCACCTTGGCAGTCTGGGATTCGAACCGGCAACCTTCCGATTACGGGTCTGTCTCCTTGCCAGCCACTGCCCACAACCACCTTAAAGAAGCAATGTTGCATTCACTGCCTTTAGTAAGCCTGATCCCTATCAAATTAATTATCAATAATTATCAATTAATTAAATAATAAGTAGGTGATATATTGTTTCCAGTATGTATGGGGCTATGCAAACAGTTATACTCATGGAAACTCATAGATTTTTTTTTATAGGCTGCACCACTGAATGTAATGAAAGGCTTTGAAAAGAATAAGAAAACATTGCTCTGCTTTGAGGGATATTATAGTACCTTGTGTGTGTGTGTGTGTGTGTGTGTGTGTGTGTGTGTGAGGCTTTGTCTCTGCAGTGCATTTTGCAGATAAAGTAGAAGGCTGAATTCAAAATGATCAATTGGAAAATCACTGGGGGACCTCCAGATGCGTCATGTCCTGTTCACACTGTTTTGGATTTTGGAGCATTACTGTGCCCCTGGAGCCTGACTCAACAGCAGAGCTGACAATGTGCCGCACTGAAGGATGCATCTTCCGCCATAACACTGCGTGCTTCCTTTTGTGGCACGGAATATTATCTAGAGCCGGCAGATCTCGGACGAGCAGGTATTTCAGTTGGTCCCATTTCGAGGTCCCCTGCTGCTCAGCGCTTGGCTGGTGGACGGTGATATTGGCTTTGTGGGCCAAGTGCTGCTGTGATGCAGTCCTATCATCAGATCTATGCCCATGTTTGGGATGCAGATTGTGTTACCACATCTGCTGAATGTCACTTGCAGTGGTGCAGTGTGAGTCCCGTTCAGTTAGTGCTTGTTTGTATGACGGAATGGAGAGACACCTCACACATTGCACTTTTGCTCTTTGCACAAATGGGATCATTGCATTATTCATCAGTTGGGACGTCGCGCAACAAGTAATATTTGAAACAAACACTTTCTGCATATAAGACGAATGGCAGTGACAGAATTGGACTGGTGGTGGAATTTGTTTTTTTTTTTTTAGTTGCTCAAACCATTTGGCTTTAAGGATGTATACCCCGCGCTGACATTTGCTGACATTTGTCTTTCCACAGAGAGTCTGGGTGGAATGGATGTTACTGGCCGGGCTGTTGGCTGGCGGGATCAGTTTGTTAACCTCGGCGAGAGCAAAGTCACGCGTCATGCACAACAGCTCAGACCAGCAGCCTTTTGTTTATCTGGCTGTTTGCCGTTATCTCGCTTTTATAAATAAGTCCGTAATAGCGTAGGTTCGAGCAAATGTCTCATCCACAGCAGCCATTCAGTGTTCTATTGTCGGAACTTGGGGTGAGGATCTGACCTCTGCTGTGATTAATAAGCTTTTACAAAATCCATGAAAACATATCCATCATCAATGCGACTGTTGATTTTTACTCTTATCAACACTTTCCTAATCCATTAAATGACTGCACAAAGAACATGGAGGATTGTATAAAAATAAGCAAAAAGCCGAACAGAAACAGAAGTTTAAAACAAAGCAGGCACTAAAGGAAAGAGAATTGTTTGATTGTCTTTTAATTTCCTAGTTCGTAACTTCTCCGGAAGATGATTTTCAAATGTACACAGATGAACCTAATAAACCAAAAATAAAAGGTCATTATTAGTTTATTTCAAACAGCAGTCTCTAGTACCCAAGGCCAGAACACCTATGTTTCTGTGTCAGCACTTCAGTGACAGATCTGGTGAAAAGGCAGGCAGTATTTTCCATATCAATATTCCCCTAATTGAATTTAATAACAAGATAATTTAGCAAGATGCCCAAAAGATCAAAAACATTTTTTCACTGGTCACATTTGTCTAATTAAATCAATATGTGGGGTCAGTGTACATGTCTAAATCATCCTCACACTGCTATGACGTAAATATGCCATAAATCAGCCATGCCTTTGTTGCTCTGTAGCTTTGATTGCATTTGACCCAGAAGCCCAGAGTGCACTTGCTGCTCTAATCTTTTTAGGATTTGACCTTTAGAAGAAGAGACAATAAAGCATGAACAGATACCTGAAAATCAATTGGGTTTGCAAAGAATTGCCTGAAGAAAAGGTACCGGAAAAGTGTGGTGTCTTAGTCCCTGTGGCTCACGAGCATTGTTGTGTGTGGTCACAGCAGGACAAAAGACCTGGCTGCATTAGGCTGTAAATTGATGTCTTGATGGTCTGTGCGTTCTGGAGAAATGTGGAGTATTAATTGCCATGAAGAGCATGTTTGCAAAAGGCCACCCACGTGCTTTAATCCTACAATGCCCACTTTAATGTGGGCGATTTGCTGGCTTCTCTCTGCCATAATTCATGTTTATAGGAAACTGTTATGTGCAAAATATTTATTAAAAGCTTAGAATATATTCTTTTCATCAGAACTTTCCAAAAAAAAAAAATCTTTTTGGAATAGTATTAGATTTGATCAACCAGATCTCAGAATTAGGGTTCCCTTAACCTTCAATGTCCTTATACCATGCAATATTTATATTCTTATCATTGGAGAAAAAAAAATCACTATGGAATCTATTTTTCTTGTTGCAATTTCAGAGAAAACATAATAATAAGATTTATTTTTCTGAACTGAGATTCATGAAAATAATATGATGCATTTGGTACAGAGCCCTTGCAAAAAAAAACATTATGCTGTGGCTGTAATTTCCAAGAAAACTGTTTAATAAAAAATTCTCAAATCATTTTGTATTTGTAAAGTTTTTCAGTGCAGACAAATTGTATTCTAATATGCAGCGCTATACACCATGTGGAAATGTGGGATAGTGGCCAAACCATGATAATATCCAGCAGGGGAGTGAAAAGGCTCATTTAGCTGAACTCCTCCATGTTTTGTCTCAAATAATGAAACAAGATGGGAAAATGTGATAGCATTAAAACACGCGTCAGCTTGTTCCGCCTGGTCACTATCTTCATGTGGTGAAATATGATATAGCAGACTCCACTCTCCATTGAGACACACCAGTTTTCCTCTCAACGTTAAATACGTTTTAAAAAATAAATAATGGAAAAATGAAATAGGCAGCCAAGCCTTATCTCTGACTTTGGGCCGTGTGTGTGAGCCCTATCTCCTCTTCTGATGGAACAGAAATTTCCTCGACTCCTCCTTTCACTTCTTTATCTCTACCTTACAGGAGTCTTGATGTCATTCTGACATATTTGTTGTAATTAAGTGTAATGCTGGGGGCACATTAACTTTGTCCATATTCGCAGCAAATAAAAGGGAGAATTTCAGAGCAGCAGACATCTTGCAGACTGGAGAATGAGAGAAACCTTAAGGGTCTTCCTCACATTGCATGAAAATAGGCAAACGAGACCTGGAATGTTTCATGTTCAGTGCGTCACCAGAGAGAACCAGACTTGGTTGGCCTTGTAATTTTAATCTGACGGACATTACACCACATTTAATTCCACCCTGCCATTTTGATTGACTGAGAGGGCAAACTTTTTTTTAAATATAATTTAGCATCAATAATGAATATGTCTTAAAAGACATTGTATGGTATATTTCATGACAACACTTTAGTTAATAGCACTTGTGTTTATATAGAAAATACTCACTTCTGACCAGGTTGTGGCTGCCAGAGCCCATCCTTGGACATACACTACCAGTCCAAAGTTTGGAGGGTACTCTGTGAGGGTTATGGAGACGGAGGCCATAAATACAATGCAAGGACTGCTTTTTGTTGATTACATAACCTTACGTGTGTTATTTCATGGTCCTTTGTGCAGGGCAGGGCCATTTACTCTGTTACATTTACTTTTTTTTACTTGTGTACATTTGTGAATAACCAAATGTTGCAGTAAGAATACAGAATGCTTTTGAAAGCATTTTGTTAAATGGTGCCATAAGCTAAGTAGACCGCTATACTTTTTCTTAACAGGAAGTGCATTAATTACTTCAAATTGTACTATAATAAGTTATTAATGTTATTATTTTTATAAGGAAATATCAGAATATTTTTTCTGTTTTAATACATCGTTTAAAAAAAAAAAACGAGGTATTGCAATCAAATAGTCACCCCACTACTTGAGTAGTTTTATTACAAACTTTTGTATTCTTTAATCATTTTTGGACGAGGACTTTTTCATGGGATGACAGGAGGATACCAGAGAGTCCAGAGAGATACACGCTCACAAAGTCGGAGATGGGATTTAAGCCTTCAACTTCGAGACACAACTGTGCAACCCTATATAAAAAAAAAACATTTTCATCAAGTGCGTTTAATTTGGAATGGAAATTGTGCATGTGAGCATCATATCTTTGCTCACTCACTGCTTCCTCATCCAATTCGGTAACAGTGGCAACCTGTTTGCTTAATTCCTCCTCACTCTCATCTTCCATTATTTACAATCAGGTGGACGAGGCAAAAAAAACATCATCCGATGTTGGCATTTAGTAATAATGAATCGAAGTGGCCTAATTTTCAATACCCATAGTACTGAATCTAGGATAATATTTACAGGAATGTCAAATTCAAATGCATGTGAATATGAAAAATCAGATTTATCTGGCTCACACCATATCTGAGAATGATCAAAACCAGGACACGGTTTTTAACCAGGGTACTAGTGTGCATGTATATACAGTCAGAAAAATACAGTGTTCTGGAATCTGCATTTTTTTTTTTTTTTTTTTTTTGAGACTTGCACATTTTTAGATCCTATATTTTCTAGCACTGACAAGCCCTCCCCATTGACAAATACGCAGTGAAACGATGGGCTGTGAGAGATGCAAGGTCAACCCAGACGTCCAGTCGGTATCTCCTTGGTTACTCATGAGACCCAAGGTCTGGTCTGAAGGAGTCAGCGTTAATTACATGAGACAAGAGAGACAGATCCTTCCTGTCAGACTCTCAGCGCCTCAGGACACACAACCTAGACTGTGAGCAAAGGACATAACTGAGAAAGAAAATGAGAAAGAGAGAGAGAGAGAGAGAGTGCTGGAGAAAGCAACAGTCTAAAACTTTCCCTTTTTGAGGCTATTCTGAGTCATCCTTGGTGTGAAATATATTTGAATAAATTTAAAGCATCACAATGATCAGGCAGTGAAAACACAGCTTTTGGTTACAGAATAACCCGGGTTTCACAGTGACAGTAATGCAGCCTGTTAAAAATCTCACCTTAATGATGGCATAATTTTCTTAAATATGTATAATTTGACCTACACTTCAAGGCATCAAAATTTATTCTAAATTATTCATTTAAAACAGAAATAGAAACAAAACATGTAAAAATTCCATGAAATATCTTTGTTTTTAGATCTGACAAAAACCACAACATTAAAAAACTGTGAATAAAATGTATTATCCATTATAATGGCACCTCTCAGTAGGTGGCATTAATTAAGGTGAAAAGTCCGTTCTTGAGCTACTGAAGCAGAGTAGTTTCTTCAAAAATAAGAATACATACACTGAAAACATTTTACATTAATAACATTAGCATATATGCATGAAATATAGGCTTTTATCTAGAACTTGTCAGTGAACTGAGAAAGAAGTGTCACTCTCTGCAGGAAGAGAGAGAGCACATTCCTTTCATAAACAGGTTTTTGGTGGAGTTACTGAAAATGTTTCTGAAGGACACGCTGATGTCAGCCGTGAAAAGAAGACATGACATGACTTTTTCTCTGCCCGGAGCATTCTGCATTAACGCAGGCACCGCTGTCTAGATTTTTTACACTGGAGTCACGCCTGCTCCGCCCTCAAATAGGCATCAAGGAGGGGCCAAGGAGAACAAAACTTCTGACCGGCCTGTGTTTATTATTATTTCGAGCTGCAAATTCCTTGCACCTTTATTCTTCCGATTACCCGCAGGTTGCAAAAAACAGGTTGTTTTAGCATGTAAGATTGAAAGAAATAAAGCAATGCAATGCAATAGAAATTTGTTATTTTTCACATTTGTTGAATGAGCATTTTTGTTAAAAATCCCCATTTAATTTGACAATTTATTTGTTTGTTTATTTACATTTTCCTTTACTTTCCATTACCATCACCAGACGTTAGCATAGCCCCTAAGGACCTAAATGTCAGTAAATGTAATAAATGTAATACCTCATGTCTTCTTTAGCACCAGTAAAATATTTAAATTCAAAATCTATGATGTACTAATTTACTGCATGCATGCTACTTTTAGTGATAGTTTAGGGATAATGGTGGCCTAGCAGGTAAGAAACCTGACTTGTAATCGGAAGGTTGCCAGTTTGAATACTGGACCGCCAAAGTGCTGAGCAAAGTACCCTCCCCACACACTGCTCCCTAGACGCCTTTCATGGCTGCCCACCAAGGGTGTTATTTAAATGCAGAGGACACATTTTGTTGTGTCACCGTTTGCTGTGCTGCAGTGTTTCAAAATCATTTGATTTCAAAATCTCAGTTGAGTGCAGCCTGTGACCTTGTCATATTTTTTCACATTTCTACAATGTTTTTATTTTATTTTTAGCTTTGAAACCTCAAGGAAAAAAATCATTGTTTTTCTATTTTGCAATATTGACCAGCAAGGTGGTTAACAAGGACAAACTACCCCCATTTTGAACATGAGTCTGTGGGTGCTAATACGACTATTTTGAGACATAAAACAGGGCTATATTGGCAGGGCCAGACTTCCAAAATTTCTAAAACCTGTGGCATTGAAGCACCAGCCAGGCACGGCAATCCAGTGACAGGATTGTAAATGATGATTTTATATTGTGTGCATTACCCTACACGTGTCTGTGCTGTGTTTATGTGTCCATGGCTCCTTCGTCTAACTGTTTGTCTGTCATTGAATATCAGCAAAGCTCAGCAGGTTTTACCACTCTCCTTGAACACTAATCCTGCCTCATCCTTCTCCAGGGAATGACATTCCCTATTTCCATATTAAAATATTGCTTTGAACGTGGAGCAGATTCCTCTTTAAATGTTCATTTCAAACTGCGTACAGTTTCTTCTTTGATTTCCTAGTTTTCATGAGGTTCTTCTACAAGTGTGTATGTACCTTTAACACATTTTGACATTGGCACCTGGCTTAAATTGGAAATATAGAATAAAAATACTTTATAAAATACTTTATTTGATCAATGCAGCAGTTCCAGATGTTGAGTTCCAGAATGGATAAACACTTATGCTAATTCAGGGCTGGAGAAAATTATTTTGGAAGTGTCATGGATGCTTTACCTCATTTACACTAGAATTCCTTTCATTTGCAAGAACCCTGTAAGTATTGCATGTTTCCTGCCATGGTGAGTGAGATGGAAAGCTCTTGTGAGTCTGACATTTCATCTGTCAGGTTTTGATAACTTGCTGTCATAGTACCATAGCAAATTGTACAGCAATATGCTTTTCCACCCATGAAAGGAAATTGGTCTTTGTCATAAACTTCGTGACGTCTTAATTTTGATCTCGCACAATGTTGAAGTCTGAAGCAGATGTGGGAAGGTGACTGACAGCTTGACCTATGAAAACAAACAGCTCTTTGTGGCATTCATACTATTTTCAAAAGGTCGAAATGTAAAACAGTGAGCTAGTGGTAGGTCTGAATATTAAGTTGTCAGCAGCGACAAAAAATTCTAAAAATTGCAAATGTAGAAAACCAAGGTAACCGAGAAACAGAGAAAAGTGAAAAAAGAAAAACCTAAATCTATTTGCGGATTACATTGTTTCAGTCAAAGAACCCGACAGTGCTCACAAGGCACTTGTTGACACCCTGTGATTTACTCAACTCACTTATGTTGAGACTGAAATGTACATGGTGTTCCTGTATACTAGGCTTTAGTTGCATGCACTGATGGGCACCAGTCACTGCATTTAATACACAGGGATTTGTGCAACCTATTGAAAACAGTATATATAAAAGTGATTTCAGAAAAAAAAAAAAACTCAAAGAAAGAAAGACTTGAATGGTTTGCTGGCTGCTTTGAGTCTTATTTAGACATTTTTTCTCTCAAACCAGGCCAATAGAAAAAACCTTCTCCAATCAGCCAGCTGGAAGTGCCTTTTCAAATGACATTGTTATGTCATGATCAGATCATATAACATCAAAGTCTTCCAAATAATCGTAAATAAGCATTTGGTCCTGTCATCTGATGTCACCTAAACTCTATAATCGCTCAGAGGCAACATTTACCTTCCCATCACATGGCACACTTTCACGCCTTGTGAGATTATTGCATGAAAATGAGATCACTCCGAGTTCATTACAGCCGTGGCAGATGAAGCATGCCACAGAAAGGCTCCCAAGTACATTCCAAGTGTCGCCTACTCCTGTGTGTGACTTACCCAGAGCAGAAGAAAAGAAACTTGGTTGGTTACTTACTTTACAAATATTTAGATTACAAAAGCAGACAAATGCCAAAATAGAGACAAGGCAGACATTAAACAGCTTTGTAATACTAATACAGCAGTTAGCACCATGGCCTCACACCTCACGCATGCTCTCCCATGTTGGGGTTGGTTTCTGGAAAAGGTGTGAACGTGAATGGTGTGTGGAAAATATAGGTAAACAACTAAATATTGAGAGAATTGCAATATGAATGTTCAGAATCATGCTGTTATAGAAGGTAGTATAAATTTGCATGCCAAATGCCTGTAAAAACCTGATGGTGTGAATACTGTGGTTTGAAGGCATGTCTGTGAAAGAGTTCAGTATACAAAGCATTATGTATTATATAAAATGCATGTCCATAATATGCTTTAATATATATATTTTACTCTGCTCACAATAAAGCTATATAAAGCAATATATATATCTATGGACCAGTGGTGGCCTCATGGGTATTGAAGCAGACTCATGACCAGAAGGTTGTGGGTTCAAATCCCAAACCGCCAAGGTGCCACTGAGGTACCCTTGAGCAACTGCTCCCTGGGTGCTTTCATGTCTTCCCACTGCTCACAAAATGGTGATAGGTTAGATGCAGGGGAATATTTTTGTGGCGAGAACCATGTCCTGTGCTGTGTGTTTCACAATGACAATTAATCAAATTTCACTCTTAAAATAATATTTTCTGACTTTTAAGTACCACACTGCATTGTAACATCACAATGTACATGTTTACTAAAAGCATGGTTAAATGCAAGTCAAGATTGCAATTAAAAGACACAGTGTTGTGCTTTAAAAGGCCAAATCCATCCACCACAGTAATTCAAGCTAAGACCATGGTGTCCCCTCTGAGCATAGAATAGCACTCAAGGTTCTACTGCATATTGAAGGGAGCTTGTGCTGAACAAATAACTCTTACTTTAAGATACTGTGAGTAGATTCAGGCTGGGACACATAAATCTGCCGCTGACACCCTCAGTGAAAGTCATTAGTCAGCTGCCGGGGCCTGGACACATGCCATGTCACAAGAACCTCCTACATTCCTTGGCTGTAGTGCTTTTGCAGGCAGTCTTTATACTCATTCATCTAATGGAAGCAATGAAATCAGGTGAATGGAATTCATTCTGATGTTTTCCATTTAAGTTCCAAAGTCATGCCAGCTTCTATGTTTTAATGAATATGGAAGTAGTGAAATTCTTTTTCATGTTGAGAACATTAGAGTATGTCCTTTGCAAAGACATATAACAGTTTATACATTGAATCAAATATGAATATGTAAATGCTGGAGTGTCGTATGTTTCACACCAAACTACTGAACAGGGACAACATTTTATTAATTTCAGTGAGACTAACCTGGTTAAATAATAAAATGTGTGTAGTTTTAATTTGAAGCCATGATAAGAGCAGTATATATAAGCAGGTAAATAACTGTTTTGAATAATTTTAATGTTATTTTTGTCAAAGTTTGTGTATCCAACATGAATTTGAATGTTAAGGCAAAAAAAAAAGACTTTACATTACATTTCTGAAGGTCATATGAAGGTACATTCTTCCTCAGTATGTGAAGAAAAAATGGACTGACAGCAAGAGAGAGCGAGAGAGTGTGTAAGTTATAAAGAAAATATTTACCAAAGCAAGAGTAAATTCAAAGTGACAGGACATTCAGGGAAGGGTAATGCAGTGTAGCATGACCGAGTTGAAAAGATTTGAAAAGGTCTGTGTGTTTACTCTTTTGATGGTACCAATGCCTAGGATGTTTTGTGCAGAAACTGGACAATAAAAGAGATTTTGGTAAATCAATGAGAAGATAAACAAAATAAAATTTGACTTTTGAGATTACTTCATTTGACTCATTGCGGCCTTGACAGTATGTAGGTTACTTCTGTTATTTTTAGTTGCATTTCGCTAAGAATGGAATAATACACAATTGACTGGAATGTTTTGGCTCTATTTTAACAAAACTAATAATAGCTCATATTTTAAATAATAAATGCACATATTATAAATAAAATTAATAGTGTCTCCTCCTTGAACTGTCACCTTATTGTGGCCGAGGAGTTTGAGAGCCTAGGAGCTATGTAGTCTGGGGCACTTGGTGTACCTTGTAAGGTCTCCCATGACAAATTGGGAGGTAAAGGGTGAGACAAAGAATGGCAGAAAGAACAAAGAGCCAGTGTAGCTGGCCCGGAGGCTTTCCAGGGTCCCACTCTGGAACCAGGCCTGGGGTTGGGGCCCATGAGCGAGTGCCTGGTGGCCGGGATTTCACCAATAGCACCTGGCCAGGCCCAGCCCGAACCGGATACATGGGCTCATCTACTGTGAACCCACCATCTGTAGGAGGAACATGAAGGGTCCGGTGCAATGTGGATCGGGTGCCAGACCAAGGCCGGAGCTTTGGCGGTTCGATCCCCGGACAAGGAAACTGTCTATTGGCGGGGAAGGAGATGGAGCCAGATATAGGACTCACCTTGACACATAGCATTGGCTCGGGAACCCAGGTCCTTGAGAAGGGTACACTTGGTACCAGGGCAGCCTAGGTAGCAGGTCGATCATTGACTTTGTAGTTGTATCATCTGACCTGCGACCATACATTTTGGACACTCGGGTGAAGAGCTGATCACCACCTGGTGGTGAGTTGGATCAGATGGCAGGGGAAGATGCCACGTAGACCTGGCAGACCCAAACCTATAGTGAGGAGCAGAAGAACTTGTCAAGGTGGTCTTCAATTCCCACCTCCAGCAGAGCATTGACCACATCCCAAGAGCAGTGGGGTTCGAATGGACCTTTTTCCGCTCTGCACTTGTTGAGGCGGCTGTTGCTAGCTGTGGTCGCAAGGTGGACAATGCCAGTCGTGCCAGTCATCTCATGGCTATGGATGTTGTAGGGCTGTCATGGTTGACATGTCTCTGCAACATTACATGGACGTTGGGGGCATTTCCGATGGAGTGGCAGACTGAGGTGGTGGTCCGCATTTTTAAGAAGGGGGACCAGAGGGTGTGTTCCAACTATAGGCGGATCACACTCCTCAGCCTCCCTGGAAAGGTCTACTCCAAGGTACTGGAGAGGAGGGTCCGGTCAATAGTTTGAGGAGGATAGTCAGATTGAGGAGGAGCAATGTGGTTTTCGTCCTGGCCGTGAAACTGTGGACCAGCTCTTTACCCTTGCTAGGGTGATGGAGCGGGCATGGGAGTTTGCCCAACCAATCCACATATGTTTTGTGGATTTGAAGAAGGCTTATTGTCACGTCCCTGTCTAGGGGTCAGGAAACATGACAACAATTGAGGGGAATGTGTGCAGTGGGAAGACACAGATACCAAGCCCAAGTGAAATATTGTGCTTTTATTTACAGTGAGCAACAAACCAAACCAAAAGTGCTATATACACAACAACACAACAATCCACAGGAGGACAACACACCATGAAAGGAGAGACAAAACAAATACACAACAAAGCCACAACTAACCACACTAATCACTAACACACAACCACTCTTATCCAACTCTAACACAATCCAAAAACTCCAACTCCAAAACCCTCCTCTAGCTTCCTCCTCCTCCGGCTCCACAACAATGAGCCCTGAATGGTGGCTGGAATGGTTCTTAAGTAGTTCTCTGGCCTGTGCGTTGATTGGCTGCCACTTGACGAGGGAATTGGTGGGTGGAACTGTACTCCAAATCTCCTCCCCCAGCAGACAGCCTAAAAGAGAACACGCACAAAACAGAGCACCCCAAGCCATTCTACGGCCTAAAGGACGTAACATTATGCATAGACAGCATAATGTATATACACCCCCCCACACACACACCCAGAGAATGTCTACTGTACTGTTTTATACTTTCCGTACTTATACCCTTGTAGTGTGTTTTATGTCTTGCACTGCCATTTTTCGTTTACTTTCTAACTTGCTAACAATCTCGTTGTCCAGGCAACTGTACAATGACAATAAAAGGTCTTTAGCCATGAGTCTTGAGTTTAAGGGATTGAAGCATTTTACCATGCCAATGCTTATGTAATGGTTGCATGCTTGTTTTTTGTGTGTTATTACATACCTGTTTTGATTTTGATTGCTTTATTCAATTGTTATTTCATTTTTCTTGATTCCATGCTGTATATTAAGGCAAGTTCATAATTTTTTCTCTCCCTTTCATTTCCCTTACGGGACCGGGTAACAATTTTTATATATATTTATTATGTAGTGGTACATATATATATTTTTTTATAAAAAAATAAAAATAATAATAATGTTATTTCTAAAGCTGTCTACATTTTATATGTAGTTTGGACATTTCTGTTTGCCATGTATGTGCCACTTCAATTTCCCTTACAGGAGCAGCAGGAGCGGAGGTGAAATAAATAAACTAGACTGCATAGTTTGTACCGTGAACACGACTGCGCACCTTGCGCCCACACACACCAGAACCAAAAAAATACAACACAATGTTGAGAGAGCTTTCACCCAGTTACACTTACCTGCTAACACTAACATCAACAACAGTCACCGAGTGAGGCCATGGTGCATTGGATGAAGCAGGAATTTGGCAAGTTCTGGGAGTCTCCTGCATACTGATCGGGACTCCCTGCTAGCCGCAAATTGAACTACAGCAAACAAATAGACTGCACACGAGACAGTATAATGTCCATTATACACTTGAAAGAAGCACAAACACAACAAACAGGGAAAATTTGTGTATGTGTAGATTACTGTATGTGTTGACTGATGCCTGTGTTGCCTGTAGGTTATAAACACATGTAGGTTATGTACACATGTACAAAGGGCATGGATGTTGGGTAAGATCGCAGGTTTAAATCCTGAATCGCTAAGGTGCCCCTGAAGTACCGTTGACCAACGTACCATCCCACACACTGCAACTTCGGATCATGGCTTCTCACAAGGTGCTAAAAAAAGTCTATTGTTATTGAACTATTTAAGTTCATTAAATAGGTGAAATTTGAAGTTGTTGAAAGGCTGAAAGTGTGACTATTTCTAACAACTTTTCAGACCCCTCTTAATGACTTTATTACCCAAAAGCGGCAAGTGACAAATCTGGTGACATTTTTTACAAGCCTTAGCTACTGTAAGGTTCTCGGCAGGACCAGGTCTGTCACAGCAGGGGACATCCTGACACCTCAAAAGATCCACGAGAACCAGGAAATGTAATCGGTCCCACTGACTATTATTACCAAATGGTCACAAGAACATTTGGAACATTCTGCTTCTGGGGGAAGCAGAAGCGTTCCTTAGTTTTTTAATTTGAGTACAATATATATGGATGTATCATGACAATACATGCGTGTTTAGATTTATTCTCATTGTCTCAATGTCCCCTGTCACATAAATTAAACAGATCTAAGATATAACAAATATGCTAAAACCAAACCATATCAACATCAAAGGTCTCCAACATATGCGGGGTTGTATTGTGACCCCCCTCCCCCCCTGCAATTATGGGGGTTATTAAGAACTCTGCTACCTGTCTTTTTATACAGTGCTGTGTGTAACATCTGTTGGGTATGTTCGATTGATTTTCATTCTATCATTCTATCTTGTTTTTGGACATTTAAGGAACTGTATTTATTATCTCTGTAAAGCTAGGAAGATTAGGTATCATAATAAATGTAAATATTGATATCTTTAATCTCTAGTCTTGTTATAGAATATTCTGTCAACTAAAGTTGTTGGTTATAGAGGGAACTTTCTGATCATGTGGCAACAAGCCAGATTTATTTATGTTTAAAGAACTTCTTGATCGTATAGCACGTAAGCAGGAATTTTGTGTGAACCATAGACAGTTCCTTTCATCCTGCCCCTGCTGTGATCAGCCTGTAAGTCGGTGAAATATGCATTGTAGAAAGTTATTTTATTAATTATACTTGATTTACTAACTGGCCACTGTTTTGCTGGTCAAGACTCAATAAGTCGATACAAATTCGCATAGTCTTTAGTTTCTCCTAACCTTCTAAATTATTCAGTCCCTATTGTCCTCTTCATTCCAACTACTCATTTAAAGTGAATAGTCTTGGTACCTACATTGGAGTCAGATAATACGGATCTAAAAGTATTTTTCTGGTTGATAAATAGTTTAGATTTCTATAATTGTTATTTTATTTGGCGTCAAAAAACCATCATACACGCTAAACCCTTCAACGTCATATCAGATTCCATTATTTTGCTAATAGGCAAGTTTTACACTATTGTGCTCCTCCACCTGCAGGTGCTCCTGTACATGAGTATGGAGTCCTGATCCATCCCAGCTGAAACCAATTTAGCTTGATTAACCACAACTCCATAAGAACCATGAGGCAGCACCCAGTAGGTGCTGTGACATAGTAGTGGAGCCGTGAACCTCACCTTGCATATGCTGTTTATGTTCCTGTCCTTTTGCCACATGCTTTAGGGCTTGTTTTTGTTCATTTCTGTTTTGTTTTCCTTTGTTGGCCCTTATGATAGTTTTTTTTTGCATTTCTAATAAATCTCATCGATCTCCATTACTCCACGAACCCGACACATGACCGCTACTTTCTGTACAACTTAGTTCACCTTCATCAATCGCAGCGCTCTGAAAAGGTCAAAGAAAATTATTTGCATACACGCATACTACATAATATCAGCTGATCAATCATTAACCTTTCCTGGATGTGAACTGCACACTCACCTATGAACCAGAAGACCACAAAGTCAAAAGGTACCACTAAGGTGCCACTGATCAAAGCACTGCTCCCCGGGCACCTTTCATAACACAGTGGGGCAACACTGTGGGGCAGTGGTGGCCTAGCATAGGGGCAGTGGTGGCATAGCGATTAAGGAATCCCGAACCGCCGAGGTGCCACTGAGGTGCCACTGAGCAAAGCACTGTCCCCACACACTGCTCCCCGGGCGCCTGTCATGGCTGCCCACTGCTCACTCAGGGTGATGGGTTAAATGTGTGCACAAATGTGTGTGTATCACATGTGACAATCACTTCACTTTAAATGTTTTTAGATAACATTTGAGAATAATTTGGACCAAACCAGCAGATGCACATTTAAACAGTTTTCAACAAAGATAAATAGATTACAAGTAAAAAATAAATAAAATATATAGTCTACAATAGAATAACTTAAAGTAAGAAGTGTGTATGTTGGACTATCACTGTTATGCTGGGAGCCAAAATTTTACATATAGAAAATATACAAAGCATTAATTAATATGCTTCTTTAAAATCCCATTATTCTTTTTTGCATTTAACTATGTGTTCACATAATGAATATTTATCATGTCTTTTTTTATGTGTGGACTTGTAATTAAATATAAGAAAATAGTGTACAGATGGAAGGATAGAATTTGGTACAGACACTACCACCTCCACTGACTTCTACTCTAGTTTCTGGCAGTTGTATGTAATGTTAGATAATCAAAATCTAGGCACATTGCTAAGAGCCTTGTCACATATTATCAACAGTCTGAAATATTTCATTCCAGGCTCTGAGGAAAGAAGCTAGCTTGCCATGCACCATAGCCTTATTAAGTTGGTGTGATGTAATTATGTAACCAAAGAGTAAAGTGCCTCAGCGTGTGTTCCAGCATCTTATTCCTTGATGGGTAACTTTATTCACAGATGCTAATGAAGCAGCTGGTGCACCAGTTGTCCCCTAAACTTGTTTAGTTAGCTAGCATTCTTACAGAGTTTGCCAATAAGACAATGACTACTGGGAATTTGACCGTGCAATGTGTGATATGTAACAATTCCACCATACAGAGTTAAAACAATGTGGAGTGTGGAGTTTACAACCCATTGCAGCTCATTTTGCAACATCTCAGTGGCACTGGACTGCAATTACACACAAAGGATTTGAATTCATAATGAAGAGACTAATGAACAGGTATTGTTTTTTTGTTGTTTTCTTTGGCCCTTAGCAGAGATGGTGTAGGCTACTGAGAAGCCATCTGTAACAAGGCTTCTACAAAAGTTCTCAAGCAAATGTTTACATGTGGTGTTTTATTGCAAATTTTTAAAGCATCACACAGCATCAAATGCATCGAATATGGCTTTACAGTTTACCCGCAATGAGTTCCTATATTCCTGATTGTGTTACGTGTATAAATGTATCCTTTCCCTGTACTGTTCTCGTTGGTCATTTGTCTTTTATCTTTCACATCTCGTCAGTATGAAGCCCCTGTGCCTTATTTATTAAATTCCCATGTGTGTGAGGGTGGTAGTAGCCTAGTGGGTAACACACTCGCCTGTGTACCAGAAGACCCAGGTTCAAACCCCACTTACTACCATTGTGTCCCTGAGCAAGACACTTAACCCTGAGTGTCTCCAGGGGGGGAGCCTGTCCCTGTAACTACTGATTGAAAGTCGCTCTGGATAAGGGTGTCTGTTAAATGCCGTAGATGAAATGCCGTAGTTGTGCGTTTGTGTCCTCCTTCCCACCACATTGTACATCCTGTCCATCATACAATCTGCAAGTGAAAGTGAAGTGATTGTCATTGTGAAAGACTGCACCACAGCACATGGTGACACAACGAAAGGTGTCCTCTGCTTTTAACCCATCACCCTTGGTGAGTAATGGACAGCCATAACAGTCTGTGGGATCGGTTCTTTGCTCAGTGGCACCTTGGCGGATTGGGTTTCGAGGAGGCAACCTTCTGATTACGAGTCCATTTGTTTACCCGCTAAGCCACCACTACCCCCATGCAGTGGACATTTATTTGACATGCTTGATTGACAAAATCTGCCTCTTTTATTCTACAATATAATATAATGAATAACAAAGCTTAACCACTAGACCACCACTCCCACTAGGCCAATCTGTTTGAGGAACCTAAATAAATCTGTCAATATTGAATTATGTAATAGATGCAAATACATTGTAAATTATATATTCTATTGTATATTATATATTGCATTTATATGTAATAGAGCAAATCTGATATTATTCATATTATATTGGCAGTTTTCCTCTATAATGTACATACAGTATATATATTTATGAGTGAAGTGAAATTCTCTCTAGAGCAGGTTTGTGTTGCTTGCAGGGTATATGCTGAAATACAGAAAGGGCTCTTTGAACAAATAGCACATTATCAGTATTGGCTAAAACAGAAACTAACAAGCAAGCTTTATTTTTTTTACTATATACTGGCTTGTATATAACTTTAAACAAGGGAGTTATGGAGTAGGAGTTGAAACCAAAACTTTTGATGGGTTCTCCAGGGCAACAAGGCATGAACAGAAGGTATTGGCTAAAACAGAAACTAACAAGCAAGCTTTATTTTTTTTACTATATACTGGCTTGTATATAACTTTAAACAAGGGAGTTATGGAGTAGGAGTTGAAACCAAAACTTTTGATGGGTTCTCCAGGGCAACAAGGCATGAACAGAAGGTATTGGCTAAAACAGAAACTAACAAGCAAGCTTTATTTTTTTTACTATATACTGGCTTGTATATAACTTTAAACAAGGGAGTTATGGAGTAGGAGTTGAAACCAAAACTTTTGATGGGTTCTCCAGGGCAACAAGGCATGAACAGAAGGAAAGGAAAGGAGGGGAAGTAAAAAAACAAGAGCATGGATGTTAGACTGCAGTGGGCGCACACACAGGAGACTACAGTGACAGAATCAAACCCCACCCACAATCTGTGCTTTCAATTTAATTTTAAAATCACACATTGATAAAGCTGAACTTGTGACTAATTCAATCTACTGCCATTATACCATAAATTAGCTTTTGAGTATACAAATGGGAGTCATGTAAATTCTTCTTTTCATTTACAATGAACAAATACATTGTCATGTTTATTATATGCTGCATGCATATATAATGTTGAAATGAATCTGAAAAGTCATGTAGGAAAGGATTTGTTTTGGAATCTTGTTTAATTTTATGTCTCATGGTGAAGTTTGCTAATTGAAGAAAATGAAAAGAATCTTAAGGTCTACTTTAACTCTGATTATGTGGGCTCAATGTTACCATAGCAACATTGTGCACTAATGTACTCTGCAGTCCTAATCAGATATGATCTGTGGCCTACATTATTTGGCAAGTATATTTCTGAAATATCTACACTATCATTTGGCCACTGTTTAGTTATGTAAAAGGAAGAATACTCTCTCTCACTCTTTCTCTCAAATTGTTTCATACAATCTCTATCTATCTATCTATCTATCTATCTATCTATCTATCTATCTATCTATCTATCTATCTATCTGTCTGTCTGTCTGTCTCTCTGTTAGTTAACCATCTAAGGCCCTTCAGGGTCTGCAGTATATCCATTTTTAAGTGGAAGGATACAAGGCGAGCGATGCTCTGTTGACTGTCAGGGCCTGCATCTATACTGAGCATTGACTAACATGGCTATGAGGCTGCTACCAGTCAAAAGTAAGGGTTTTGCATTTCTTACATTATTTAATTGAACTGACACCAGACTATGAAATAATGTGAGAATTCTGTAATAACCAAAAAAATGCAAACAATGCAGAGAGCAATATATCTTGCATTGGATTCTTCAAAATGGCATCCATTTTAGTCTCCATAACCACCACAGAGTCAACTGCATGCACAGTAATAGAAGGGAAAGGTAGTCAGACTAAGAACATCATGCTTCTAAACTCCCTGAACTATAATATGCAAACAATGCAGAGCAGATGTTTCATTAAATATTTATTTTCCCTTTTGTTGAATATGTGTCTAAAATGTCAATTAAAAGAAGGGCTGTTTTCAGTTAACAAAGGCTCTAACAGAGAATGGATACTAATTACCATGTGTCACTCATGATTGATTGACGAGTAAATATTTCCATTGCTCATTTTCTATTACATTTTTTTTTCATTGTCAAAATTATTATAGGGAACAAGTTATTACAGGGTACAAATAGTCATTAACCTCTCAAACCACCAGCATTGCTCCCCATCAGTGACCAATGTGACTGTGTCTATGTAATGCAGTACCTGCATTTAGCATGAAACTGATTTTTTATTTTTTTTGGAACCAAATATATGAGACACTGGTATACGTGAAGAACAAGCTCTGTACATTACCTTCTATTAAAGTAATCTGAAACACAGTACTGAGAGATGTCAGCTTTCGGGCTCTGTGCTGTTGCCTGTTATGCTCTGTTACATTTTAGATACATTAAATTGTGCTTTATTTACTCCTGTGAAAAATAAGCCCACATCTGAATGCAAAAGAAATTAGCTTGTGTGATCACACTAGAGATTAGATTTTACAGGCAACGAACATGAACAACACACAGCATAACAAGATGCCATGTTCCTCTAAACCTAAATCAAAGGTTAAGGTCTGGAAGACGTTGCCTTTTTAATACCCCTGTAGTAGTTGCCATGGACACCAGAAGAGTTGTGCATCCTGCTTTAAAGTCACTGTTTGTTTGCTGTCTAATAAAACCCTCCACCAATCTGTAGTTCTTGACAGTGGCAATTAGCCAGCCAACACTTCCCCAGACTCAAACCATTTCTTCATTACCGGTTTCTTTTTCCTATTCCTGACAGTTTACCTTCTACAAGAGGAGCTTGGACCCATTTATTGTCCTCTTTGATCTAAACTAGAGGGTATCTCATAGGCAACAGGGCCACATATTAAAAAAAAAAGTTCAAGAATAAGGTGAAGCCCATGTATTACCTTTCAGTCATCTGCTGTTACCACTGAAACTAAAATCCTTTATCTCCCCATTAATCCACAAAAAGGGCAAAAGAACATTTCCTAAAGCAGAGTTTCAAAATGAAAATGCATGACCCCCTCACTCACTACCAATGTTAACTGAAAACTGCAGAAAAGCATTTTTTCAGGTCTGATAAAGGAATATTCCAGGCAGGGTTCAGGCTTTCTGCTTCATGTGAAAAACAGCATACTTACCAAAGCATGCATGCTCTAATCAGTTCCCGCTTTCACGTAGATAATGAAATATTTGATAATTTCACCAAATGTGAGGGTTTATTGAATTCACTTGATGCATGTAAACAAGATACACTTGACAGAACAATTAAACTAAAAAAAAGAGAGAGAAGGACAGAATGCAGCCATTGTTGATGCCTCTCATTCCAAAATGAAGCACTATGTGTGCAATTATGCCACCCAACAATGAGCACTAAGCAGATGCATTGGATCTGTGCTGAGTGAATGTGCAAAGGAATGAAAGTAGAAACATCTGCTGCCTCATTAGGATCCGAAGAAGGAAGCAGAGAAGGAAGAGGAAGGGGGACCAACAAGATTTTATGCAAGAAGGGAATAGACACGCATTGCCAAGAGCTGCTCTCCACCAATTCACTGGTTGCTATTACAATGTTTTTTTCTGTTATAAAGAGCAAAAGACATTCATCTAAACTGGCGTACTTAACTGTTTGTGTTATTGCCTGTTTCGTCTCATGAGTGTGTAAAACCATCCAAGCCGTAACTGTACTGTGCTGCCCAGTTTCCTTTGAAATAATAAATCTGAATTAATACAGACTTCCAGCTGACAGCAGGCAGATAAGAAATTCAATGTGACCTCATGGGTTTTTGTAATGGCCTTGTGTCACTGTGGACCTTAGCTCCATTTGGATTAGGTTTAGTTGATCAATATGAGTACATGCACACCACATCCTCAGCACAAATAACTGGTCCATTTCATTCCTAGGCAGCATATGCTGAGAAAAAAATGACCACCTTGTAACTGACTATTTGTGGAATGTATTGTTTTGTGTCAGTAGCACCCAGTGCACACAGTAAAATGCCGTCTCTGTATCCCCTGAGGGAGCAGTGGGCAGCCATGAAAGGGACGGCACTTTGACAGTTCAGGATTTGAACTCGCAACCTTTTCATTACAAGTCTGCTACTAGTCACCCACTGTATCATTCTATGATTCTTGTGATAAATTGCCTTGTAGTTTTCAGATGTCCATTACAGTGTCACATTGACGGGCTAACGAGGAAAGTAAGCGCAGAGGCGGGACATAAGAGAAAGAATGATTTATTCACAAACACAAATCAAACCGGCGCGATGCCCGAAAACAGGGGAAACACAGGAGATCAACAGAAACTAGCCTGCAGGCGTGTGACAGAACACAAAACAACACTACCTTTGCAAGGTCCACAAAGAAGGTCAGGTTCACAAAAGAATGTCGCAGCTGCTGATAGGTGGCTGCATAGCGCCTTTTAACTGCTGTCAGGATTGGGCACAGGTGATGTCTCCAGCTTCAGCCAATCCTGACATACAGAAAAGGCAAATGCAAGGTCATTTTAATGACAGATGATGCCATAACCAAGGATCCCACATGACTCAGCGGTTGCCAGGGAATATTCGGCAAACAGGTGTCATGCAACTTTTTTAATGTGGTCGCTTGGAAAAGATGTGTGAATTTTAATGAGGTTGCGGCCTGCCCACTTTCAGTTTCAAGCACCTTACCTTGAACAGTGTGACTCAACTCAGAGGATGGTGTGAGAAGAGGCTGCCTCTGTGACAGGGACTGTGAAAGACGGGCTAATTGGGTTAGTATAAAATATGTGCCCAGCACTGTAAACTCAATGCATAGTGATTAATAATTACAAGTCTGTTACCAACTCCCCGGTTCTTGACCGACTGCCGCGGCTGCTGAGGCAGTATAAACACATGCAAATTGCTCAAACTGAGAGGGACATCTAAGTGACATTTTGCATGTGAAAACATGGCCTAATTCCATGAAAATTGACCTTTTTATGTTTACTTTTGGGGGGAGCAGTTTAAAATGGGTCAATGCACCATATACCATTCATTTGGGGCTGATACTAGCATAGTGTCCAGTCGTACGTCTCTGTCATGAAATTTCAAACAACTGCCCATGTGACCAGTATTGTATATAACCTTAAGGGGAACCTGCACAAATCACCAATCCAATTTGCCCTCTCTCTGCTGCAGTCTACTGGTTTAATTTCTCCAGATTCCGCTGTGGTGTGAAGTGAGATGTGAACAGAATAATGACATCTATGCTAATATAGAAACCAGTCAAGGGATGCCAACGACACGATCATTCAAAAGAGATGGGCATATTATCCAGTTTAAACTGCTTTATCGTCAGGTTTTATCAAAATTGATCACATGAATGGTCTCGTCACCACTGGTCTCTTGCTGGTTGAATACTAAAAATAAGCAGACCAGCTGCTCTTCCTGAGAAGGGGTTGAAAAGCTGGGCATCCATCTTGCTTAACTGTGTAAAAGAGTTGTGTTTCAGAAGCTCTGAAGGGGGGGATTATGCATAAAAATAAGAGCTCTCTGTCTGCCAAGAAAGTCAATGAAGCTGTACAGGGATCCATGCCGGGTGGGGACAAAATTAGTCCAGTCAGCAACAGCCTCTTTAGTTTGAAAAATGACAAGATGTACATAATCATCTTTAAAAAGATCTAAGTACCCCACAAATCAAATTAATTATTAAGCCCTTTTTTGTGCTGGCATAAATGAGTATACTTTTCACATGTAAAAAACTGACAAGTAGAACACAATGCTCAATTCAATAAAATTCTCTGAATTAGAATGCATATTTTTTATAATATTAACACCATCTGGCTACTATTGTATACATACCGTACACATATTAACATGATATCAGGTGAACCTTTAAATTCTGTAAGTTGTGAGTAGGGCCAGGTGGATATCTTTTCATCAATTACATTATGCATGGTACATTTCTGTATATATGGCAATATTTATTCTGTTGAAAGTTTGATGGCAATACAACAGTAAAATGTAAATATATTTACATTTTACTGTTATATAAGTTACAAATAAAGACATTAATACATAAATAAAATGAATGGCATGGATGTTACTAAGGCACTTAAAATGGATGTTTGCAAATTCCTTTGGAGTGTTTCTGATTTGGGGGAACTTTTCGTTTTGTTCCACAGGACAGTAAATCTGCTGTATGGGTGACCTTCAGCTAATGGGTCACTGAAACAAAGTGGATCTGTCACTACAAAAAGCTGCAGAGGGCTTCTCAGAATGGGAAGACCTGGATGCGGTGCAACCATCAATCGGGGTTACACTCCTCTTCATGGCTGGAAGACTCTCTACTCAAGTTTCCTACTCTTTGACTAATTAATGTCAGTTAAATGAGCTCTACCATCTTCTTTGAAGGGTAATTATACCATTTTACGACCCACTGCCCATATGTCACTGCTCGCTATAAATTAAACTGCTTCTCCTGAAATTTGTCTAAGAACACTGGTTAGAGTGTGCCAGGCTGTGGTGAATAATTGCACAAAATCGAAATACTTCAATGAAAAAGAAAAGTTCAATGAAAATGTAATGTGGAGAACTTGGTTAATTTGAGTTTGGGGCCGTTAAGACATCTTATGTACGTTAAGCAGTTATACTGGCCCTCTGATCCGTTCCCAGTTGTAGAGGCTCATTACTGTGAAATGTGTGTATGTCTTCTAACCTAATGCCATGTGAGAAGTGTGCTGGGTTTTTCCATTCCCAGCTCTCAACCCTTAGATTACAGTCCTACCACCATGCATTGCAGAAGCTGAGATCCCTGGGTCTAATTACAGCGTTAAAGCCCGGGTTCAGGCCATCAGCAAAAGGAATATCAGAAATCCAGCACAGTCACAGGGACCTAATCTCTCCCCCTTAACTCATCCTTTAAACTTTAATTAAAACGATTCCCAGGTCTGCCCTCTCTGTCGGTCTATCTGAGACTCTCATCACTCTCATTAGAAGATCAGCGGTCCCCAAACACCAAACTCTGAGATCTTTGAAATTACCTTGTGTCATGTGATTCGGTCCTGTCAGGTTTCTCACAAGAAACAGGGCTCAGTCCAGCCATTAATTTTTCTCATATGAGAAAGAGAGGAGACTTTTGTTTAGGGACATATGCATTGAACCCAATAAATTAAGCAATTCTCTTTTCCTTCGGCTCATACTTCATTCCATTTGCATGAATGATTATTACAGTGTGTAATGTATACTAAAATGCTTGTTCAATATCTTCCTTTTAATACACTCCAAGATAGACACAAATCTAATTATGCTTTGGTGTAATTGTGTTCTGCTGTGTCGGCCCCCAGCACAGCAATGCTCTCTGGGAGTTTTAACTTCATCAAACACCCCTGCCTTTTTATTGACACTCTGGTCAGAATGAAATAAAGCTGGTTAGGGAGGCCTGGTGTTCATGACATTCATGGTGTTTGTTAAAGCAGCGGAGCAGCTATGTTCCTTCTTGGCACCAGAATTAAACGGCCAGTGATTGATTAAGATGTTGTCATGCCACGCGAGTGAAAAAAAGGATGATGCACAAAAGCTTGACGTTACAAAATCGAAAAAGAAAAAGAGCATGATGGCCAAAACACAAAAGATAAATAAAAAAGAATATCAGGAACATCCTCATCATACAAAGCACGATACCTTATACTGCATTCAGTCTGACAAATAAAGGGTTCTAATCCCGCACTCTGCATTAGCGAGAGCTGTGGGGAATCAGAACCCATTAATGCCTTTGATTAAGTGCCATGGGCACCCAGGCGTCACAGTATCAAATGTCAATGTAACCAATATCCAATATCGGTATTGGATATTGGATATCAGGTATTGGTAAAGCAACCAGGTGCACACGCTTTCCTTTTTTATTGTTCTGTCTTCTTGTACTGTTTAAACATATTAAAGATCTGTGGAGAGCCTCATGCCAAAATGCTTTTAGCTCCTGGATAACGCACATCTGCTGCCATGTCTCTTTTTCTGGGCCCATCTGTTCTGTACTCTGTCAGGCTATAAAGAGTTTTGTGTCCAACTTGTCTGAGGTAGACTCATTCGCAGCACCCATCTGAACACTGTACCGCTGCCTGGCCTTTGATGTTAAGAATGGGGGTGTATGTTTGGCATCTTGATTTTCAGTTGGCAGACGGTCCATCTGAGGCCAGCATCAAAGTTCCATTTACTGCTGGCATATCACTTGTCACAGGGCTCTTAGGTGAGGACCTGCTGGGTATGTATATGTATATACACACACAGTCATGTGTGTGTGTGTATAAAAATAAAACCTTTAGATTGCTAACTCCCTCCCAATCTTGCCAAACCCCCACCCTCTGTTCTTCCCCAACCTCTGGTGTTGATACAGCTGAAGAGAGGAACTCTGTGAACCTGAGACAGCAGGCCTGTCATTCCGGCTCTTTCTTCTTTCCCTCTCTCTCCTTGTACTGGATGTAATGGGCTTTAAAGATACAATGAAACCTGGAAAAGCTAATGTTACAGCCGAGTGAGCTTTCTATAAGGTAAATTCACCACAATTCAGTGTAACCTTCTCAAAGCAACAGTGATAGAAAACTTTGACAGCAAAAACACTGAAACTTTTTCAAACGAGACCATCACAAAATAACAGTGAAACAAGAAAATGAATGCATCAAATTTGTCTTACAGAAATAATTAAAGAGAAAAATAGTCAGTGTAGGGAACCTTTTTTTCCCCCTGAACAACCACCTCGAGGAAAAGTCTGCCTGTTCTGTTCCCCTTAAATCCCCACAAATAAGGAAACTTATTAAAGTGAAAAGTTGGTTGTCAGGCGGAAAGATGCCAAGCAGCAAGATAGAAATTGGTTAGGACCTCACTTCACAACTGTCAGGGTTTTACTGTTATGTGAATGTTGCTGGCCTTTTTATTAGAGACACACCCCACCCGAGACTTGGGCAGTGATACCAATTTAACCTTACTCCTGCATTAATGTCACTGCTGGCCAGATTTGGGTTCAGTGCAGGTCATTTGTTTGCATTAATGCAATTGCTAGCGTCAGGGTTTTGTGTTCTCAGAGATAATTACATTGACAAATGATACAGGCGTGTTTGTTTGTTTTCTGATATGATCACAACAACAACATTTATTTCGTGCATAGACCAAAATCACAAACATTATGTTAGTCGACATCAAGGCAAATGAAGAGCTTTAAACTGAGCCAATCAGACTGCTTTTATAGTGTAAAGTATGTCGGGTGAACATTGAATTAGCCACAAGTTTAGCAAAAATAGGCACACATGAATACACACACTCTCAGTAATTCAAAGAGCACTTTCAGAAGTGGATTGATTTGTATGCTTTTCATCTATGTATCACCACAATGGAGACAAACAGAAAATCATAATGTGTCTTCTTTCCCATTCCAACATGGAAATCACAGTTAGTTTCTACAAAAGCAAATCACATAACCGGGGAGAAAGGTCACAAAGGCCAACCCTAGAGTTAACAGAGCTGCATGGACATCAAATGGAAGCAAGGCTTTGATTACGTTGACTGTCTCTGCTGGCAAATGAAACCTCGTTTCCTGACATGCATGGTATGTGCAAAGTATGCAGAAGTGAATACAAATGGGGTCTGGTTTTAAAGAGTTTATCCACAGAATCTTGCTGATACAGTAGAGGAACACACAGTAGAGGAATACAAAAAAATCATGCTTGAACATTTAACCTTCACATTCTGACATCTCTTCTGTTTATGTGTTCTGTGGAGAGTATGATGCAGAGGTAGAGGCAAAGTTGCATTGTTTCCATGATGAAATGAAATGACAGACTTTCTAAAGCAACACTTCGCCACTACTGTCAAAAGTAAACAAACCAACAATCAATTCTAAAGGCCTGAGACCTTCATGTAAAAACCTTTTGTAGATTTCAGGCCACGTGTGATAAGAATTGGACTGACAATATAGACTAAGGCTTGGGTGTTATTTTGTCATCTATCATCATCATATATTTTTGACCTTTTCCAATTTTTCTTTTTTTTTATGTTACAGCCTTATTCCAAAATTGATTTAAATAAAAGAATTCTACACACAACACCCCCTAATTTGAAAATATATTACGTGAGGTCTTTTTAATTAAAAATAAAAAAACTGAGAAAGCACATCTACATAAGTATTCATAGCATTTGCCCTGAAGAGCAAAATTGAGTTCAGGAGCATCTGAGCATCCTCTGGTCATCCTTGGATGTTTCTGGTGTCCACTTGTGGAAAAACAAACTGTTGGAAAGACACACACCTGTCTATGTAAGGTCCCACAGTTGACAGTTCATGTCAGAGCACAAACTAAGCATGAAGTCAAATAATTGTTTGTAGACGTATGAGACAGGATTGTCTTCAGGCACAAATATGGGGAAGGTTACAGAAAAATGTGTGCTTCTTTAAGGTCCCAACAAGCACAGTGGCCTCCCTCATCTATAACTGGAAGAGTTTCAAAACCAACAGGATTCCTCCTAGATCTGGCCAGCTACCGGGGGCCGGGGGGAGTGGTGATAATCTGTGAACCAACTAGAACCCCGAATTGAATCCGATTGAACAACCTAAAGGAGCTTGATAGGTACTACAAAGAGAAATGGGCCAAACTGGCCAAGGAAAGGTGTGGCAAGCATGTTGCATCATACTTCAGGCTGTAATTGATGCCAAAGGTGCATCGACAAAGTATTTCTCAGATTTCTTTTTTTTTATAAATTTGCTAAAACCTCAAGTAAACTTTTTTCACACTGTCATTATAGGGTGTTGTGTGTAGAAATATGAGGGAAAATGCATTTAATCAATTTTGAAATAAGGCTGCAAGATAATAAAATGTGGGAAAAAGTGATGCACTGTGAGTACCTTCTGGATACACTGTATGAATCATAAGTAGAGCTGGTTTTGTAAATGGCCATGTTTGTACCTGCTTAGACATGGATTTTCATACATTACATAGCTTTCAAAGGACCTGTTTATGCTTCGAACAAACTGTACATTTTGTTTTTACTGTTAAACTTGTATGTGTAAATACTGCTGCTGAGACATTTTCTCAGCAAAGTGGGACAGTTTTCTGTAAATTAACAAAGGTCATGTTTACCTTTGTCTGAACCTACATGCAGATTCATCCAATCTTCTTAATGGCATTAATTTGCCCTGAACTACATCTGTACAACAAAATCTGCATAATTGCTGCCAGGTTCAACTTAATGTGCTCCCTCGGAAAGTGTAATAGTTATTTTTTGGAAAAAGGAATGTACAGCAAATATAAACTAATGCATATCTCAGAGGCGTTGTGTCTAGACGCAAATGACTGAGGACTGAAGTCATTCCATATGGGAACTGAATTTTAATCAGCAGAAAGCTTGTTTTTGATTCTTCGTTGCATTGCAAAACATGCTGTTGCTACAATAGACCCACTTTGGTTTTGATGGTTTTGCATTTTTTTTATATATATATATATATATATATGTAATATGCCAATTTTTTACTTAACTGTAGGATGCAATTCAGATTCACCAAAAAAATAAAAATAAAACATGCTCTATTGATTGGCCTGCCACGCTGCACAACACAAGAGCTTAATATTTTCCAAGGTACCTCGAGCATTCATGACTGGAAGTACAAGATTCTGTACTGTTTGAGGCACGATCAATTCCAACAAAACAGACAGTCATTGCTTTTTCAACAGGCATCAGACTGACGTGTGGAGCAGTGAGCTGCATTAGTGAACTTTAGAAGACACTGTGTGGAAAGTTACTGGGTTTTCATGAAGGCCAGTTCCTGCTCAATAATGTAAGTCCACAAAAAATTTATATTTGCTGAAGTGATAGTCATGCAGCTTTTTTTTTCTTTACTATTTTCCTACATTCATAACAGTTTCACAGCACTACATTTTCAATAATCTGACCCCTACAGTGAGATATTAGTGGGAAGCAGTGGGCACAGTTCTCATGACAATACACATAATGGGGTTTCTTTGTGATTAACCACTGGCCAGACTGAGCTGATATTAATGTTTTTTAACAAACTAAGTGGGAGGGAGGGTCCCAGGTAGTGGGCCCCATGTTTTGATGTCCATAATAAGGTGTCTCTGTGAGTACAGGCTTAGGAGGTTGGGAGAGGGTAACAAATTGCCCTGCAGAGCTTCTCTTTTTGCTGGCAACTGGGATCAAACAAGGAGCCACTGAAGGTTAAGAAGTAGTTTGCAATTCTGAATGACAAGCAGGTAATGATGTCCCAGGACCTGTTCCATATTGATGTATATTATAAATACCAGAGAACTTCTGACCCAGGGCAGAGCAGAACTTATTTGAAAAGTAATGAGGGAGGATATTAATGATAAGTCTAATGACAGAGCCGAAAGCCGTATTATTGACATTTGATATATTTTGGCAAGAGGCACAGTATTCATAATTTTTGTAAATCGCTTTAAAACTGCAGAATTTGGCAACCATAGGGACTTATTAACACAACGAGAAGCTCAAGTAAAGAAGAAATGCAGAACTTCTGCAGACTACTATTAAACATCTAACTGGAAAACATGTCTATAGTCTAAAATGATAAGATATAAAACACAAGTCCTACAAACCAAAAAAAAAAATCTGACATGACTGGCTAATCTGCCCGAGTTGTCCATGCAGGTTAAAGCATTGTGTGTGCACTAAGGATTTTGGTTAATGATAATGACCAGATGATGACCAGTTCACACTTAGTCACACTGGGAAGATATGTTGAAAAACAAGATGGAGAAACATTGATGTGTCTACTGTTCCATTTTCATGCCTACCTAAGGGATTACGTTCAACATGATTGACAAGGGGCTGAAAAATTCTGTGCCTACATTATTTCTTGACCTCTCAGGCGAGACTGAGGGCAGGCTTGACACTATAATAGTTCAGTACAGAATGGAGTCAGGTCAGGTCACTGTTAGATTTATAGCATTCTTACATTGACAAATATCTCTGCAAGTCAATATGTTTCATCATATTCTGTCAATCTTTTAGTAATTTTAGTAATTCATCATATGTAGTCAGCTGATATAAAAAAGCATTACTAGATGCTGATAAAGATAGTTAAACTGGTTTAAAGTTGTGCTTTTAACTAAATGTAAACTACATTTACATTTACATTTACGGCATTTACATTTACGGCATTTGGCAGACGCCATTATCCAGAGCGACTTACAACGACTTATTCACAAGTTACCATCGATGAAGAGATCAATTCTGGTTCACTAGGACCCCAACTATGAATTCATCTATTTTATTCACTCTGTTGTAGATTCTGTACACAAAGTTCGACAACAAGAAAATTAAAATTTAATCTAAATATTCTTTAAAGAGGAAGGTCTTGAGCTGTCGTTTGAAGGTGCTCAGTGACTGAGCTGTTCTGACCTCGAGGGGAAGTTCATTCCACCACCGAGGGGCCAAGACGGAGAAGAGTCTAGATGAGTGACTTTCTTGTACCTTCAGAGATGGAGGGACCAGGCGAGCAGTACTGGAGGCTTGGAGTATACGAGGTGCAGTGCGAGGTGTAATAAGGGCTGTGAGGTAGGATGGTGCTACTTAATGTTTGGCTTTGTAGACCTGAATCTGATGCATGCAGCTACTGGGAGCCAGTGGCGGGAACGTAGCAGAGGGGTGGTGTGGTAGAATTTGGGAAGGTTGAAGATCAGTCATGCTGCTGCATTCTGTGTTAGTTGGAGAGGTCGGATGGTAAATAGAGGTAGACCAGCTAGAAGGGAGTTACAGTAATCCAGTCGTGAGATTACTAAGAACTGAACGAGTAGCTGGGTGGCCTGTTGACAGATTCGTCTGATATTATAGAGAAGGAATCTACATGAGTGGGAAAGATTGCTGATGTGAGTCGAGAAGGAGAGTTGATTGTGAAGAATGAATTATAGTTCAGTTTTGGTATGATTGAGTTTGAAGTGATGGGCTGCCATCCAAGATGAAATGTCAGTCATGCAGAGATTTTGTCAAGTCATCAATACACATTGGTGACTTGGTTCCACTGACAGACATACACATCCAAATGATAGCACTGCTACTGTCACGTTGGTTTGACATGGCAAGGCAGTAGATCTGAACAGAGGTTTAATACATGATGAACGGGACAGTAATCAATTTAAAATGAAATGAAATGGTCCTACAGAGACTCTTCAGGGGCAGTGGTGGCCAATACTGTGGACACAAAACAAAGTAAAGTTTTCAAGCTGTGTAGCAACTATTAATATGAAAAACGAATGTCATCATTTGCCCTTTGGAAGCAATTGGCTTCTGCACACTTATTGATCCGTGGACTGTATGCATTGTTACCCTCAAGACAATAAGCGCAGCAAACTCTGTCAAACATTAATTCCTGCTGAGACGTAATTATAACAGCTGTGTCTCTCATGATTTTCTTTGATTCCCTTTGGATCACTCGGATCCTTTTCTATTTTTTTATTCATCTGTACTTTCTTTCTCAAATAACTCTCAGAAACGAGTAGCCTTTACACGTGTGTGTTTACTCTGCCATTAGCACAGCATCTGCGTTCAAACTGGCAGTTATACGAAGCACTTTAGGTTTTGTTCTTAACAGCTGTCATTCAGGATTCTTGAGAAGAAAAAAAGCTTCACGCCACAGAAAGCATCACGCTTTTGCTGCCATCAATCAAATAATGAAAGTAACAGAGTGTGCAGGGCATCAGCATGCAGACCCAAGGCCAGAACCCCAAGCTTGTCATTTCATAGAAAGACATACCAAGGAAACACACGCACACACACATGATAGTATAAGATTTAAAGATCTGTAAATGTATAAATTAAATCAAACGACATGAATACACACACAACACACACACACTCACAATAAGTTATTTACTTCAAAAACCTTTGGATCTATTTAAGATGGTGCTAAAAAAAAAAACTCCTTTTACTCCTCTACTCCTTTTCTGAGAGGGAAAAACAAGGATGGTTCACTAGGCCTCAAGCTACAAATAATAATAAATAATAATAAATAATAATAATAAAGTCTGATAATGATTAAGGACTTTCAGTAGTATCATTTCCTTTACTTAAATAAACAGAAAAATTTGATATGCGTGTTTGCGCAGACTGATCCAATGCAGTGCAAATAAAGCACCATAAACCACAAATGGACCAAATTGCTGTACACAAAACTAAAGTAAACGAAAAAAGACAACACAGACAAAGCCCTGCAGAACATTTAGAACATTTTTTTAACATGTCAATTCCATTCCAACATACAGTGATTAGTGCTAATGCCTCACAAAAAGAACATTTGGTTGAATTCTTATTTATTGTCAGGATTGCCTGCAGCTGTGCTCAACACCGGTGGCCAATCCTGACAGCGCTTAAATGCCGGATGTTTCCGCCCCTTCCAGGTCTCCGGCATTTTCGTGAACTTCATTTGGCAACCGTGTGTATGTTTGTGATTTGAGTTCTGGCAATCGCCACACGCCTACGGGTTTGTTTCAGTTCTTTATTTACGTTAAACTGTTTTCGGTCACCGCACCATTGTTTCTTGGAGTTTATTGTTTGTTTATTAATAAAACCCCTTCCCAACATGTCAAACCTCTGCGCTTCCTTCCCCCATAAGTCCGTAGTCGTGACATTTATATTGAGTTTATTATAATTGGACATTGTTTGCATATGTGGATCTATGTATTTTTGAAGAACTAAAATATGACTTAGCAACATTCAGTATATATTTCTAACCATGTTCATTTTACATTAGACGCCCTCATCCAGAGCTCCTTACAATCAGTACTTACAGGGACAGTCGCCCTGGAGCAGTTCAGGGACTCAATACTACAATACAACCACCCCATCATGCCAAAGTTAACATAAGCAAATTATAAATGTTATCAATACAACTCCATTAACCTTTTTTTTAGACAATGTAAACAAGGTGCTATATTTTCTGGAACAATGTTGGTAGCAATTGATATCAATAAAATCAATGAAATATAATGTCAATTTCATATATTAGCCCATGGAATTTTGGGGACAGTGTGAATCCCTGGGCATGTTCATGTGAACATTTGTAATTCCTAATTACCATCCTCTGGGAACCCCTAATTTGTTAGGACAATCTTTGAGCTCTTCTAAATCTTATAGAATGTACGAGTTCCTTAGTAAGGAGCCTCTACTTTAAATAACTTTGACTTTCTAATTTATTAGTAGAAAGGGTGAATTTGCACATTTGTCTACAATATGAGGTTTAATAAAAAGGGCTCAGAGTTAATGGTAAGTAGGTTATTTTGGAAGTTGATGACTGAGTTTGTCATGACCTCGTAAGTGCATCAGGAAGATAGTGTAACATGGGATGATGGTTGGAAAACACTATCTGAGTGGTTGGGGGAGACATGGGTTACATGTTGGCAGTGGTCCTGACATGTCCGAGATGAGATGACTATTACTAGCACAGAACATGAAGGTAAATGTCACAGGAATGGAGGAGATGTGACCTTGTGCTATACTTGAATTTATGACAAATTGATAGTAGGGGTTTTATCATATAAAATGGAATTAAAGTGAAAGTGAAGTGAAACACAGAACAGCACGGTGACACAACAAAATGTGTCCTCTGCATTTAACAATCACCCTTAGTGAGCAGTGGGCAGCCATGACAGCCGCCCGGGGAGCAGTGTGTTGGGACGGTACTTTGCTCAATGGCACCTTGGCAGTTCGGGATTCGAACCGGCAACTTTCCGATTACGGGTCCGTTAGGCCACCACTGCCCCAGAGTGTATGAGACATTTTCTATTTTTAATCATTTTTTAAAATCTAGAAGACACACTTGATGTGACTTTGGTAAACACTCCCCATGCACTGCATCTTACACAGCATCATGAAAATAAAGCACTAATAATTGCATAGATATAATTGTACAGCGTGGACACTCCTAATAACATACTTCTGTATACATCTTGCCATATCACTCATTAATACAGGTGTCGAGAGGGCAGCTTCCGTACTTCCACACCACACAATCGCATTGCAAGTGGGGCTTCTAAGATTAGAAAAGTATGAATATGGCTATTATTCCATAATATTTATTCCATTAATATTGCCTCCTGTCACAATATTCAAATCAAGACAAAAATGGAAAACACACACTAGCTTTAGTTTTAAATTATCGGAGGCATTCTGGCTGCAAAATAGTCCGCGATTTGCAATTCGTCTCCCATTCTCTGACCTTGGGTTTGTTTTGCTTCTTGAACACATGCTTCTATTGTTGGAAAGACATTACAACTTTTGACAGAAATCTAACCTGGGCAGTGACCTCCTTCTCTGCTTGGCATCGAAGCTCTTTATCAGAAGAATGGTTCAGAGCAGAAAAATGAAAACTGATATTCCATATGTCAAAGGCTTTAGCGTTTTGGCCTGTGCACAAACTGAATGGTATTGACTGGTTTGATAAGAGACAGTGCTGTATTGAAAAATTGCATGTGAGTTTGTGAATATAGGGATACTTTTTATACAGTTGTTTCTGTGGGTTAAAAGTAGAAATTATGGAGGGCATGGTTTAATGTATTTTTTAATTTCTTTCAAAAATAATAGTTTGATTTTGAGTGGAATTACTCTGTTGCTAGATGCTGTATCATGGATCAATGCATTCAGTTTCACTTTAATCAGGGAGTGGCACAAACAGTGGTATAGGTATGTCTGTCAGTGACAGATGTTTTTCATATTAATGTCCATCACTTTTCATCTCTCCTGCACTGCTGTGTTCTGCAACATCTGAAATATTAAACTCATGTGAGACTGTTATACCAAACTTGTCAGAGGTAAAAACAAAAGTCGAGATAATGAGAAAGACATATATAAAGGTGTCATGATCCGGTCCAGCAGGGGTTACTCCGGGACCGAAGTTCGGACCGGAGTTTCATGTTCGTCTTGTATAATGTTCCCTGCTTGGTATCATTGTATAAACCTATCCTGTTAGTGTCTGTTCGCGATCATTGTCGGGTCATTGTCTGGTGATGTTCCCCTGTTCTGTGTACTATGTATTAAACCCCTGTCCTGTAACGTTGTGCATATGCGTCCTCCTTCCTCGCCATGTCCAGTTATCGTGACAGAATGACCCGACCATATTTGGACGCAGCCGACGGCGCCCCGTTGAGATCCAAGGAGCCCTGGTTCGTCGGGAGAACATCCCCAGCCCCCTTGTCCCTGGTCCATGTTCCGCAGGGTCCCGACGCACCCGATGTTTTTTCCAGACGATCGAGGGTGCCTGCCCCATAGTCACCTGTCTGGTGGTGTTCCAAGTTTCCAGGTATGAACTTCGCCCCGACGCCGCTGTCTCGTCCGGATTCCAGCGACGCACCTCCGGTAATCGTCAGTTCCCTGCCAAGATCCATGACATGTTTTTATTGTTTCCCCAAGCATGACAGGATCGGTCACACTGTCCATGTTCCCCCCTGCGAATTCCGGAGGCGGGGAGTACCGGCGAATTCGTGCGGCTGGACCTTGACGGCCTACGAAAGCTACCGTGGGGTCGAGGAGACCAGTCACTCAGTTCAGGTGCTCCCGGCATTAGCTGAGACAAGGAGAGGGGCGGACTTCCCAGCGGGGCATGCCGGAGACTGACTGAGTGACGGGTGCCTGTAGACGGTGGACAGGATGCCGGTCCCCCACGGATGAACCGCGCTTTGACCCGGGCCTGAAGCCACCAGACGGACAGAAGTTTCATGTTCATCCTGTGTAATGTTCCCTGATTGTTATCACCTATGTGTCATTGTATAAAGCTGTAAGAATGGACATCACGGGAGCCTGCTTTTGCCTTGCATAACAGATGTCTGCAGGGGGAAGTGTGACATTCCTGTGTCGACGGTTGTGGGTGAAGATTCGACACCCCTGTTTTTACATGCCTTTTGTCCGACGGCAACGTGTGAAGTATCAGCCGTCAGGACCGCCCACCCTCTTTGTCTTCCCCAAATGGGAGGCACCGGGGGCGTGACATCAGAAACAACAGGTTCTGATTGGTCAGTGACAACTTCCTGTAGGCCAGTGACAACTTCCGGTAGGCCAGGGGTATAAAAGTCTGCTCACATGTGGAAAAAGGGACCTCTGAGCTATCTTGCTCAGGGGGGTTTTCATCAGAAGCCGGAAGGCTTCTGAGACTTTCTCTCCCCCTCTCTTTCTCTTCTCCCTCTTTACTCTTTCTTCTCATGTTTATTTTCTCTGCAACCTTGGTACATTTTTACATTCAATATTCACATGTAACTACAATAATTATTTACCGGTGTTAATAAATTAGAAACTGTTCATTTTTAACCTCTATTGGAGTGGTTGAATACAGTGTGGAGGGAGAAAGAGTTTTTTCTACACACTCTATTCTCTTCTCCAACACCACATGGTCTTTTTTACAAAGCTATCCTGTTTGTGTCTGTTTGTGGTCAGTGATATTTCCCCTGTCGTGTGTTTTATGTATTAAACCCCTGTCTTGTGACGTCGTGCGTTTACATCCTCCTTCCAGCCATCGTGACAAAAGGACACAAAAAAATCATTGTCCTCATTGTACTACCTTATTGAATGGACTGCAAGTATTATTATACTAATATGACAATTTAATAGAGGCTTAGAGCAATATTTTTAACAGGTGCTAAGCACAGCTCTACATGCTGAGCATGTACGTTAAGGCTACCTCAGGATTTATGTTGAACATGGAATTTGTAATTTTGCTCATTAAATCCGTCTGCTCTTCGCCTTTTGCAACACAGCATACAAATGGAAAGAGGCAAAAACTGCATGCCCACTAGTTGCTTTCTAGCTTAACTATCTGCTGCGAAACAACTTGCATCATTGTTTGGGACAATGAATACCAAAAGTACTATGGTGCTGGAAATCGTAACCCAGATTGTCCTCAAGGTTTTGTAATGCCAAAACAAATGACAGCTGGGATTTAAAATTGAAATGTTCACCCAACTACAAGTCATTCTGCTAGACAAGATATTTAAGATAAACACCTTGCTTAGTGCTGCTTTAAGGACATTTCTAGTTATTTTATATTAATCTAAATGCATTTTATTGGCATATTAATGTATATATTAATATATAATGTTATAGGTCAATTTCCCAAGGATATAGATTGTTGCAGAATAGCAACACATTGCTTAAGTTGCTGTCATGGCAATCTGGAAAAAGCATCAACCATCCACAACGTCCCACAAGGCCTGCAAGGCATTGGTATCAGCCAACAAAGTTTCATGGAAGGTTCCAGAGGATGTGCCTTTATCGACCTCATTTACATTTCACTGGAAGGTACACATGCTTACCTAAATGGTAACCATGCTTCAAACTTTAAAAATACTTCACGGTGCATTCGTCTGACACCTCTGCTGACAACACAAGCTGTGTTCTCAAAAGCGCTGCACATTCACCTCAGCAATTTCTGCAGCGCGTGCCTATACCTTTTCCCAGCGGAGACTGATGAAAAAAAAGTCAACCCTCTGCAAATATACCAGCCCAGCCAGACCCCATGACAAATCTAATGTTGTGTGTAATGCATCAGCCCAATGCGCGCAAACAGATCCACTTTTAATCTTAGCCTGCCTATTGCATTACAGATATTAGAAATTACCAAGTGCGCTGGGAACCTTTTTTTTAGGATTACCTACAGACATTTACAGGCCGTGGCAGATCGCATAGCTACCATGGTTGTAAAAGATGCAGTTACAGGTTGACATTCTAACTGAATGCAGCACAATTTCCACTAAGGACACTGAATTGTGTGTATGTGTATATATATTTTTCCCAACGATGTTCTCAGAATAAAACCTCTTGTTAGTGCAACCCTCTTTAAATAGAATCCATGGCCTCAGGCTGCCTGTGACTGCAGCTATTTCTTCAAATAACTGGCAGTGGACACATGTATTCATTCTGGCATCATGTTGGTGTTTTCGTGAATGCCTGAATTCCTTGCTGCTGTAATGGTGCCTGGCACACGCTGTGCATGCAATTAAAACGTTAAACAAGTAGAGGGTAATGGCACTATTTGACGCGTTGATATTGCATCCCTGGGTGTGATTAGCCAGGCGCCTCAATGGAAATGTTTACACATGCTTCAGTAACTAGGTGCAGTCAAATAAAATCTGACCCGTGGTTGTGTACTGAGGTGAAGCATCACAAGGTAATTTGATTATATCTTAAATTTTGTATATTGTGCAAGCCATATCATGTTGATCTACCTCACACAGCATGTGACTTCAAGAACACTTTCAGAACATGTAATTAATTGGGCTTAGACCGTGTACTAAACATAAATAAAAGACTAAGTAAAAATCCCATGAATTTTCTGTACAGCATGCAGTTCAAATGAACTGGCTGCATGACATTCAGTTTTCTCTTTGTTTCATACATTCCAAGATGCTATAGGTGCACATAGGCCATAAGAAATCTATTTAGCTCTCCACTGCACACTGTATGGGCGATATTTTTTATTGGTATTTGTATAGTGGCATCCCAGGAATGGGGGTGTCATCTTTATGAGGCTTTGTGTGTAAAGAGTTTATCTTCCCTTGTTGCCATTGGTTTCCTCTGGGTTTACTGATTTCTTCCTGCCGTACAAGGGCATGGACCATAGCAGAACTAGTTACTCTAAAGTGTCCATAGGTGTGAGTGTGAATGGATGGTATACAGTGCATTTGAAAAGTATTCACAGTGCATCACTTATTCCAAATAGTTATGTTACATGCTTTCTCCAAAATGGATTTGATTATTTCCCTTCAGAATTCTACACACAACACCCCTTAATGACAATGTGACAAAAAGTTTTACTTGAGGTTTTGAGAAATCACAACCTTTGCTTCAATACTTTGTTAATGCACCTTTGGCCACAATTACAGCTTCAAATTGTTGATGCCACAAGTTTGGCACATCTATCCTTGGCCAGTTTCATTCATTTCTCTTTGCTGCACCTTTCAAGCTCCATCAGGTTGGATGGGATGTGTTGGTGCAGCCATTTTAAGATCTCTCCAGAGACGTTCAATCAGATTCAAGTTTCTGGCTGGGCCACTCAAGGACATTCATAGAGTTGTCCTGAATCCACTCCTTTGATATCTTGACTGTGTGTTTAGGGTTGTCGTCCTGCTGATAGATGAACCGTCTCCCCAGTCTGAGTTCAAGAGCACTCTGGAGCAGGTTTTCATCCAGGATGTCTCTGTACATACATCATATTTCCCTCTATCCTGTTGCCCACAGCATGATGCTGCCACCACCATGCTTCACTGTAGGGACGGTATTGGCCTGGTGATGAGCGGTGCCTGGTTTCCTCCAAACATTCCTGGGTGCTTTGCGCCAGGGAGTAGTAAAGGGAGAATCTCTGTTTGCCATTCTGTGTGCATTTGTGTGTGTATTTCCTTTCCTTTTTAGCTGTGTGTCTGACTGCTGGCTCCGCCCCCGGTCTGGTGGCTAATTTGCCACTGCCAGCATAATTAAAGGCCAGAAACAGGAAGTCAACAGATTTATAGTCTTTTTTTTCTTGTATTTAGTGTAGGCTCTTCCTTCCATATGTTCCCTCCTCTGCCCATGTGTGTGTGTTTGTATGTGCATGGATTCCCCCTCTGTTAGTTTGTATGTAGTTATATATAGTTGGGTGTATTTGGTTGAGGGGTTTATGGTGTTGTACATAGCACTACTTGGTTTTGTTGTATGCATCACGTCCCGCCCTGTAAATAAACACACATTTGTGCACTTTGGTTTTACCTGTTTTTTTTTTTTTTACCACATTCACATTGTCCATGTTCCTTTCCCTCTAGGCGGGAATGTGACACACCAAAGAATTAAATCTTTGTCTCATCATACCAGAGAATTTTGTTTGTCATCGTGTGAGAGTCCTCCAGGTGCCTTTTGGCAAACTTTTACTAAAGAGTGGCTTTCGTCTGGCCACTATAATATAAGCCTGATCAGTGGATTGCTCCAGAGATGGTTGTCCTACTAGACTTATGGAGCTCTGACAGAGTGACCATCTGATTTATTGCTCAGTTTAGGTGGCCTTCCCTAAACTTGTGCCTTAAGACAATCCTGTCTCAGAGGTCTATAGATAATTCCTTTGACTTCATGCTTGGTTTGTGCTCTGAAAATAACTGTCAACTGTGGGACCTCATATAGACAGGAGTGTGCCTTTCCAAATCAGGTCCAATAAACTGTTTTTTCCACTGGTGGACCACCATTAAGCTGCAAAAACATCTCAATTTTTTAGCTTTATGGCAAAGGCTGTGAAAGGGTTAGGGGGACAATCATTTTTCCATATTTTCTTGAGTACAACCTGCACTCATCACAAAGCTTTTTCTTCAGGCTCCTCCCGTTTTATTTGCTTTTGTGTTATCAACTATACTGTCTGCTTGTAGTTCACCTCTACATGTTCTTGGTACATTAGTGTTCTTGGCATTTCAAATTTTGTTGTATCCTGGTGCACCATGTTTGTTAAAGGGTTATGTAGTTTAGATTGAAAAATGTTTAATTATGATTGCCGTGCTACATTTGTGCAATGTCACAAAAATTCAAGAAGAAAAGAATAAAAAAAAGTTACACAAAACCTGCCCAATAAATTTATATGCATGGCCATGTGATACCTATATTAAAGGAGAATGGAGAAAGCGGGCTTTATTGAAAACAACCATTAACACAATCAATACAATGGATCATTTTGTCTTATATAAATTGGTTTGGTTTCATTAAAAGTGGCTATTGATTAGACATACATTTAATCAAGATGCGCTGGTAAAACATTCAGCAGTGTTACATTAATCTCCTACCAAAGCCCGTCTCCATGTCTCTCTATTGACAAAGGCATCATAGAGGTACATCCCCTTCACATAATGTTTTAAGATCTTTACTTTTATCATAAGTTTATTGGAACTGTCTGTGCTTCTGGGAAATCTCCTTATTATGGTAGAAATGAAACAAGTCTGAATTTTCCTTAACACAGTAAAATGTGGAAAGATCATTCTCCACTTTTCATCATGTTCATCTTTGGGGATTTCAAAAACTAAAGGATGATTAAGTATAGACTTTATGAAGCCTCCTGGTTTGTTATGATTATGATTTTAAAAAATGCACATCACAAAACAGTGACAATAACTGTATGGCTTGTATTAAACAGAGGTCAGTGGAAAGAAAAAAAGATAATCCGGCCTTTACAGCAATCTCATGAACAAAGTAGTTCTTTGATCACAAAGCAAGTACATCAAGTCAAATCAGAATCCTGACCATGGCTCAACATCTGTTACTCCTGCAGCTCTGAAGTAAATGTGAGAAGACAGAGCCTGATGTGTCCGCGCCCTCCGAACTACAGCTTCCTCATCACACCAAGCACCTTGCTGTCTTCCACCAAGACAAATGCAGATAGTCATTAGGCTCATGATTCAGGGCTCTGGGCTTAGCGCCTCGCCTCCTGTCACACAAGCCTTCATTGTGGCGTACCGAGTTGTCATCATGTCATTTTAAGTTGCCGGCTGAAAATGAGGTTCTCCGAGGCTCATCTCTCCGAGGCTGCACACACACACGTATGTGGTTGTGATTGGTGGATGGATGGGACCAGAGCTTCTGTGGCTCTATCACTGTGGTCACGTGGATGCTACTAGTACCCCTAAGGCCAGCAGGAATATTCATGAGCAGGGTAAGAAAATAAACAACATCCTGTGACGTGATTAGTTTCTTTTTAATGAATTTTAATGAATAGCAACCCCAAAGCATGATACTGCCACCACCAGTAAAAGAAAAAAGAAGAGGGTCAGTGATGACCTGGAGGGTAAGGAAGCGGACCATAAATGGATGTCTGATTAGAAAGATGTCTGTTCGAATCCCAAACTGCCAAGGTTCCACTGAGCAGGGTGCCGTCCCCATACACTGCTCCCCGAATGCCATTCATGGCTGACTTCTGGGTAGAGGACACACTATTCACACTATTCACTGTTGGTATGGTGTCATCAAGTGTGTCATCAACATATTTTCCTCTATGCTTTTGCAAATTTTTAAGAAAACATGTAGTACAGAACAAGTACTTGCCAGACATTTTGTGGAACTTTGCTGTTGCTGTAGTCCTCTTGGCACCATACCTAAATAGTTTTAATGTACAGTTTTCATCAGTTTTGTACAGAAATCCAATTTTTTGCCAACATCACTGTTGTCCCAGGACATTTGCCACATGTCATCACTGTGTCTTTACTGTGTATAATGATGTTGAAAAGGTCTGTACTATTCACTTTAACCTATCAGAGGATCACAGAGGATCCCTTTGATACTCTGTTTACCATGTCTGTAATTAAATCAATTGTGCTTCAATACAGTGTTAGTATTAATTTAAGGGTGTGCAGACTTCTTACTGTTTTGTTTTTATTAACAGAAAAAACACATTCAAACAGATTTGCAATTTTCAGGTCATACCAATTTATGTAATTATGTATTTATTTATTTAACATGGGTGTGTATCCACTATGGCCTGTCTACTTCATGTGTCATTCCTCTCCAATTGTCTTGATCCAATCTTATTAACGTATTTTGACATGTGAATGTGTTAGGAGTCAAATATGCCACACAGAGGAAAAGCTCCCCCTTTTTTTGGAGGGGAGATAAATGGCTGCTGTTATGTCTGACAATCAAGTCAGAGGTCCCTCTGGTGCTGTGTCACCACTGATTTAATGCGATGAGAAAAGTCCTGATTACATAAAGCCAGAGTGAAAGCTGGGCTATTTATAAACCCCCGCATCACAAATTGTTTTAGGGGAGGACTGGTCAAAGGCTGTGCAGAGCAGGAAGTTGGCAGTGCCAGTTCTGATACACTGACTATGCAGATGTGTATTTACATAATGACAGAGTGGTCTGATGAGGCAAAATTATAAGACAAAAAGAGATTTAATGTTGTGTTTTAGAAATAAATAGTACAAGGAAACATTTCATTCCATGAATATAAGTAAGAAAAAATGTATTGGATAAAAACATGCACCACCCCCTTTTAAGTGAGTGAGTGAGTGATTGTCATTGTGATACACTGCAGCACAGCACATGGTGACGCAACAAAATGTGCCCTCTGTATTTAACCATGACCCTTAGTGAGCAATGGGCAGCCTTCAAACGAGCAACCTTCTGATTATGGGGCCGCTTCCTTAAACTCTAGGTCACCGCTGCCCTCAAGCCCTGTTGCTTAGAGATGCTACAATTCAAAATCAATACTCATATTCTACTCAAGACATTACACATAAAATGCAGCATGACAATTATCTGTATCATGCGTGGAAATATGGTGTGGTTGCGCAACTTCAAACACATTTTTATTCAAGGCTTCAACTCTTAGCATTTGATTAGACAAAGATGAAAACTTTCTCTGAATTCAGAGGGCTGTTCTCTGCTGATTAAAATAACAGTTGTTCATATGTATTGACTTTGGACTGAGAACCATTGGGTTTGTTGGGTGTGGTTGAAGATTCTTTAAAAAAGGAAAGTTATTTTAAGAATTCTAATCTCTATAGAATGCACTTTACCATAGTCAGAAGATAACCTTGAGCAGTGTCTCCTCATGTACTATAATTGTTTTTTCAGATCATGTAAATATCACTGTATAATTTTTTTATCAGCGCCTGGTTGGGACTTTTTAGACATTAATTTTTATTTCTTGTCTCATTTTTTCATTTTCATTTCATTTTTTTTTTTTTTTTTTTTTTTTTTTCTTTGAGTTGAGGACCAACCTGGTTATTCCAGAGCCGCTGGAGGATAATAATGAAACTAAATAGAACTGGTTTACAGGTATGATTAACTGATGGCCATATAGATCATAATGGTTTCCAAATGAGAGAGAGAGGATGACAAATTATTGTGATTCCAGGGAGTAACGGGTAATTAGTAACTAATTATTTTCATGAAAAAGTTACAGTTAATGTAATTAAATGACAATTTGACACGGAAATATGCCTGGCATTTAAACATGCATGGAATTTAAATGATTCCACCTAATGAATAAAGAAAATCCCTCTGCATATTTAACTGTGTCTGCAGAGGTTGAAAAAGAAGGAGAGGAGCATGGGAGATTTTGGAGCTGCAGCCACTGGGCAAATTCACTCCGCTTGCATACTGTTAGTTATCGCCCCCAACACCTCCGTACGGTGCAGGTAGGTGGGTCAATTAATTACCTTCCTTGCCTGCAGTTTAAAAAGGACCCATGTGGCTCAGCCTTAATCTAAGCGGCTTCCTGGTTGCATTAGTGTCCTGGACTCCTGCCATCTCTGAGCGAGTAGAGTGTCACGGCGGACTTAGCTGCTCTTCACTACACCTCCCATGGATAATTGGACTTTCTCTGCAGATCTGTATTTTCCTGCTAGATTGCTCAAAGTATGCTGTAGCTGTGGAAATACTGAGCCTGATGTTCAGTAATATTACTGAACCTTTTTGTTTTGTTCACAGCCAAACCTCAGAATATATTCGTATCTTTCAATCGTTACTGCTGCGCCCACCCCAGTCCGTCAGACATGTTCAGTTCTCCGTCTGTGTGCCTGCAACAGCTTAATTGGCTTGTTCATTGGAAGAGTTGGAATGGTTCGGCAGCCCTTGTTTTCCTGCTGACATGAAAAGGTACTATGCTGTCACTCAAAATTATGAAGGGGAAAATGGTTATACACATCAAGATTTTTCTTCAATCTGCATTTTAATTTTTTTGCTTTTCACTGTTTGCTGTATTGTGAATCCATCAATACAGCAAAATTAGTCTAATGATGATCAATACATTGCTCTGAAGTTGCAGAAAATCACCTAAACTATTGACAAGGTGAATGCAGATGGAATTATCTGAAGATTTTAAAATGAGATTTATTTAAGTTGCTGCCTCAACCAACCAGCAAACAACCCCCTTACTCTTACTCACTGTCCTTAACTGCTCAGTCCTGTTATTCAGGGTCACTGCTGCTGGACACTGGGCTCAGGGCAGTGACAGCCCGGCCACAGGGTGCGCACACACACCATTCACTCACACACTCCCGCCTACTGTCAATTTATAGTGAACCTGGGCTGCACGCCTTTGGACGATGAGAGGAAACCCGAGCCAAACAAAGGGAGGGCATGCAATCTCTGATTCTTTTGTTAAATTGAGTATTGTCACCGGTGTTCCCTTTATCGCTTTCATTCTCCACACCTGAACTAGGTTTCCTGTTTTATTGTGTATGTGTGTGAATACACAGCATGCTGCATCGTTTAGGTTTCACGTTTGCCTGGTCCCCATGAATCGTGCCTGTGTCAGCATGACACTGAATATGCTTGCTATCCTGGTGTTTGGAGTGTCTTGGACCCTTGCCTCCCATTGTTGTCTGATGGTGGCCTATTAAGTTTTTTTTTTTCCTTTCCACATTTGCATCCTCCATCTCATTGCAGCTTTAGAATATTATTATTATTAACCCTTTATACATATATAGTGATAGCAATTTCTACAAATATATTTTTAAAGGGTTAATAATAATAATATTCTAAAGCACATTATACATATATAGTGATAGCAATTTCTACAAATATATTTTTAATGTGTGTACTAGCATTTTTGTGAGTGTAGGATTTGAACAGTTGTCGTGGGGTGTGGCTTTCATAGGAGCTCCATGTTCCTTCTCTTCTTTTCCTGGCAGGGTTCTTTTAACGTGTTCCTTCTGTTTGTGCACTGGAGGCTGAGCTGTTACAGTGGGGGTTCCTCATATTCCCGGCAGCAAGTTTTCTCCCTGCGGTAGGTCTGCACCTCTACACCTTTCCATCTTTTATTCTGCCTCTGCCCTCTGCCTTCCAGTGGTCTCCTGCCCTTTGATGAATGAGTGTGTTTCTTAATAAACTGAGCTCTTTCTGTGTTTTCAGTCCTGTCTCTGTCATTCAGACATGAATTCATGCATGAGTTTGGTCAAATCCGATTGTCTTCTCAGTATGAGCAAATAAAACACACAAAAAAGCCAAGAATCCACAAGAAAGTCCCAGACTTTACTGCCAATATATAATTCCTCTTAAAACCACAGCAATGTAAGGTACTACACAATGACAGGTTCAAACGTTGAAGTATGATCACCATCATGACTGGTAGTTTTGTTTTTTCCACTCATTGAAAAGTTTTTTTAAAGCAAACATATAGTAGAAACCACCTACCGACTCAATGGCCCAGGACGGCCTGCAGCAAAGAAAAAAATATCTGCCTCTCTGGCCAGGCACCTCTAGGAACATAATTGGCTTGTTCACAGGATCTGGAGTGCCTGCGCTTTCACCCATGCTTTCATGGGTAAGAAGAAGTAGTTGCCGGACCTGCATCAGAGGAGTCATGAGCTCGGGTCCATGTTCTCAGTTTAATGCTGGAACTCTATGGCATTTATCTAGCGACTTATAATTGGTAGATAATTAAGGACAGCAAATTTGAATTAACATTTGACCAACATGAGACAGTTTGACCAGTTTAAAACATGTTTTTTTTTTTTTTTCATAATTTTTCTCAGAGCAAATCAAACTATCAGTTAGCATGAGGAGGATCTCAGTTTTATTTTCAAGGCGGTTGGCCAGCTGGTCTGACCATTTTAGGATTTCCAGCTAAACTCAGATTGCACACAATCAGATCACAAATCTGCAGGAGAGTAACAGGCAATTCACCTGCTTTAAAAAAATATATGTCTGTGTATTGGACAATTGCCTACATGGGAAAATGTTCCATCAGAACAATAAAAGTTGACCTCAATATCAGCCCACTGAGCTCATACACACACCTAATGATCTCAAGACAGCAGCAGAGATCTGAAGGTGTGATAGGAAACGGCATGCGGGTGAATTTATCACCTTATTATATAGTGTTTTTCCATCATCCTTCACCCACCTCGAATCATATTTTCCTCTTGAGATGTTTCTTACTTGTACTACAGATTTACATTTTTTCTACTGTTTCTACAATTATAGGAATTTAAGATGGGCTATTTCCATATCCTTCATTTCAACTACAAACTGAAAATGTTTGTTTGCTTCACTGTCCAGAAACACATCTCTTCTTAAAGAACGGGCTCTTAAGTGCCTCTAATTTTGTGTGAAATTACTTTTTTTGAAGTATTATTTGTTATCTCCCCCAGACCCATCTGTGTCCGTATGAGATAACGGACAAATGAATGCAATTAAACAGCATCTCTGTGCAATGAGAGGTGGATACATTTTTAGGAACTGAGGTTTTGCCTTGATCAGCATGGTCCTATATCAGTTGGGAAACCAAATGACAAATGAAATAGTGGATTCATGCACAGAACATTTCAGAACTTTTTTTTTTGTCACAACATCAATCAAAGAGACACTACCAGAACAAACCCCAGTGTGGCACAGGCACACTGACAGGCGCCAGCAGCATGCGGTCCAACATAAAACACTGACTTTGATCTTTGCTCTACATACACATGATTACATTACAAAGAACAGATATTCGTCAGGAACAAACAGTATACAGGATGCACATAAAGTACATGCTCATTAGCGAAGACAAAGACAAAGGCATTACAAATACACTCATTTTCTTAAAAACATGTAGAGTTCATTGTATCTGCCAACACTTCCTTTCACAGTTTCGAAGGCTATAATGAGATTTTTATAATGCTTTTCTCAAGAATCTCCGAGTAGCATTACCTAAACATAGTTTCATCCTTTTTCGGGCATTTGACTGACATCCGTTTGTTTCTATAAGTGGCCTTACCACACCATGCCGCTCACAGCTGGACCCATTCATGCCAAATAAACATTAATTTAGGTCTAAGTATTTAGCAAAAAAAACATATCATAATTATGAAATTTGAGGCAATAATTACATAGAGATTAATGGAGAAGAATTGATCCTGACCTCCATAAGTCCTATAAACCTAGTAAACCTGTTCATTGAGATTTTTCTGCCTGCCTATATTTCCATCAAGCTCACAGATGGCATCCCCCACTTCATCATATTGATTCTTAAAAAAAACATGATGGCCATTATTTCATATAGACAATCAATTATTTTTGAGGAGTTGTAAATAGGCCTGAATTCCAAGAATCTGCACCTCTTCTGTTCCAAAATAAGGACTCTGCTATGGGTTTAAATTGCATTTTTCTTCTGCTTTCTGCATGGATGTGTATTATTACTATTTTCTTTTAATTAATAAATCTGAATGGTAGCATTCTGTTCTCTTCGTCTTGCCACTTAAGCAATCATGGTAATGCACTACAGGCAATCATTATAACATCTAACAAGACATGTTCCATGTTCCTATATAAACAATTCGATGGGTGGCCATAATTAGTATATATCAAACCACCAGGAAAAACATTTTTTTTTTAAATCTAGTATTTCTGGCGGCATGGACTTTTCCAATAGATTTCCATTTAGCATGTTTAAGCGACTAGTCTCTTTGAAGAAAATGTCTTTGACAGCACGTTGATGCTCTTTTGTCATGCAGACTACAATGTTGATGGGCATCAAATATGCAAATACACATGTAAAAAGGTCTGGCAGGATGAAAACTGAAAATCAAATCAGCACTGTTGGATTTTTGGACACTGTGTTCCCGCTGATGCCTGCAGGGTTGGGAAGTTTCTAAATTTATGTTCATTCATGATTAGTGTTTTGGACAGATGTCCCCAACGCTTATACCTATAAAAAAGGATACCCTGCAGAAAGACTCCGGTGTCTTCGCCAAATGTACATTTTACATATTGGATGAGATATTTAGGTCTGTCTGAAACTTGCTAAATAAAACCTCTTTGTTCTCTTTGTCTCTTGTTTTGTTTTCCATTTGCCATCTGTCCTTGGTTTTGTAACTTTGACTCACGTCTCTTATTGGCTGAATTTTGACAGACATATAAATCTACTGTGGCTTTTTTCAGTTCTCTGTTCATTATGAATTTATTGTATCACAATAGAAGGAACCACAGACACGTTTTTACATTTTAACACAGCTGGAGATTTTTTTTTTTGGGTCACCAAGTCACCAAAAAACAGTAGGATGTGAGGGTGGTGGCTTCCAGGCGTGAAGGGGTGTGCTGTGTGATGTCTTTCCCAAGGGTTCCCGTTCTACCAACAGCAACTTGGGGCTGGTGTTCGTCCAGTCGCAGCAAATCAGAGGTGGAGCCCTGTAGCCACATGGTCGATGCCACAACACAAGTCCTAAAACTGGATGCATGACCGCACTTTCTGTTGGTGACGAGTCCTGGCGGTCATCCGTCTCGATGCCAGAGTGGTCATGTGGACAGGGTCTTAGTGCACGTTGTGACAAAGGACTGATGGGATTTTATGGGCAGTCTGAAACCTATATTAAGTCTCACTTTAAACCATTTGCATGACACCACTGTCTGAAGAAGTGAATTAAAAATGGTTGGAGGTTTACATGTATGGGCTAGAAAAAGAGAGTGGCTCAGTGTTAAAGAAATACGCTTTTATTATGCTGGGGACTATTTAGGGCTAGATAGAGAATTCAAATTAAGAATGCTGCGGGAAATTGATCCTGCCCTCTCCAGAGCATATACCTTTTTTTTTTTTTTGCTAAAGTAGACAGAATTCATTGAAGTGAAATGCTTTCAGTCTCAGTTTTGCTGCCATAACAAATCATGACAAGCTGTTCACTGAAACAGAACTGCAATAATTATGTCTAATATTTTGATGTTGGAGGGGGGAAAATAAGTCTGGAGGGGTTCATTTAGCAAGGTTCAATTTGAGGTCTGTATGTCACACAATAATTTTGTATAGTTTGTTTATTTGTTAGGCTAGTAATACTCTCCTTAACTTTATTAAAGTCACAATTATATTATCAAATGCATTACATCTAAGGACAGAGATTCTGATGGTATGACCTTTTCCATTAAAGACTGATCAATAAAATATATGTTAAGCTAATTAACTATTTTCAACTATGTTTATATCTAAAAGTTAACACATTAGTTAATACATTAGTTGTTAATACATTAGTTGTTACTAATTAGTTAAGTATTAATCACATGCTTATGAGTAAATAATTAGTAAATTGAAATGCTGCAAGCAGTTTAGTCTTCTTAATAAGCAGCATGTCCACTATTTAAATTAGATTACTTGTTAATAATTAACCACCTGTACATTAGTCATTATAATGTGTTAATCAGTGAAACTTCATTAAAGTAATACACAGGACTTAATTCCTCCAAATATATAAACACTGTAAGATTGGGCGTCGCAGGACCATGCTTTTGTTTTGCATAGCGGCCGTCTGCAAGAAGAAATGTGACATTCCTTGTGGCAATTTTTGTGCATGAAGATTCAACACCTCTGTTTTACATGCCCAAACTATCCAGATGATTTGGAAATTAATTAATACCCGTGCACATTCCATTTCTGTCATCAAAGTACTTGCACACATAACTGACATACATGAACAAAACAACAATATTGCCGACAAACTAGCCAAAACTGCAGCAAAGACTGGCGATGAGTGGCACAGAGACATAACAGACGCTCCTGCTGTAAGCGTGATCCAGGTTCAACCCATTGATTTAAAACAATATCAGAAAGATCTATGGACTTCCGATGGAGAACTTGTGTCACACTTACAGCAGGACCAACTAGTCGCCTTCCAGGATGGAATCATCCTTAGAGAACACAAATATGTTGTTCCTGAGGCCCTTCAAAATCCCATTATCAAGATGTACCATGAATATTCTCACACATCTGCAGAGAAAACGGTACAACTTATTAATAGATATTTTTGCTGGACACAGATGACATCCGATGTCATGAGATGGTGTGATTCATGTCTGTTGTGTGCAGCAGTAAATCAAGGAAAAACAGGTTGCACTAACCTCCGTAGACCTGCCCAACCAAAGGGACCCTGGGAATCTCTCCAAGTAGACTTCATTGGTCCACTCCCAAGTGCCAAGGGGGGATACCGATATTGTCTTATAATCTTTGATAAATTCTCAAAGTGGGTTGAAGCAATTCCTACTTGCAATAATTCAGCAAAAACTGTGGCACGAGTGTTTGCGAACCAAATCACCCCTCTGTGGAACACCTATTCAAATTAAATCTGACCAAGGAACCCAATTCACTAGACAGGTACTGAAAGACCTATGCAAGATGTTGTGCATAAAATAGAAATTTCATATACCGTACCGACCACAAAGCTCTGGGATGGTGGAAATTGCACCATCAAGGAAAGCATAAACAAACAAAAGCATGGTCCTGCGACGCCCAATCTTACAACACACACACAAACATCAGAAATTACATATATGAAAATAAATAAATTATCTATGATATCTATTTACAGTACAGGCCAAACGTTTGGACACACCTTCTTATTCAATGTGTTTTCTTTATTTTCATGACCATTTATGTTGGTAGATTCTCACTGAAGGCATCAAAACTATGAATGAACACATGTGGAGTTATGTACTTAACAAAAAAAAGGTGAAATAACTGAAAACATGTTTTATATTCTAGTTTCTTCAAAATAGCCGCCCTTTGCTCTGATTACTGCTTTGCACACTCTTGGCATTCTCTCGATGAGCTTCAAGATGTCGTCACCTGAAATGGTTTCCCAACAGTCTTGAAGGAGTTCCCAGAGGTGTTTAGCACTTGTTGCTCCCTTTGCCTTCACTCTGCGGTCCAGCTCACCCCAAACCATCTCGATTGGTTTCAGGTCCGGTGACTGTGGAGGTCAGGTCTCCAGTTTTTGTTAAGTACATAACTCCACATGTGTTCATTCATAGTTTTGATGCCTTCAGTGAGAATCTACCAATGTAAATGGTCATGAAAATGTACTGTATATGTACTGAATAGCTCTATTAATTAATTATTAAATACTAAACCGTGACAAATATAAAGTCTTTAAAATGGACATAAAGGACAAACTTTCATCTTTGAGATGATAAACTGCTGAATAAAACATTAACAATAATTTAGATCTGCCCTTGTTTACATGCAAAAAGAGTAAGTTACCAATAAAAAAAGACTAATGAAATAGTTATTAACAATCGGTTTACTGCCAAAGCACTACTGATTTATATTACACACAACTCTCACACATAATTTACAGTGGTCCACTTAAGATAATTTACAGATACCCTTTTAGAATGTTGTGTAGGAGACCGCTCGGAGTGAAGTGTGACCACAGCATTATGCAGGGTCCACCCTCCGGGTTTGTTCCTGGGCTGCTGTGCAGCAACCAAACAATAACTTACAGGGTCACTCAAAGCATTTCCCGTAGACTTGCATTTGCGCCGCATTTTTCACCAGTCCAGAGGCTGCTCGCACCCCATCTAATGCATTGCAAAGGATTGTTTGTTATGTGCTCAGACATTTTGAGAAATGAATCGGCACGACCCGAAGAACAGGACTTTTAGACTGCAGGCTAAAAGTAAGAGGCCATTTGATTTGAGCCATGACCCCCCTTTATCGTGAGGCCTGGAGTATTCATGGGCACAGTTGATGTTGCCTCAGTCAACTGCATCTAGTGCCAGCAAGAAAGGAAAAAGGAGAAAAACAATAAACTAGTAACAATGAGTTCAATTTAGAAAATGTGTTGCTACTATCTGCCGCTCCGAGGGAGATGATAGATTCCCATCTGATGTTCTCTTCTCGCCATATGGATATGAGCAACACTAACATTCCTTTGGAGAGCAGCAGCACAACAAGCAGGATGCATGTATGTATGTATGGATTATAAAGCCAGTCCAATGTATTATACTAATCGATTGTGCAAGAGCTGCATAATCCCACTGCTCATGGCTGAACGCCACAATATCGACAGAAAAAAGAAAAATATGTGTTTCATATATCATCAATAAGAAATCGTATTTGAAATTATTGGAATTAATAGAGTCTTTTATCTAAGCATTCAGAAAACAGGATTTTTTTACAGGCTTTGTAGAGTCTGTTATATTGTGCCTGATTTTCATACCAACACGCTTTGGACTGACTGGATTCTTGAATGTTTGCAACCCTTAATTGGAGGCCTGACATCTTGCAAACAGTTCTGACTCTGAGGGGCATAGATTAGCCTGTCAGTAGTGATTCTCTAATGGCAGGGTCGTGTTCTCATGTTCTACATGGGTTATCACGGAGGCTGGGGTCCGGGGTCTGTTTTGAAGACCTACAAAGCTGTTAATTATGCTATTACCCCGGCGATCCTTTTAGCAGTGCAAATGTTGTATACCAACAACACAAACCAAACATGTGCCATCATTAATAATGAGGCTTTCCTTTAAATTAATTATTTAAACATATTTAAATAGTTAGCTGCAGAACCTCAGTTGTTACTTTTTCTACACCAAATGAGAACAAACTACATTAAAATGCATTTTAAAATGGCCATGTGCATTGAGTAGATTGGTAGTTTCAGATTGCTAAGAAAATCAATCCATCCAAATTGCATAAATTAATAAATCTGTATCTTTGAGAGTCTCTCAGAGCTACAAATTGATTGCTCTTATCTTGAAATGAAATGTGGGTGACGTTTATGACTTTTTAATGAATCCTTGAATATAGTGCCTTAAGTGAAAATGTGTTGTTTCCCTCTCAGGAATTGGGATAAAATGAGTTTCCTGAAGGACAAATGTGTCTAAAAATGAATAAAAATAGGGAAGGTGTTCGCTGTGCAAGCAGCAAATGGGGAATATAAGTGGTTTTATAGCAAAAAATGTAAATGAGACAATCGGTATTAAAATGAAAATATCCATTCAACAATAATTTGACTAGTTTTCTGTAATCTGGAACACTTTTGACTTATTTTACAGCAGCATTCTGTACAATTTTGAATCTTAAAAACTAATCATTTCAGTGGCAAATTGACTAATGTACAGAGTGTTCCAAAAAGAGAGAAAAATAAAAATGTTACAAAAAAATCTGATTATCTTTTGATGGTCTTTAGTGTCTTAATATACACTATGTATTGTACATGTAGAAATGTAGTTATCAGTTGTTTAGATGTCACTCTGTCAATATAATACTGAAAACCACTAACACGTTAGTAAACAATCTACTTAAGATGTACATGTGACACCGAGGCAGTCCTGAGCTTGCCAGGTGCCACCAGTCCGAGACACACAAGGGTTCAAATCCCCCAATGCAAAAAAAGCATCGGATTGGGGCGATTCACAACTCTTATGTGTCCCTGACTGGTGGCATCTGGCTAGGCCAGGACTGCCTTGGCTCTTGTTCAGTTTTTTTGTTTGACCATCGTGCCTGTGTTTATTTCAGATGTGTATCTTTAGAATGTTCAGTGTGTGTAGCTCCTTATTTCTCCAACCAATTGGCATGACAGTATGTATATGTGTCATGATCCGGACCAGATCGTGTTCACCTGTTGTATATTTATATAATTGTATAAAACTATCCTGTTTGTGTCTGTTCGCCGTCGGGTCATTGTGCGTGTTAATGTTCCCTTGTCTCGTATAGTTTGTATTAAACTCCTGTCGTAATGGGAATTTTCCCATCAGTCTCTGAGTCTTTCCTCTCTACCTATTTTTCTCCTGGATCAGGTCATGTCTCTAGCGCTTGGTTCAGACCTTTCTGTCTTTTCTCTATCTTTTCCTCCTGTCTTTAATTTTGGTTTTCTCTGTAACATTGGTACCTTTTTTACACACAATATTTACATGTAACTGCAATAATAATTTACTATTCTTTTAACCTCTATTGTGTCATGCCTCTCTCTGCCAGGTAACATCAAGGTGTAGTGGTTTTAATACAATGCTTTTATTCCATTCTCCACAGTTTTAAACACTGATGTCCTCTTGAGCAAGATCCCCACACACTGCTCAATAAAGAGTGATGGTTTAAATGCAATGGACAAATTTTGTTGTGTGGACCGTGTGCAGTGTTTCACCTGACATTAATAATCACTTTCACTTTTTTTACAAATGACAGTGTCACGTTTCCAGGTGTGAATAAATATATATGCTATCCCGGGGTGCATTGTGATAACCCATTGCTTCCTGTAGGCTAATGTTCTACTCATTCTACTGCACTAACCCTAACCCACAAAATCTTTTAATATTTAGATTGTCTCAAGGCTATCGGTCACCGGTTTGCATATTTAAAGTTATCCCTCACTTGCAGGTGTTGGTTTTGAGTCTCCTCAACTGAATTTAAAAAGTGTCCCATTCATTCAGTCCTTGTTTCTAAAAGCTCCTTCTCAGTCCTTTTCACTTTTCGCCAAGGTTCTTGCCCATTCAGCTGAACTTCTCACATCTCATGCTTCATCCTCATCACTCATTCATATACACCACCAGTCTAAGGAACCTGTGCAACATTCATGCTGTCTAATCAGCACCTCGATATGCCAAACCTATGAGATTTATCTCGACAATGGAGAAGTGCTCACTAACACAGATTTAGACAGATTTGTGAGAAATATTTTTTTTTGTAGAAAATGTTTCAGACCTTTCAGTTCAGCTCATCAAAAACGGGAGCAAAAACAAAAATGTGTTGCCTTTGTATTTTTATTCAGAGAATGTTTAAAGTAAGGAGATCTCCATGTGGTGAATTGAATTAAGACTCTGTGCTGCACACAGTGTCCTGGGAAGAGCTCCGGCAGCCGTGACCCTGGAAAATGAATGAGTGAGTAAGTTTATATTGTTCTGCTTTAATACCTCATCTGTCTAGATCACACCCTTTTTTTTAAGAGGCTTCTGTCCACACTTCATAAGACTGCACCACACATGCCTGACTTAACGTTGTCTCCATTGTGGTGATACATGGATGAAAAACATACAAATCAATCCACTTCTGAAAGTGCTCTTTGAATTACTTAGAGTGTGTGTGTGTATTCATGTGTGCTTATTTTACTAAACTTGTGGCTAATTCAATGTTCACCTGACATACACCATAAAAGCAGTCTGATTGGCTCAGTTTAAAGCTCTTCATTTGCCTTGATGTCGACTAACATAATGTTTGAGATGCACGAAATAAATTTGTTGTGATCATATCAGAAAACAAACAAACAAGCCTGTATCATTTGTCAATGTAATTGTCTATAAGAACACAAAATACAAGTGTGTGATATTTTGCAATGTTGTTTGGTAATCTGCACTGTAAAAAGTGAACACTGGCTAAAGTTATTTGTCACACTAAATATTTTAGCATTGACGTAATATAAATAAGCCAGGTCACAGCAGGTTTGATTGCTTTTGGGATGCTTTTAAGTGGACAGGACGATTGACTTGTATTAAGGAAAGGATGAATGGGGCAATGTATCGTGAGATTTTGGCCAAAAATTTTTAGTGAAGTGATTGCCATCGTGAAACACTGCAGCACAGCTCATTGTGCCACAACGAAATGTGTCCTCTGCTTTTCACCCATCACCCTTGATGAGCAGCATGCAGCCATGAATGGTGCCCGTGGAGCAGTGTGTGGGGACGGTGATTTGCTCAGTGGCACCTTGGCGGGTCAGGATTTGAATCGGCAGACTTCCGATTACGGGTCCGTTAAATGTGTTTAATGCCAGAACAGAGTCAAGTACAACAGGGTCCGTAACTGGTTTCCAATTAATTAGTCAAATTGAACACTATTCTCCCCCTAACAATGGAAAATGATTTTAAGGCATAGAAGAAAATAATTGAAAGAGCATAATGAATAATTATGAGATCAGTCCACACATGAAAAGATCCAATAGTCTTTGTGTTATTTCCTTGATTCCTTTGTCATTACTAATACTAGTTTCAGTTGTCATGCCACGCTGTGAAAAGGTAGACATTTGAAATGAAATGTGTTTTAAACAGAGGCACTAGCTGTAACTAGCATGCCATGAGCATGCTTGCTTGCTTGATCTCATCATTCACCGAGTGTCTAGAGATCTACAACACCATATTATAGTCTTACCAGGAGTTTAGAAAACCACGGCTATTTTTTTGCGTTCAACCCCGCAGAAAGTGCAGTGTGTTGAGTGTGACTTTTCAAAGGAAACTCAAACCTTGCGGCGAGTGCAACAAACATTGTTTACTCTGCAGCATGTCCCCTCGGATGGACAGAGCGTCGTCTGCCCACACTCTGTCCATTCGACTGCATTCACCTGATCTGGTTCTCCCCACTGCATTGTCGGGCTGAAGCTGCCTCTATTCTGCCTGCCTCCCCAAAACACCAGGGCGCAACACTGAGGCGCCCAATAGCAGTTCTCCAACACGGACTCAGCCGGCCTTTCTCATTGTGTCAGGAGGGGAGGCGACTTCTTTACTATAGGTGGGTTTGGGAATGTGGGCGGCCCATGTCAGCCCGGCTGGGACGTTCACAGGGAGCAGGAACAGGGTGGCTGCCAGGAAGGGCGGACCCTCCCTGCAGTTGGACAACACTGTTTGTGTGCTGCAGAGTGTTCAGGCACTGGGGACTCATAACCAAGACTAGACCTGGAGGGGCAGGCTTCCCTAGCAGCGGGGTTGGCAGTCAGGTCCTGTCGGGGGTTCATCTCCAGTTTATTTCCCTCATCACTCATCTTCCCGAGTGACGAGAAGGATCCCACAGAGCTCCTGACCTTGTCAGGACAGGGACAGTGGGAAGTGTCCTCTCTGCGCGATCCTCCAAATAGTCAGCCTTCTCAGTGCTGTACTCAGGCTCTGATACTTCTACCCAGTACTTGGCCCATGGGGAGTAACACTCATTGGATTGCCTACATTGTGGGGGTAGAGGCACTGCTGCCCTGCCTCGCCCCACTAGTGGAAATCCGTGTGGAGGGACACATTCATGCCTGTGATTTTGTGTCATGGGCACCTAGGCATCACAAGTTGTCAGCAGGATAATAAAGAAAGCACTATAGACCTACATAAATGTCTAGTTAGTTCTTGGGGAAAACATTATCAGGAAAAAAATTCATAGTAATTGACTAAGATGAAAACAGGCTGTACCAGGGACTTTCAGTAAATGTTTTGTTTGCTTTTTGGCAACAAAGTTCTGGCAACAACCAAAGACCCCAAAAATATTTAAAATTGATCATATGTAAGAAACAGTGTCTAAGTCCCTCTTCTCGGCTTTTGAGTTGATGCACTAACATGATGGACAGGCATATAAAATGAAAGACTGCAGATGTTCCACCCTCATGGCTATTCAATTGGCTATAGTATAAATGATTGACAGGAGCACAAAGGCAAAAGTGGCTATTCAATTGTCTAACATAAAACTCCACCCCCAACTTGTCCTAAGTCATTAACCCTGTCATTTAAACTGTCACAGTTTGCATGGTTACTTGCCTGAAAATTGTAGATGGGGGTTGAAGCCAGAAAGACTGGAGATATACAGGAAGAGGTTGTTTCAAGGGGAGACAGTTCATTTATAATAAATAAATAGAATAAATCAGTGATTGTCATTTTGAACAGCCAACACCGCACACAGGAAATACAGTACTGTGTAAAAAGTCTTGGAAAGCATATATATATATATTATGATTATTATGAAAGCTGTTAACAAGACAGCGAGCCCTATGATCAAATATTGATAAATTTTTTCAGATCTTCAGATATCAAATTATGATTGTTAAAATAATTTTTTGTGCATTTTTAATTTTTGTACTGTCCATTTCTGAAGAATTTCAGAAACACTGTTAGATTGTTACACAATGTTGTCTATTTTTTTTATTTACGCCTCATTTCCTAATTTTGAGTTTGTGTAAAACACCTGGAGAGAAAAAGTGTCCATGCAGAGGGTGCTATTATTCAGCTATGTGGTATCTGAGAAATCAATGACTTCCCGCAGTTCCTGTTCACATGTCAGAGTTCGCACCATGGTGCCTTGAATCCTGGTGTGACACGACAAAGTTACTATTTCACTGGATCGTGAGTGTAGGACGTTGCCACAGTTACATAACATGTTAACACAAACATAAACAGCTTGACATGGGGACAAGAGCATTAAAGAGAACACAATATATTATGTATTAATATATTACATGATTTGACAGTGTTGACACTATTCTGGATGAATAGACCTTTAATCCTATTTTGATTTGATGTCATTATGTTATTAAGATTACATAGAGATCTGGGTATTTAATTGTAGGGTATAATTATGTAGGGTTGTAAGGTTTTGATTATAGATGATACTATAGAGTTGGCTTTACCATAAAATGTGTTTTTGGTTTATTGGAGCTTGTGGGTTTGCAGGAGAGGTCTTGATATACAACCCTAGGAGGATTTATATTATATTACCTTTGTCGCCAGAAAAAAAGTCTCAAACAGAAATTAAATAAGATATAGTCGATGATACGACCTGTGAAATGACACTGAGGCCTTCCCCTACTGATTCAGTGTCTCCCCTCTTGTCGAGAAGGTCAATATATATATGACCTGAGGGCAAAAAGACTACATCATGCTAGAGGTAGCTGACCACCTGATTTGGTACTGAATGGAGAGCCAAAGTCTATGTCATCTTGCTTCTTTCTCTTGCATTATGTTGTTGGTTATTCAAATATCAGGAACCCCGCCTCTGATCTTCTCTCCAATTACTACATTTTCTTTGACAGCAAAAGGACAAGCTGGTCTTAGCCGACCTTCATTGACTACCTGCTTAAATCTGCACTAATACTAAAGCAGGTTAAATTTGGACACACACAAAAAAAATATCTATACTACAATTTCCCCAGCAGATCCACTGGGTGCAATAAAACAGGGTGTCTAATAACTACAGCCTGACCCTGGGTCAGCACAGCTCATTAATCTGTTATTAAACTGAGGAGAGGTGAATTGACAACAATTCCAGAGAGCCAGAAACTACACTTCATTCGTCACACCATTTCCCAGCCTTACGAGAAGAAATGATACACTTCCCAGCTTTGTGACAAAGCATTTGCAGTGATTTACATGATTTGATCAGAACATTTTGATTAAATATTTATAATAACAAAAAAATATATATACTACAGATTTTGACACAATTTTGAGATGGTGCTATACCATGAGATTGCTGCGGTGTTTTATTGAGATAAGGCATAAAGATGTGTTCAATTAATCTGCCAACAGATGACAAAATTTTACAGCCTAGCACACATAATCTAGGATTATTGCCATGATATCACAGTTTATCCACTAATATTTATTCATGTCAGTTGCAGCAGTAAAGATGGTAAATTTATCTTCCATGATGAAAAAGTGTCATTTCAGTGTTTCAAAGCAACATGCAGAAACAACCAGCTTGTGAGATGAATGCAAACAATGTAATAAGGCAGGATGACATTTGAACAAATACGGTTTAGAGAGCCCTATTTTCAAAGCACTATAATAGATGTCACATGCACAAAGTAGTGCAATTGTTGCCAGATGCCTGATTCTTCCTGCTAAAAAATTTACATTTACAGCATTTGTCAGACGCTTTTATCCAGAGCGACTTACATGAGTGATTTAAAATGTCCACCTTAGAAATGCCTAATTTGGTTCACTAGGGACCGATCTGTAAATGCCATTAGCTTAACTCTGTACACCACTGTTTTTAAAAATGAATATATATAAGCACTTTTTAATTTTAGTATTTCCTAAAAAGGATGGTTTTTACATCTTTAGTGACTCAACCTTGAGAGATGGCGATACCAGTCAAACAGTGCTGACTGATAACCCATACATGTGACCCTGACTCACAGCAACTCACACCGCTGGCGAGGACCACACCCGTTCTTCCCTGCGGCCACACGGCAGGAATTCAAAGGGCAGACCAAGGCCACGCCGGCTCATCGACCATACACCTTACACTCATACCCACAGTCACACCAACACTTACACCGACACTCACATTTTGACAACGGTAGTGTGGACACCATACAGATAGTTCGACAAGACCGGACCCGGAAACACTGGTGCACACACTCCTTTAAAAGGAGGAAAATACAGGCCAATCATGCCCAGCTCATGCTGTACGCCGGGGAGTATTGATACATCTTCCTCCTCTCCTGTCAAAGTGAAACGGTGTCATGACCTGACATGAATGGAATTTCTGTTGTAATTATCTCAAGCAAAACATGCAGATGTCTTATCAGCACTTTTATTAAGGAATTAATGAAGTAAGGAATGAAACACCTTGAAAATAAACCCCTTAAACTGGTTTTAAGCGTTAAACGTCACTCTGCTGTTCAACATCCTTCGCCGTCATCACACCAACATTTTTTTCACATTGCATGTAGTGTTTTGGTGGGGCTGGGGTCTGTACCTAGTCAGATCACCAGTGTACGAAGAGCGCGCATTCGAGTCGGCTGCCTTCAATTAGCGAGGCGATTTCAATTTGCAGTCTGTAGTCGCGGAGCATGAATAATTATGATGCTAAAGTGGTTGTTGACAGAGAGGAAGCCATTCTTCTTTCTGGTGAAGGCTGATAGTGAGGAGGACTTCGTGACCAGGTTTATCACTCACTTGCAGACAGTGTAATAGACTACCGAGCGCTGCATCACAGTAAGAAAAAGCGATTCAATTTGGATCATTGACAGCGTACAAGTCCACATTCTGTCAATTACTTGCCTCGCAGACACCTTTATCTGGTATTAGTTGCAGGGCTCGCAGCCGGAGTCATGTATGCTGGTTGTACTTGTCAAGAATGAGACATTACAATATTGCTAAAAATGCACTCCCACCATAAACCACTGATAACCGCAGCCACGAAGGCGCAAAAAAAATAAAAGTTATACTGATGGTTATAGGGTGTTGCCTGACATGAGAACATTGACAAGATTATCACTTTATTGCAGCATTGTTGGTAGAAGAAATCGAATTTGTAATTGCCTGTGATATAAAGTGGCTTGAATTGCCGAGTGCTGCTTGGAAATTGAATAAGTGTCAATGGTGAACGGGTTGTGGCGAAGCTGTTACGGTTTGGCCTGTGCTGCTTGACAGAGAACAGGTTTCATTAGGTCATGCTGCAGAGACGTTTAATTCCTATCCACTTTTGAGAAGCAGTCAACGTTTGGGACACTTCAGCTTAACAAGAGAAGCACATGGAATGCTAAACTCCTAATATGCTGGACAGGCCAATCCATTAGCCAGGTTCTTTCCACCTCGCATTAATACTAATCAGCCGGCCACTGATCCAAAGCAGGGAACAGACAGAGACTGAGAATGACAGGGCAATCGGAGTGACAGAATGAAATGCCAGGCAGATGCTAATACAAAATAAATGCAGACCTTTTTCGCTTGTATTACCAAGAGAAGATGTGCCTTGCTGATAGATTTCTACCCAAAAGGACTGAATGCTGTTATTAGATCAAAACGTAAAAAGTTTTTTTTATTGCGGTCCCGTTTCTTTAGATCACTAAAACTCACAATTTAAAAGTGGTCTGTACACTTTTTATATCTATTAGCAGTCGTTGAGATTATATTATTACCAAAGAGCCTGAAGTAAATTGTCTTTTATTGTGATTTTATTAAAGTGAGGGAAAGGAAGCATTTATGGTACCATGGTTACACTTTGGTGATTTGCTGATAGAAATAAACCCCATAAAAATAAATAAATGACCTGATGACCTGAATAGACAGCGTTATTCTGTACAAGGGTGTCCACTTCCGTCAGGCACTTCAGTTAATGAAGGCACATTAAACACACCAAGCAATTCACAAGATCGTGCTTAGTATGCAGGGCAGCGCAAGCGCATTCAGTCATACACACACAGAAGACACACACATGGCAAAGAAATGAAAGAAAAGTGATCGGTGAAGCATGTTCCAACATTTAAATAGCTATCAGAACTTACTAGTGTGTTAAGTCAGGGTACAAAAGCTTCACATGCAGCTTATAAAGCTGGAACATTCGGGCCACAAGGCAGATAAGACGGTGACATTCCTTAGAAATAATGCTGTGCCTTTTGAAGACCCCCTTTATCAATGGGATCACAAAATAGCTAGGCACTACTAACTCAACCGTCAGACAGATTTTATTGACAGAATTGTAATAAGGTTTGCTTGTTTCCCTGCAAAACTACTGTAGTAACCAAAATATGCCTAAAACATAAAATGTATTAAAATCTTGATTCGATATTTACTAGTGTATTTGGTGTAATTCAATAGAATTCCCTTTTCAATACTTGGAAGGCCAACGTATTCACCTAAATAAGTCTGGCAGTATGTTGGTGAAGGATTGATAAATATTGAACATATCGTATGAAAGAAGATCAAAAAGACTGGCTGAAGTTGAACAGACATATCTGCTCCATAAATAATACATGAAAACCCCAGGCTCCTGGAAATCTAACCCAGATCTAATGAGGAAAAGAAAAAACAAACATGGAACATGGGAAGCACCACTCTCAGATGATCTCTGAGGGCAACAGCTGCTGGATGCAAAATGTTTTTTGGGACTGATTGGGCAACTTTTTTTAAATATAAAAAGGCAGTGATAAGACAGTGCATGTGTGCAAGCCCAAAAAATGCCAAAAAAAAAAAAAAAATGCAAGCAGCTAAACCCACGTACTGTATCATGTTTACGATCAGTTAGTTTGGTAGACCATATGCATAGCATTTTATTCAATATTAATCATCTTCTCTCTAAAACACAATGAATAAATGATGATGAATATCCATTCACAGTTGAAGATGTCACCCATAACAAAAGCAGGGCGACATCTAATGACTTATGGACAGGCAATTGTTTTTTCAAAAATATATTGACTAATAAAATTTGAACAATAAAAGTAAAGGTTTATAGGCTGCTTAAATGACGTTTAAGTTAATCTATCACTGCCAGTTTTATGTCTGGTCACGTAAGGTTTGGCATACTTGATTCTGATCAGAAGAGTGCATTAAATTAGCAACAAAGTAAACAATTGTATTTTAAACCTTGAGGGCTAAATGAAGATCATGGGGAAATGAAACTACAGTGTGTGTTGTGTCTGTTGAGTGCACAAAAGTCTGTCAGAAAGTTTGCAAAAAGTTATTTTTTTTACTTAACTTATTTTCATTGTTCAGCTCTGCACTTCTAGGGCCTTTGTCTCTCTTTCATCTGTTTCTGCCCTTTTTGGGGGCTCTGCACATCCTTTTAATGATGAACATTCAAATTATCACAGATTGTTTCCAGTAAGTGTTTCTTTATTCACATACACAATTTCATTTTTGTCAGGGTTCCAGAGTTTAAGTTTTTAAAAAAATCTGAAACATCAGAACAGTTTCTACACTTGAAGAAAAAGTTGCCTAGCAACTTGTGTTTCTCTGTCCGGCTGTGATCAGTGCATCAAGGCTTTTACTGAATCAACAAGGCCCATCCTTCCTACCCGGTCACTACACAATCCTGGTCAGTCTTCTTCTTAACAACAAGGAAACTATCAGTGTTCTGAAACTATCACGTTCTGAACATATATATATCTTTAATAACAGAAACAAACACAGGCACAATGGTCAAACTCAAAAGACCTTGTCATGTTGCCAGGACCTGCACTGATTGCGCGTTGACTGGTTGGGGAGCATTTGGGCAGTGGGTGAGGGCTCCCAGCAGTGGGGTCAGCAGCACCGGTCCTGGCATGTGACCTTCTGTCACTTTGTTCCTCCTCCAGGTTTCCTCCTCATCACGTTCTGCCTCTGGCTCCCTGTCAGTGTCAAGCGTTGGGTCTTGGGTCGCACAGAGCTTTTGAGAAGTCAGCACATGCATGGTGTGAAGTGAACTGAAGTGACACATGTGACACACAACAGCACAGCACCCAGTGCACACAGTGAAATGTGGTCTCTGCATTTAACCCATCCCCTGAGGGAGCAGTGGGCAGCCAGGACAGGTGCCCGGGGGCAGTGTGTGGGGAACCGGCAAACATTTGATTACGGGTCAGCTTGCTTATTTGTTAGACCACCACCACCCCACTGATAAAGTGATGTCGGAAGTGGTGGAGAGCGCCTTCAGTCCACAAATCAGCCTATTCATCGCTGACGTTGTCCTCCGGCTCCTTCCTCCCACGACAAGACCCAGGGCATTCCAATTGGGTTCCAAATGAGACCGGCTTATGTTTAAACCATGGTGTAACCCCCTCGCATGTGACTGCTGTAAGGAACTGTAAAACACGATGTTCAAGTTACTGCAGGGAGAAACCAAGATATAAAGGGTTCTAATCACCCATGCCAAATGGGCATCAGCGTGGGGTGCTTAGAACGCTTGTGTTTCTCTGACTGGCAGCACCTGGCAAGCCCAGGACTGCCTTGGTGTCACAACCAGTAGCTGTTAGTTCAGTTAATGATAGTTACAGTTCAAATCTTTGCATCCCTCTGTTTGAGCAGGGAAATATCATCATATGGTCACAAATGTCCATCAGATATTATGTGGTTGGTGAAATGTGTCATGTGGTTGGTGAAATGAAAGAAAAATTATTATATTGCTGTCTCATCAGGACAAAGTCCAATTAAAAGGAAATAGGTTTACATAAATGTCCTATTACTCATGTTTAGTAAAAAAGCAATTTATAATCAAATGGCAAGACTCTTAATTGCTTGTCAGATGCTGTAGGTAAGAGGCAACACTCGTGTTATTCATCTTGTAAATTATAACCGCTTTTACCATCTTGGGGGGGATGGCAATTATTGCGGAGGCTCCTGCCATTTGTTTTCCAGTGACAGCTCTGGGCTACTGCCAATCATATATTCTAAAAGTGAAGGGCAATGAGAGTAATGAAAGTGAAAAGTGAAAATGAAGTGATTGTCATTGTGAAACACTGCAGCACAGCACACAGTGACAACAAAATGTGTCTTCTGCTTTAAACCATCGCCCTTCGTGAGCTTTGCTCAGTGGCATCTTGGCGGATCAGAGCTGCTTTCTTAACCGCTAGGCCAACCACTAATGGTTGTTGTCCTTCTGTACTATAGTAATATATGTAATATAAACTGTGATTTTAATGTAGTACAGAAGGACAACCTACTTTAAAGGGGCAGTGGTGGCCTAGCGGTTAAGGAAGCGGCCCTGTAATCAGAAGGTTGCCGGTTCGAATCCCGATCCACCAAGGTGCTACTGAGGTGCCACTGAGCAAAGCACCGTCCCCACACACTGCTCCCCGGGCACTTGTCATGGCTGCCCACTGCTCACTCAGGGTGATTGGTTAAATGCAGAGGACAAATTTCACTGTGTGCACCGTGTGCTGTGCTGCTGTGTATCACATGTGACAATCACTTCACTTCGTGTTATGCATTTTTTTATTTGATTCAAGGCATTGTGGCATAACCTCAAACATACAATATGGCTCACAAATATACAATATTGAAAGTGAAGTGATTGGCATATATAAACCCTGCAACACAGCACACGGTGCACACAACAGATGTGCCCTCTGCTTGGTGAGCAGTGGCCTTGAAAGGCGCCTGGGAGCAGTGTGTGTATGGATGGTAAATTGCTCAATGGCACCTTGGCAGTACAGGATTCGAACCGGCAACCTTCTGATTACGGATCCCTTTCCTTACCTGCTAGGCCACCAATTCCCCCCCTGTACAGTCAGTAGTCAGGATTTCCTCACCTTTTAGCAGATAGAATTGATTTGCTTCAGTAACATTTAATCACTAAAAAAGGTCCTTGTCTCTGTTAAATGGCCCGAGATCATGCCTAATGTACATATACATTTACATAAAACTACATCCCACATTTTAATCAGTTGATATATATTTTCTTATACATCAGAGAACACAAGTACTACAAAATATCTCTCTTTCTCCTTTTTTTAGTACTTCTGTTAGCACATCAGTAGTTTACTACATCAGCAGTTAGTGAAAAGTTAGACGGTCATAAGATTAATATGACATATGCCCTGGCCAAAAGCACAAATGAACTGTAAACCGGGCTTGATTTAGGTGTGCAGAGCACCATCACAGATCAGCAAGGCCTGAGAGCTACACTTGTATAATAAACGGCCATTAAGGTTTTTGTATGCAGAAGTGTTACAGCTTGAATTTTAATGGAGTCAACCACCCTTGACCAGTGGAATCAGAATCATGGCCAAATCGTGAAATGTTTACAAGGGGAGGAAGAGCACACCTCCACTGGGACCAGTGTTATGGAAGCGAGGCTTTAAAACTTGACAAACACACATCTGTGCATTTCAGCACCAACTTGGGTGTGACTTTTGCATCATTCTGGCAAGCCTGTGGGAAATTCACTGACATGACAAGCATCATCACCAGGCGATACAGTGCATTATTATATTTATTATGGAAAATAATGGAATTTTATTTGGGTTTTTAGATCATAAAAGTAATTGCTGTTTTCCTCATAAGGAAAGACGCTGGGTCAAAAGAAATCATTCATTCTATCACAGGGAATATTTTGTTGCACTTTTGTGGTGATTCAGAACATTTACATCTCTTTAATGTGCGTCAGTGTAGGTTTTCCTGTCTCAATCCAAAAACTATGAAATCCTGAAATGTGCACAGTCTTTGACAATGCCATATTTTTGGCAGGCGGCGTTCCCATTTTTCAAAATGTCTCTGCGTTCCTCATCCTTGGCAAATTCAACACAGCGTATAAGCAAATTAATGATGGTTAAAAAAACATTTCTATTCCGGGCATGAAATATGGGATGTTGTCCATTAGCAATAATCCCCAGAGACCATTTGGTGAAGAAAAGGATTGTTTTTTTAAACCCGATTCGCTGATCTTGCTACTTGTTACATCTCCGTGCGCTTTTGGAAGATGAGTCTCGCTTTGGATGGGTTCCACTCTCCGGTGAACACATCAGCTGCTTAGGTAGGATAGCTGGCATATGCTGGGGATTTGTGGTGGAAGGTTTCGGCCCCAGCGCTGAGCGTGCAGTTTCGCCCACACCTGGACTCTGTGACTGAAAAGTGTTGCTGAGCACTCAGGAACTAATTGCTTGACAACGTGTTTCCTGCTACTCCATTTTTACAATTTGAAAAAAAAAACTGGGGCAGGAACTGCAGGGCTTATGCGTGAAAATAATTAGGATGATGATGGGTAATGATTTTAGATTTAGTTGAATTTGAGCAGCTCCCACCGGTTGGTCACCTCGTGCAGCTCAATGGTTCATTTTGCTAAAGAAAATAAATGAAATGATTAAAACAGGTACTTTAATGACTTGATCCTGGGTTTGTTCAAGCATCTTTGAGCTGAAGAAGCCTTATGGGGCGTTTATGTCTCCAAACCTTCACATTATCTAGTCCTCTTTAATATACTCAATATCTAGGTTTTGGGAGTCGAAACAATAAAAACTGCTTACAGAACAAGGTGAACAAAATTCAGACACTTGCCTCTGGACAGTCAGAAAGAACCTCCTGGAAAGTCTATAAAAGGCTGATGCACATCGTTGTTCCGGGTCATCAGCAGTTGTCACCCCTGTGGGAGAGCTCTCATGGCCAGAGGCAAGCTCACGCCGCATTTTCAAGTCTGCTCAGCCACGTGCGCCTCACGTACCCGCCGAGGTCTCAGACAGCACGCAGTGGGACGTGAAAACACAAAATCGCGTGGGATGTCTGCATGCATAATGGTCTTCACTGTGGCTTCAGCTCATCGGCATCCTCAGTCCCACAATGGCAGGAGTCACGTGTTCAGCACTGCGGGGGGCAGTAGACGAGACTGTAGGTCCAAAGTCTCTTTTCTCTGATGCTTTGAAGCAAACAAGTCTGAAGGATTAAATCAGGGTCTGTCTCAAGTGGTGCTTTTAACAAAAATGGATACAAAAAAATGGATACATGCTAATTTTTGACCAATTTCATGCAACATTTGCACTGTCCCAATCCTGAACCTCAAAGCATCTTCCGACATGCTTCACACAGCCAAAGTCGTCTGCTTTGGCTCTGTGACAAATGAGAGGTTACTATATTCTACAATTCAGAATTGAAACATTATTCATTTGTATTCTAGCTCAGGCCATGGGTTGTGCAGCTGTTTAAGATGAGGAAGAGCCTACCTCAACAGTGTTAGGGAAGTGAGGCTTTTAAACTTGACAAACACACATCTGTGCATTTCAACACCAACTGGGTGTGACTCTGGCAACATTCTGGCAAACCTGTGTGAAAATCAGATATGACAATATATTGTATCACCTTCATTCTGGTGATGATGATTATCATCATCTTTACTGTGTAAAATAATGAAATTTGTCTTTTATTTGGGTGCCTGCAAAATAATGGTGCTCCTCAATGTGTCTTGACTTTTTAGATAATAAAAGTAATTGCTGTTTTCCTCATAAAGGATGATGCTGGGTCAAAACAAATCATTCATTCTCTCACAGGAAATGTTTTGTTGCGTTTTTGTGGTGCCACAAAGCATTTCAAGCTGTATCTCTGTATTGTGCGGCAGTGTAGGTTTTCCTTCTGTCTCAATACAAAAACCATGAAATTCTGCAGCTGCTTTTGGTCTTTCATCAAAGGAACAGGTTTTCCTCCCTCTGCATATTTATGTATTTATTATGTATATATTTTAAATACCACAACATCCTACATGCCATTGTAACATCCAAATAAGTATCATATATTGTAATAATTAGCCATAGAGGTCTGGATTTTGAGTCCCACTCAAAATTAAAGTGGAAAAACACACTACAGGCTGATCCAACTTTGATGTAATGTAAAACAAGTCAAAATTAGGCTCTGCAGTGTGTGTCCTCCACATGTCTGTATGACCTCTCTACAAAGCCTGGACATGCTCCTGATGAGGTGGTCTCCTGAGGCATCTTCTCACAAGAGGGCAGTAAGGCTAGAGGATGTTGCAGGCAGCAGAACGTTCTCCATGACATCTCCAGACTCTGTAATGTCTGGAGTGTGAACCTACTGTGCTCTTCATACGTGAAGAGCACAGTGTGCCAGTGGCAAATTTGCCAATCTTGGTGTTCTCTGACAAATGGCAAACGTGCTGCGTGGTGTTGGGCTGTAAGCACAACCCCCACCTGTGGACGTCGGGCCCTCATACCACCATCATGGAGTCTGTTTCTGATCATTGCACACATCCACATTTGTGGCCTGCTGGAGGTCATTTTGCAGGACTCTGGCAGGGCTCCTCCTTGCACAAAGATCCTGCTGTTAAGTTGTTGCCCTTCTCTTTGTCTCCTGATGTACTGGCCTGTCATCTGGTAGTGCCTCCATGCTCTGGACACCACGCTGACAGACACAGCAAACCTTCTTACCACAGCTCGCATTGATCCTGGATGAGCTGCACTACCTGAGCCACTTGTGCGGGTTGTAGTGGTGGTTTAGCGGTTAAGGAAGCGACCCTGTATTCAGTAGGTTGCCGGTTCTAATCCCGATCCGCCAAGGTGCCACTGAGGTGCCACTGAGCAAAGCACCGTCCCCACACACTGCTCCCCGGGCGCCTGTCATGGCTGCCCACTGCTCACTCAGGATGATGGGATAAATGCAGAGGACAAATTTCACTGTGTGCAGCGTGTGCTGTGCATCACATGTGACAATCACTTCACTTTAAACTTTAAACTAGACTCGTGCTACCACTAGAGTGAAAGCACCACCAGCATGCAAAAGTGACCAAAACATCAGCCAGAAAGCACAGCAACAGAAAGCAGCTGCAGAACCACGCCTTTATTGGGGACATCTTGCTAATTTCCTATAATTTCCACCTCTTGTCTATTCCATTTGCACAACAGGATGAGAAATTGTTTGTCAATCAGTTGCTTCTTTACTGGACAGTTTGATTTTCGCAGTGTATTTTCTCCTTTTTTTTGGTTAAAAGTTAGACAATCACTAGGTTCTTAAATTAACCCCTAATTGACCCAATGCTAGTTTTTGTCAGGTGAAGTCAATGCAATTGATGACCTTGTTAAAATGGCACAAGTCAAGGGATAGATAGATTAGACAGCCATCTTTTTTGTACACAAAAAAACAAAAGACTGTTACCTGGCATCAAAACCAGAGAACAAGAGGGCACTTTAAAGCAGGCTATATATAAAACAAGCATACATGAACGTTAAGGTGAAGCAAAGACTAAAGAAGTGGAACACACAATATAAAGAGTGAAGAGGATGAGAACAACTAACCATTTGTCCAATGCACAGGCATGATACAAACTGTCATTTCTGGAAATATGTGAGTTCAATTACAAAATGACAGGCCTTGTGGGTTGTTTCATCTCTACAGTGAAGGACTGATGCAACAGAAGGGAAGAACTCAAGTCAGTGAAGGCCAAACAATGGTCTTTTTGCAAACCATGGATTCTACGTTCATGTGGATGTTATTTTGACACATACCACCTACCTAAAGATGCAGACCACTTGCAAACCTTTCTTACACAGTAATAATATTTCTATGAGCTTTCAGTCAATTTCATTTAAAGTAAAAGGTCCGGCAAGGTAATTTAATAATTCTTCATATTAATGCTGATTAGAAGAATGGATGAACACTGTCAGAAAGACTTTGGGCGGAACCAGATTTGGTTAGCTGTTCCTATCTGGTCCGGTTAGAGTGTGACACCTAATGAGCCACGCATATTTTTTCACATGTAAATGTGTGCGTTCATGACGGAAAGGTAAGTGCTGAGGAGTGTTGTTAATGCTCGTGTGATTGATTCGTTTATTCTCTCATACTGTCCTCTCATATGCTGAGAGAGAGTTTGTAATGTTTGTGAATTATTTCATTCTTATGCTAATTTCAAATCATTTTTTTGTGTTTTAGCTGCCTATATTTATATTCTAGGTAATATGTTCTAGTGCTGGTTAGCTGCTTATGTATGACTGTATTGTCTGTTTCATGTTAGGTTACTGTTAGCAGTGTTATTAATCAGTGTTGTGTATCATATGTTGTGTTGGGTGTTTGCTTATGTATGCTTTCTCTGTTTCCTGTAGACCACACAAACTGACATACACTCAAATTCGTTAATAAATGAGATAACTGATAAGCTGGCCTCCAGGCTCTTCAGATCCTATTGTCGCTTCACCAGTGTAACTCATCGTGGGAGTGGTAGATTCTACACGACAAACACATCAGCACTCAGCGCTCTGAAAAATTTTATTATGGCACACATGATGCACACATAGTGTAATTCTTGCCATATTGAACATTAGAGTGACCTGTGCATGATATATTTGGCTCTAGAAGGTTAGCAACATAACATCAATAAATGTATAAAAGACTACAGGAACCTTTATAGATAATCTCCATGCTTTCCTGGCTTTCTTTTGTGAATCGCTGCCTTGAATTATTTGCACTTCTCTGACAATGTTCCCACTTGCTTGAAAACCTCCCTCTTCACATTTCCCTCTAGTCTCTTATTCTAGTCGATTTGCCTCTCTGTCCATTAGCATGAACTGTCAGGGTTTGTAATACTTCTGCACTCTCTGTCCTCTCAATCAAAGAAAGAAAGCATTTTCCTTTTCCTGAGTTGTCTCAAACTGAAAAAGAAAATCTCCCTGCTGTAAATTTCTCGTCATAAGTTAAGGGTAATAAAATTCCCAACCTTCACATTTGAGCATTGAACAATATTGTTGTTATTATTTTTGCATTAACATCAGCTGAGACAAGTTTCATTATACAGCCCTAAAATAAATAATGAACAAATAATTTATTTACTGTAATATCAAATTAAAATATATAATATAACACAGCCTAGACAATATACTATTAAGAATTTTAAACTTATGCCACAAAATATGAAGGTGTTTCATTTTATTGAATGAATTGCACATTTTGCAAAGAATTAAAAGTGATTATGCTTTGCAAAGTGTGTGGCTAATTAAAGTATTAAATCGATTGACAGTCTTATATTTTTGTACTAATAGAGGATAAAAATAATAATAAAAAGAATAATGTGTGGAAATTATCTAATGGTATATTCCATAAAACATTCAGTGAGCACAAATGTCAACCACATCAACACTAACTGTTGCCGTTGCTGCACATGGGGTGAAATACTTGACCTTAATTGCTTAAGTGTGGTTTTGTAAATGGTGAAAGGATGTGGCAGGTGTGAAATTATACCTGTGAAACTGAAATGCCAAAGTGGCTTTTTCTAAAAGTGTGACCTACTAAAAAAAAATACCCAGAAAAACAGCATGTCCTCCAGCAGAGCTATACTTCCTAAAACTGAAGAATAACAATGAAATGACGTAGCTGTCCTGATGCTCTGTTTTGGACTTGTTGCCAGTTTCCATCACACTCTGAATCATATGAACTCTGATGTTACTGAAAATAGGAAGTTCATAACAATCAGTGTAAAAGCAATTGATTGTTCATTGATGCCTTAAGCACCTTACGTTGATGTGGAATCGGAAGGTTGCATGTTGGAATCTTAAACTGCCCAAGATTCAGTACAACTCACACAAACTGCTAAAAATACCAGATTATATGTGCAGTGCCTAAGACCACAGGAACCTAGAGTTTCCCACATCAACTCTTACTAGAGTTTGCTCTTTACAGGATATTAGAGTTGACATGACATCATCCGATCAGATGCTTTTCAGAGATTTTCTTAAACTCATGGTTCTCGAACTGTAGTACTCTATCTGTTGGCATGCTAAGAGACTATATATTTTTAAATAATACATAAATATAGAATAAGGTTTACAGTCAGTGTAAATGTGAGTCTGCATAAAAACTGACACATGCACACACACACACACACACACACATGTACAACCTGCAAGGATGTCATGCGATTTCTCTTTCTGTTACAGTGATTACATTATTACACTATTAGTTTTAGTAGTAAGTTTTAGTAGCAACATTGAATAGCACATTTTTTTATAACACTAATAAGATGCCTAACTGACTAAAGTCTATCTATGCTACAAAAATGAAATCTCAGTGAAAAACACAGGGTTGGGTGGGGCTAAAAATTGTACTGCAGACAGCCAGCAGAAATTATATTTACATTCAAAAGTTGTTCATACTACAAACCGAAACATTTTGGTAGGACAGGAAAGCCACAAACCTAAGCCAAGGGTGGTATATGCGTTGGGTTAAAAGCACACAGCTTGTGCATTACACATAACATACATTGCATGTGTACAAAAATCTGACCTACATACAGAAAACAAGCTCTCAACGTGTCTGTCTAGACATTGTCCTTCATGTGAATTATTTTCAGTAGCTGCAAGTCAAGACAGGCTTTATGTCCATCCTTCAGACAAAATGCAGTGACCATTTCAACGAGCCTTTCCAAAGCTTAATTTTGCCCTTATGAGAGGCAGCTCTAGCTATTATCTCGACTCTTACAATTAGCAAAAATCTAGCCCCCTGTGTTGAAGGCGCCGCTTGGAGACAGCAGAAAGGAGATTTTTTTTTCTTCTTGGAGTTCTTGGAGCCTGTGGCTGTTTCCAAGAAGACTACAGACTAGACTGACAAAATGTGGTGCAAAAGACAAAACAAGGCTAATAAATTGCCAGGCAGAGGCAGCACATGCAGTTCGAAAGTTCTTCCTAAAAACAGTTCTTCCTAAAAACAAGAATCAGCCCTGTTCAGAATACATTTATTAATATTAGGCACGTATAATACAGCTTTTGCCCAACTTTAAGGAAAACATTTTAACATTATGAATGTAAGTGGCTTCACTGCAGTTCATTTGCACATGCAAAGGTGTCTCATATGCGCATATTCATTTTTGTAAATTAAATGCCGTTAATGTAATGTAATATCATATGCCCTTAATCAATGCGACTTACAATCAGTAAATGCTGATAGGCCCAGGGCTAATACATTTTGAAAATAAGGTTAGTGATAGCATTTAAAAGGTTAATACATTACAAATTAACATACTGAAAGATCACATAGTTAAAATAGAATGTAATAATGTGGTTTAAATATTTTGTTATTAAACCTTTTTTGTTTAGTGTTAATGTCTATGGATTATATTGATCATTTCAGCAAATTTATAAAAATGTGTCTAGGTGTCAGGCAAAATTAATTTTAACAGCTTGACCAGCTTTGATGGGCCATGATACGTATTGGACGGCCGAGTTCGACTTGCCCTCCACACCCCAAACGAGCGTTTTCAGCATTCATCAATAAAACCTATTTAGCTTTTTTTTTCATGTTTTTTTCGTTCAACCTCACAAGCACATGCCAATAACAGGTCAATAAAGGCATATAGGCAGCGTAACAGGTCAGTAAGGACAGGTTACATTCAGTAATCTTCAGAGGATGAGCCACAGGCTCCAGCGTAATTACACATTAGGGCTGAACAGCAGCGTGTTATCTACTGATACCGCTACAAGGTCACCACAGAAAAAGACATCCAGAGCTAGACAATATCACACAGTAACTTTGCAAAAAACATGTGACTTATCTAGCAGTATCAATCATCTTTATCACCATCAAGGGGTCTCTTTTTACTTACAAGCTAATATACTGAACATATTGTGCGTCCGGAAAGCTTTCGCAGTTCATCACTTTTTCTGCATTTTGTTATGTTACAGGCTTATTCCAAAATGAATTATTTTCCTCAGAATTCTACAACCCAAAATGACAAGGAAAAATTAAAAATAATGTACATAAGTACTCACAGCATTTGCATTGAAGATCAAAATTGAGTTCAGGTGCATCTTGTTTCCCCTGATCATCCTTGAGAAGTTTCTGGAAAAAAAAAATGTTGGAAAGACACATACCTGCCTATATAAGGTCCCACAGCTGAAAGTGCAAGTCAGAGCACAAACCAAGCATGAAGTCAAAAGATTTGCCTGTATACCTCCGAAACAAGATTGTCTCAAGGCACAAATCTAGGGAAGGTTAAAGAAATTTTTCTTCTGCTTTGAATGTCCCAATGAGCAAAGTGGTCTCCATCATCCATAAGTGGGAAAAGTTCAAAACCATCAGGACTCTTCCTAGAGCTTGCCAGCCTCCTGAACTGAGTGATCAGGGGAGAAGGACCTCAGTCAGGGAGGTGACCAAGAACTTGATGGTCTAGAAGGACAACCATCTCTGCAGCAATCCACCAATCAGGTCTACATAGTAGAGTGGCCAGCTGGAAACTACTGTTTGTTAAAAGGCCCCATGCAGTTTGCCAAAAGACACCTGAAGGACTCTCAGACCATGAGAAACAAAACTCTCTGCTATTTGGTATGAATGCCAGGCATCACGATTGGAGGAAACCAGGCACCACTCATCACCAGGCCAATACCAGTGAAATAGTGGTGTTTTTCCGCTGCAGGGACTGGGAGACCAGGCAGGATAGAGGGAAAGGTGTCTGCAGCAATGTTCAGAGACATCCTGGATGAAAACCTGCTGCAGAGCACTCTTGAATGATCCATCTTTCAGCAGGACATCAATCCTAAACACACAGCCGAGATATCAAAGGAGTGGCTTCAGGACAACTCTGTGAATGTTCTTGACTGGCCCATCCAGAGCCCAGACCTGAATCCGATTGAACATCTCTGGAGATCTTAAAATGTCTGTGAACCGATGGGGTGATCCAACCTGATGGAGCTTGAGAGGTGCTGCAAACTGGTCAAGGATAGGTGTGCCAAGCATCAAGAATCAAAAAGGCTGCAACTGCTGCCAAAGGTTCATCAATAAAATATGTGAATACTTATTTACATGCGATTTCTCTGTTATTTATTTTTAATAAATTTAATAAATAAAATATTAAGTAAACCTTTATCATTTTGTTATTATGGGGTGATTGTTATAATGGGGTTTACAAGTCTGGGGAGAATAATGAATTGAATACATTCTGGGATAAGGCTGTAACATAACAATATGGGAAAAATTGATGCGCTGTGAATACTTTCACTGTATATGAACTAATGAAACTGTAACATAAACCATTTTTATCTTTAAATAAAAGGGGGTATCTATGATGGATCAGCATTAAATATTAAGAACAGATCTTTTTTCTTTTAATTGCACCCAACTTTATATTTTAGTGCTGTGGGAAAGGGATTTCACTTTTATGGAATTAGAGCATCTAAATGCTTAGTCTTAGAAACAAGAACAGGGTTAAATAAATACCTCCTCCATTTATAGGAAGGAAGAGCCCCCGACTCAGAACCAGAGATGTGCACATCTGGAATGTGATCAAACAGTTTTTCCGACGCATTCTAAAACCCTGGCTGTGAATTTGTTCTATGGCCAGCTGCGACGAAACTTAAACTGAGGGAGCAGGGTAGGAATCATATTTATCCAAAATATTCCCTTTCCAGACACTTTTCATCCAACCACCTCAATGAACAGGATCCCAAAGCAACAAGCAAATGCGGTTAAAAGGCTATTGAGAGAACACTGTTAATACCTAACTTCTGTGGGGCTTTTCCAGCACCATATGTTAAGCCCCTTGCTTTAATAGAATGGCTTTAATCCAGCTGCATGTTTGGTAAACCAGTATGGAAAATCACATTGAGGAGATTAGAAGCAGACCAAAGCCTTATTGCAGTTTATCACTTGTGGGGGCTTTTTGTGTGTATTTGTGGTGTGAGTGTGTGTGTGTGTGTGTGTGTGTGTGTGTTACACATTGCTCTGCAGCTGTGGTCGAGTTGCTCCTCTTAGCCACTCCAGTAAACAGTTCACTGAGCTTCTCAGCAGTTCTCCTTTCTTTCCCTCTCCATCTCACTCTTCGGGCTTTCTGCCCTTGTCTTTCCTCCCATTTCTCAGCCCTCCCCACCTATTCATCATCCTATTTTACTCTCCGTCCACCTGTCTGTCACTGAATGGCTCTTACCCGTACCACAGCACCATGCAGCTGAAACTTTATTTTACTGCAGCCACACCTTCCTGAGTCAATCAGAATTATGGAGCGTGGATTCATTCATGCCAACAACTGGAATAAATCTGACACTTTCTGCATTCGGCCCCTTTTGATAGAGGGAATTTGGGCTTCCTTTGCAGTGTAGGTAAAACAGCCCAGTGGCTCTACCTTGAACTTGCTAACAACATCGACAGATAAAAAGCATTCTTAATCCCGATCAATGGGTTAAGAGGGAGTCCTGTCTGCAAATTGAAAAAAATCTTGTTAGTCTTATTTGTGAGGCACCTGTAACATTACACGGAGGATTAAAAAAAAAAGGAATATTAATCGCTGTTAATTAGGGCTTTCAAACAAATCCTTTGGCCACCAGCAAAGCCTTAAATTGTATATGTACTTTAGATGTCATTATCAATCCTTGAGACTCTACGTCTTAATGGCAAGGGTCTAATTAACAGACTTGTCACTCCAGACGAGGATCCAAACACGAGGCAGCACACCGTGGGTGGGAGGGGGAGGTAAGAGAGTCTTCACCACAACTTTTAATTGGCCGGCAAGGCTGAAGCTCTCTGCTACCCCATCAAACGCGTTCAGGCCTCCTCTGCCGTGCAAAGCCCCAGAGCCAGCCCAATCCCCGGCAACACAGCAGTGATGGGGCCAGCGGTCCACGCAGAGACACCCCCCCCCCACCCATCACACAACCGCATGCAATTTGCTGAGCGCAAGGAGGGGAAACAAGGCGCATGGCAAAATCCCCATGAATCCTGATAAGGATGCGCCCGGCCTTTGATATATTTCTTCATAACAGTTTCTATAGTAACCATTTAAAGTGTTTGCGCCGGCCGCATCTCGGAGACGATTTGGTATTACTCCATTCCCCCTCACCTTCCTGTCGACTCCCAAGGGCAGCGCGCAGTAATTGCTTTCAAAGACTGATTGTTTGCCACATTAATTGTCTGCATCCTAAACCTCTGATGCGGACTTCACTCGTCTCCTTGTAACTCTGTGGTTCTAATTGTGCCGCGGTGAAATGAAAAAGGGGTATGGGAAAGGGCCCCGTTCCCGCTGATTCCAACTGGCTATTGCTGTTCGGAGGCTGTGATGCACGGTGATAAGTTAATTAATGTTCCAGTTTGGAGATAAACAGGGCTGCAGTCTAAGATAAGGTGGTTACTATAATGACACTAAGCAGATTTGTGGGTCTAATTAAGTTTGCAGACAATTGTGCCAGAACTTTTTATTGATATAAATAATCCATGTATATCTGCCGTGTCCCTTGTGGAATGCTCTGGCACTTGCTCCATTTGAATCATCAGACTCTGGTTATTTCCATCAGGGCCGATATGTCGGCCCCAGCCGTTGTTTACCTCTCTGTTCATATGCAATTAAAACGGGTGCGTTTCCTAACAATGTCCAGTCTCGTTTTTTTTTTTTTTTTTGCTTACCCTGATCCGCATGGGGAAGTTTAACAAATCACCTCAGCAGTATGCAGCGCAGGAATTCTGCATAATGTCAGACCTTGGGGGGATAACAAGAACTAAGCCATCGTCCGTATTTTATGTGGTACTATCTGAGGAAATTAGTTGACACTGTCTGCAAACCAATAGGTTGCTCTGAGCGACAGAATTTAACAGTCTCGGAATGTTTGAACAAACATTCCCGGGAGAAAGGGGCGATAATACGGCAATGAGTTTTTGGCTTGTGCCCCTACGCAATCTGCATTTTAAAGCTCATCTATTTTTAGTGTGTTCGCAGAAACCCAAAATGCACTTTTAATAAAACGCATGTGTGACATGATCTCACTTACACGTCATTTATGTGCAGTATATTGGACGCAATGTATTGGGGCTGTAGCCGCTGATCACAGAATCCAGAATCCCCTGTAATTTATACCGGCCATATAACGATACAGCTTCCCATTTAACTGCAGGCCAGTCAGGGGCATCGTCTCAATTTTAATTGAGCTCCCAGGAATCAGTGTCAGATGCAATAATCTGCTGAGATATGGGTCTCTCTGAAGTGTGCCTGGGTGACGCAAGTCTCCCAGTATGGTGACATATTGAGCAGGGTGTCACACGTTGACCTCCACTGCAGAGCTCGTCCAGAATGCAAAGTGGATGGCTCGAGTGATGGATGCGTCCTTCTTTGTAGAGCGAGTCCCAGATGATGGCACTTCTCCAGGCTTTTAAAGACTGTCTGTCGAGGTTCAGGTGGCAGGCTTCGTGCCAGAGAAATGGCAGCATGCATAGTTACCTATTTATGATGACCTGCGCTACACATTGATGGGGTGATGAGAAATAGAGGACATGAAACTGTAGGTCTTCCTTGCCGGCCTGCCCGGGATGTCTTCCATCTCACTTTCTCCGTTTCCCAACCCCTCCCTCACACTATCACCTGAGTGCCAACGCACAAAAAGCCAATATCTAGAATGGATTTCCTGTGAACGAAGTGGGGGTAATCAATTCTCGCTCGGACCATTCTGGCACTCAGCAGCAGCGGACTGCTCTCTGTCCGATAAAAGCCCATCATTGTTTCAGCCCTGACCAGGTGAGCAGCCGTTCGTTTGGCCATCACTTGCTAATTAAGTGATCAGCATTAATCTGGCCATGGAGGTAAAGCAGGTCAGCACACGCCATCTGTGGAAATGCCATTTCCTGCCTATTTCAATGAATGGCTAAGGTCAACATGGGCACAATTTGCTTTTTATTGCTGCGTTTCCAGGAACAGACTAAAAACGGCAATTCTGGAAACTCCAAGTGGAATGCGAGGGAAATTAATTACTTTCATGACATTAGGGCTTCCGTTTATGTTCGTAGGGTTTATCCCACCGCAGCACAATGTTCACTGTGATGGAACATGAAGGAAACATATGATGTTTCTAATACCATCTGATAGTGACAATTGCTGAGGGTACCGGTGCCGCTAATGCAATCAGCCCTTCAGAACAGCCAGTGGCCATGTGATAATCCTAATTGCAACGTTTTCCAGCTTGAAGCCAAGTGTAAATATCAGATATTTAATGGGGAGCTGAAATTATGCATATCCTCTTGAGCAAGACACAGCCACAGTGAAGCATGATCACAGCTCAGGGATTTTCAGAGACCACACAGAGGTCTGATTGTATCCTTGTCATTCATTTCTGCAAAGTGGAAATATGTCTTTGGAATAAAAAGTATGATGTGCTAAAAAAGAAACACTACTTCCAGTGCTCTGTGAGCGGAAGTCTGCAAAAGCATTACCTGTTTTATGGTCTTTGTTCTCTCTATTAAATAAGACAATGCAATGGGATTTAGTTAACATAAATGTGTTTGTCGCTAAATCCATTTCAAACAAAGAGAGATTTCTAGATTAGATTGATGATGTCTGATAAGTGGAGCAGGTTGTTGGATCTTAACGATAAAAACAATAACAGTAATTGTATGAAAAGGAGACAGTTTGGGGACGTTTTCTGCAGAGTTGAGAAATGAGAAAAAAAATGACCTGGCAACATGACTCCAGAATACACAGATTTATCAAAAAGCTTGTGTCTAAAATGACATATCAATTTAGTTGTATAACTATTCATGTTAAATGTCATTATGATTTTTTTTTTAAATGGTAAGAAACAAGTATTTCAGGGTAAACGTGATAAGCAGAAACTATGTGCTATGTGCCCTTCTGAGGAAGAACGGCTGTAGATTTCCATGCTGACATCCAGTCAGCGCCTTCAATGGGTGAAAGCAAATTCATGTAATTATTTATTTTAACCAATAAACCAGACCAAGAGGGGGAAGATGAGTCAATACGCCAGCTTTCTCATACAGTTTAAATCCTGTAATGCTTTTCTGATTCCCTGAAAGCCCTTAAATGATTTGCCCTGCAAAAATGACAGGATTGCTTTATGCTGCAACTAATTTTCAGCTGCAAAGCAGCACCTGCCTGGCACACATTGTGTACTTTCAAATCCAGGATGATACAGAAAAAAACATCTGTACACGTTGAAGCTACAACCTTTAGAAGTACAACCCTGCGCTGTCTGTGTGAATTTTGGTTATGATTTAGTCTCAAGGGACCTTTTCCAAAAAATAAAAATGACTTTCAACAGGGGCCAGAATGAGAAAGGCTGGATTAGCATTGGGGGTTATATGCCAAGGCAATCAACGTTTTATCAAGGCATTCATACAAATGTCTTTGGCAGTCAAATTACAGTTTGCCCAAGCCTGACAGAGCTGTGACTGCCTGGGTTTTGGAGAGGAGAGAACTGATAGATCTGACCCAGTGGTTCAGAACCCCCATGGTGGCTGCCAGGAGGAGGCTTGGTTAAAGAGTTGGCCATAGGGGTTGAAAAGCTGTGTCTTTTTGGCATGAAGCTTCTTAGAAGGGGATAAAATTTGTTTTTTAGATTGTAATCCATTTAATTGTTCAGATTATTAGATTTTTACTTCAGAAATAGTAGCCATTGTATTGGGTGTGGATAGCACTAGTATTGTATTAGGGATAATATGTACTGCTTCAATCCAGTCTGATATAATAATTACAGAATTGTCAACTCTTTTAAAGCCATTATTAATATTATTCATCAGGTTCTAGCTTCTAAACAATACAACATATAAGATTTATATATATATATATAATTCCAAGGAAGAGAAAATTGTGCCTAATAAATACATGTATAAAATGTTCATGAAAATGCAGACATAATGCTGAAATTGGCTAGATGTCTATTCTATAAAATATAATTATTAAATAGAATTACACAGGGTCAGCTGACAAGTCCTTGGGAGTTTCTGAGAAGTAGCACATCTATCACTTCTTCCATTTTAACCGCTCTTTTTAAATGTTTTTTTGCAATCTCTTGCCAACATTTTTTCTCTGTGGGAAACATCATCATGTGTTTCTATGAGCCAGATAAGCTGGACCATCTTTATCCAGACAGGGCACTGGATGGATACTTGAATACAATTCTGGAGTAATTCTGCCAAAAAGAATGTGAGCTGAGGTTACTTGAGTCCTGATACCATGGCTTTACAGTTGCTTCTTTTGTGTGTCCTCATAAGGGGCTTAGTCTTTTGTGAAGCTGTTAGGAAGGCATTGCTTTTGTTGGTGGAGACAAGAGAAGCTTTATATGGAATCAAGGTTCCCTTTCATAAAAAGAAATAATACAGATGCGGGACCTGTGTGTGCGTGTGTGTGTGAGTGTGAATGGCACTCGGAGCAGCATAGTGTCAGAATATTTCAAATGATAAAATATGGTAGCTTAGTAGGACAGTGACAGTCTATTTCGAATAACAACATTAAAAGATTGTTAAATAAACTGAAACAGGAAAAAGTCTTTTGTGAATCAACATTCTGGCCCGAATGTCCAGTTACCAGAGAGTAAGAGGTGGATCAGAAATTGGGGTGTCAAAGAAAACACTGATCCAGAAAACTGATGCTTTATGGTGGTATTCCAGATGGTGGACTTTGGCTCCCATGAAAACACAGGTCCTCAGGCAGTTTACCACCAAGGGTAAGTCACTGAGGAAGAGGACAGAAGGCAGGAAGAAGAATATGTTTTAATAGGCAGACAGCCATGGTCCATCTGCATAAAATAATGCAGTCACACTAAATGAGATTCCTAATGAGGGGACTGTGAGAATGAGAATTAACAGATGTTAACACTGGTCAGTTACGAAGGTATAAACTGCAAATCTACCCACAGCTCTTGGTTGCACTGAAAAGTTTTTGAAGTCTGGTATGCTGTGTGTATGTCTGTTTCTAACTTTTTTTAAGGCTGGAAATACATTAAAATAGCAATAATAAGAAAAACATATGTAGCTTTTTTTGAGCAATAATGACATTGCCTAGCAACCCATAATCCAACTAAAAGCATAAAACACAACTGAACTGAATTGAACTGCAACAATAAAACAGTTATCTGTTTTTCAAATAATGTGAGCAAAGAACAAGATCAATATTTTTTGTTATTCAATAGTGTTAATTTTAAATCAATAATGTACTAGTCATATAATAGTCCATTAGAAAAAAAATTTGCACCCCTGCTGATTTTGATAACTAACAAAGAAATGGTAGGTCTATTTCAAAATTGAGAGACAGACAAATGACAAAAATCCAACATAAGGCAAGTTATGAATACATTTGTATTTTCATAAATGAAATAAATATTCAGCTATATTTTGCATCCTAGTTATATTTTATACAGGTAAGGAGCCTGACATTGGGAGCCTTCTCAGCTGCTTACCTGTATAAAAGAAACCTGTCCATAGAAGCAATCAATCAATCCAAATTCCAAACTCTGTCTCATGGCCAAGACCAAAGAGCTTTTGGACAAGAATGTATACATATGCAATGCCTGAATGGGCTACAAGACCAGCGCCAAGCAGCTGGGTGAAAAGGTGATTCACAAATGGAAGAATAATAAAAAAAAAAAACCTGCCAGTCTCCCTCGATCTGGTGCTCCACAAAAGATCTCACCCCATGGAGTTTCAATGATAATGAGAACAGGGTGGAACCAGTCCAGAACTACTCAGAAGGAACTGATCTAGATCAGTGGTTCCTAACCTTTTTGTTTCCCCTGTAGCCCTTTTGCCTGTGTAAGACATGCCAGGATAGGTCGCTGATTCTATCTGTCTACTGGAGGGCAGAGATGGCCACCTGCGGCCACATTCTCACCTCTCTGATGGCTGGTCTGAACTGCTTGATGATGGGTCTGTAGGCTGGGGTGAGAAGTATGTAGATGTGGTCTTATTGTCCAAGGTGGGGGGGGGGGGGGGTTATAGCCTTGTATGCACGCTCTATGTTTGTTTGCAACGTGAAGGGACAAAATGTTAGACCTTGTTTAAAGTTCATGATGAAATTTTGCCAGTACTGTTTTTTGCCAGTACGGTTTGCATTGCTGAAGTATCATGTGACGATGAAGAAGCTGTCCCAGTAGACTGTATGCAGGTTGCCGATGATCTTCAGCATTATTTCTAGCACTAGGCAGGATGTATGCTGCAATGATGATCACAGCAGTGAACTCTCTCGGTCTGCATCTGACTGCTAAAACCTCTGCATGGTCCGAACAGCGCACAGAGACAATCGCAGCATTTCTGCACCAGCTGTTATTGGTGTAGACACACAGGCCACCGCCGCGGACCCCCCAGCACACAGAAGCAGAAGCAGGTCAGCGTGTCTAGCTGGATAGCAGAGTCCGCGATGCCATCGTGCAGCCAAGTTTCGGTGAGGATAAGAGGAGGTTAGAAGCAGCCTTAGACAGTCCAGTTTATTGTCCAAAGAGCGCACATTGGAGAGGAGCAGTGATGGAACCGCGGGTCGGCCGTGGTTAGCTTGTAGCCTAACGTGGATCCCGACTCTCTTACCATGCTTCCGCCTCCTCGCATACCGCTTTCGGCAAACTGCCGCAGTCTGCTCACTTGGAGCCCGTAGGCAGTAGCAAAATCTCTCCAACATGTCTTCATCAGGCTTGATGGGATGGTGATTTTCAAGATTGAGAAGTTGTAGGCCATTGTAGAGGAGTTTCTCCATGGTTTGTTGCCACAAAAGCCACAAAACATTTATTACTTGGAGATGATTTGCAAAGAAAAGTGGAACAAAATCCCCCATGAGAAATGTGTGAACCTTGTGGTCAACTACAAGAAAAGTGTGACCTGCGTGATTGCCAAGAAATTGCGACTTCTCAAAATAATTCAAATACTTATATCATTTATGAAAATGCCTTTTGTCTCTAAATGTACAAAATAAACCTACCATTTAAATTATAGACTGATCATTTCTTTGTTTGTGGGCAAATTTACAAAATCAGCAAGGGTTCACATAATTATTTCCCCCACTGAACATATGTACCCATTTGAGCAACTAATTAAAAAAAAAAACTTGTTTAATATGGATATTTAATATGACGTTGCTCAGAAACAGTAATTCCGAACCATTAAAATGAAAAATAAACCTTTTAACCACAGATTATGGAGGCACAGGTGCATGGAATTGTGAAGTGATTTATTAAAATAAAAAAATAAAAAAGCATGGCTAGGAACACACAGAATGCATATAAACATAGCATACATTCGGGCAAAGCATGACAGAGTGTGAAGTAAAGTAACTTCAGTAACAGTCCCAATCAACCCAGACAAAACAGGAAACACATGTGGATGACTAGGCCATTGCATTGATGCCACCTGGTGGGCCAGGGGCTCCATGAACATACCTTTAGCATTAACATCAATAATAAAATTCATAATTATTATCATCATCACAGGGAATTATTATATTAAAGTATACTAGAGATAATGTAGGTTTTTAAATTATCATTATTTTTCGCCTTTTTTTTTCATAATTTTTTTTAAATCTTCACTTGCAGAGCATTGCCCTTGCTGCTAGTTCTGCCAGAGGACAAAGCAACTAATTACAATAATGGAGATAGCTGGGGAATCAGTGGGCGATGGTGAGTGTGTTTCTTGTGGGTAAATCATGGCCCTTTGTCTTTGTCTTTCATCCTCTTCCCAGTTGTGTCTTGGCAGGAGACGAAGAGCATTAATTACCCTGTAAATTTTAGCTGGGACCTCTCCCTCTGTCTCCTCCTGCCAAACACCATGCAACATGCCTGGATTAAACTGGGATTACAGTGGAAGCACAATTTGATTGGGGAAAATAAAATGCAAATGATGTAGACCAGAAAAAAAATATTTAAAAAATAATCTTGAAATCTAAACCTCTTGAAACCTAAAGAAATTAAGGCTTTAGTGTCTCTGATAGACATTCATAATCAAACTCAGTATTAACAAATAATAGGGAATGCGCTGGTAAATGTTAATATTTAGTAAAAACAAATAAATTAATAAAAGCTCAAAAACACAAGTGAATAATGCCTTTATGTAATGTTCTGCAACATGTGCTGAAGCATGTGATCACAAACTGACCTTGCTCTCCTATTACAATAATTACATAACAATATATCCAATAAGCAAACATAACAGATATAATTACATTCTTTGGGTGCTATTTAGCTGTAATTGTTGGTAGGTACTATTTGTAGGCCCTCTCCATTAAACAAGAACGTTTCAGTGATCCATTAATGACAAGCCAGCATTATTTTTTGCAGGCCTTAATAGGACAGCTGGGACAGATACACACTGGCAGCTGGACAAGGCTCCCCTGCACAATAAATTGAAAGAGTTGCCCTCCATTAATAACCTCTGCCAGCTGTGAGGGGTTGGTAAACTTATAGCAAAATAATGAAAAAACATTAAAATATACATGCCGGTGTGTTTCACACCCAGTGTGATGAATTCTGTCTTTTGGAAGGTTCTTGTTCTTTTTTTTTTCATTAATTCACTGAAGTCTTGATGTTAAAGCTGCCATGAGAATCTGAAGTCAGGATTGTTTGATCCAAGCAAACCATCTTTAATTGAGCATTTGTCTTTGATTCCATGCATTCGGCTTTGGTGTCACCCAGCATCAGAAAGATTAATTATGCATAGAATATTATGCTTATGTGAAGCTGGTAGCTGGTAACATAATTCACCCTGAAAAGATAGATGTCATAGATGACTATGTCATAGATGTGACATATTCTTGTCGTTCATGCAGGCAAATTGAATCTTCTTTTAGTCTTATTATATTTTTAAGTGTTATTTTAAAACATCTTGTTGAGCTGTACAACAAAAGTCACCACCTTCAGTCAACGGCCCCTCTGCAGCTTATTAGCATTTTTCATTAAATCTTACACTTTTATTCAGTTCCCTCCAGATCTTTGACTTCTCTTGTTTTATAAGAATTTATAACTTTCTTCTCAAATTTTCTTGTGGAGAGCCACCTTCCAGGTGATCATGTCAACACAGCTCCAGCCTTTACAAGGAAGAAAGGCCTAATGCACAATGACATTTTTGTGTCAGTATTTTCAATCATTTATAAGATGTTCTTTCTCAGTGATTTGGGCCCAAAACAGGGTTGCCCAAATCTGGGCCACACTTTCATATGAGTGCACCAGACTGGCTTCTGTTTGTCTTTCTCTCTGGATGTCTCTCTTACACATTATTGAACAGATTTTGCTATTGATTTACCAGGTTTCCTTTAGATCTGACTCACTGGCTAAAGGAAGTTGGAAAACAGTTTTCATTAAAAAAAATTATTCCCAAGGGCTGAATCATCACAGAATATGAAACCAATTTCATCAGCTTTTTTTAACTCAAATTGTGCATCTTGAATTTACAAATGTTCTTAAATTAAAATTGGGCGGTCACAGGATGTGCTAAAGGTGTGGTTGGTTCGACCTTCCATGCTTTGCTCATGTGTCTGTTGCATTATTGATTGGCGGCAATTTTCTGCTTTGCCACTTCGAGTCAGCCTCAACAAAACTGCAGAGTGAAGAAATGGCCCGTGACCCACTCACAGAGAGGGCACTGCTGTGGTCAATCGGAATGTGCAGCTATGCCACAGAGCTCCATCCTCCCAGGAGGCCTTCAAATGAACTTGGCTTGACCTGCATTTTTGTAAAGGTCCAGCTTCAGTTAAAAGAGGAGACATTAATGTCTTTAGATGTTGTGCACAGCATCAGGCCGCATCACTTGGTTATATATTTTTTTAATCCAACCCATTCCGAATTACAAATTATTCTGGGGTCTCAGGTGTGCAGGTGCAATGAGCAAAAGCTCAAAGATTATTATTTGCAGAAGTGGCTATGTCTTCACAACGTAAAGACCTGAAGAGTCTCAGTGCATCCCAGAAAGAAAAGGTTTGGGGCGCTTATTGAAAGTGAGACGGGCACCAACAGATGGTGATCGTTAAAGTAATTCCATCCAAGCCATGAGGGTATTGTGTTTTCATGTGAAGTATGCCAGTTTTAACAAGATGCAGATAATTGCTGCCTGACCTTCAGAGGTAGCATCAGCTAATGCAAAAACAATGTGCAGAATTCTTGCAGAATGTTTAAGTTGATGGTGAGAAATAACCTCTGGTTATTGCTAGCCTTACAGTTTTTAGGTGAGATGAGTCAAAATACCCTTCTGCTGGAGAACAGAGTGCACTGTTCTTTTAACACAGCTCTCTGAAATCACCTTCAAAAAATCAAGTGCAAAGCCAATGAAAGTGCCGCTGTTCCTGATTAATTCATACAATTTATTCCTCTGCTTGACAGACAAGTGCTTCCATTTCAAACAGATGAAAAACAGAAAGGAGGACTTTCCAGGAAGCCTGTGTCTGCATGACTGTGAATTGTAGCTCAGAAAGCCGTTCTTTACAGCAGTAATACAGTAATACAGTAATACACACACGCACACACATAATATGCACATATATATATATATATATATATATATATATATGTGTGCATATTATGTGTATATATATATATGTGTGTGTGTGTGTGTGTATATATATAAACAGTATTACTGCTCATTATATATATATATATATATATATATATATATATATATATATATATATATATATATATATATATATATATATATATATATATATATATATATATATATATTTTACAAGACCCATGAGGCAAATTTTATTTACATTATTCAGGCACTCAATTAGGGTAAATGGAGACAAGATGGATGAGAACAATCAGGGTCAAAAGTTCATGGGAGTTCATCAGTCGGGGTGGGTTGTGGTCAGATCCAGTCCATTATCTGGAGCAATTTATTTTAAAGAAGCAGCATGACTGTAGGTGACCTTTAAAACACACACATTATTTATGATGAATACTGTCTTTCCTTCAAAATAGAGTAATATGATCATATATATAGTAATATAGAGCAACACGCCACTTTTTCATTCAGTAATCATATAATGCCCATTATAGTTTAGATTCAATAACTTTTTTTCAAGAACTTTATGTACCTGAAGCACTAACAACAGCCTATACTCTTATAAACTGTTGTATTTAATGGCTCTTGTTGGTATGACCTGCCAAACAAATCTTTTACTGTATGTGTATTTATTCAGACACATGAGTGGCATAGACTCCAAATGATGTAAGTGTGAGTGTAACCTCTTCTCTCTCATGAGATATTGTACAAAGGCAGCAGAGCATGGATGATTACTCCATATTTCCACCACGGTTGCTCTTTACTTTACTTTTTACTTTACTTTATTTAACAGACGCTTTTTTCCAAAGCGACTTACAAGAGGAAGACACCAGCAATTCTCGTTCGATTTCTCTTACTGTCCTTCAAGCTTCACACATTGTTATAATGGTCTGGAGAGGTAAACCTGCAAACGCCTGGCTTTCTGGAAATGCTGCCACCAGTTAATTACCTGTTTTAGGTGTGCTGGTCATGCATTAAATATTTTTTTGGGTTGCCTTCATAATTCAGCTGCATAGAAATTCATAAAAACTTCACATAATATGCAATAATATTAATATGTAATATTACATGTTATTATAATAGGTACAAATATTTTAAATAAAATAGCATCATATTGTGAAGTATCAATGCCTGCCCCTGAATTCAGTCATGCACAAAAACAATTTATAGATTTATTTTATGTATGTCTGCTTTCTCTATTTTTAGTAGCGCATTTGAACAAGACTGTTAATGCCCACTGAATACAAAATTATGCATTTAGTCCCAAGATGGCTCTATGCACTGCAATCCCTCAGCCATGTATGGTAAAAAAATGAGATCAGTTTTTTCAAGTAACACACAACCGTCTCAACAGATATATGTACTAATTCCCCATAAAGAGGCGTTGTGTGCTGATGTTGTTCAATAAACGGGAAGTTTTTTTTCATGTGGCCCACAGGTATAACAATACTTACTTTCTCATGACTATTGCCCGCTAGAGCTCTCTGGAACCCTCATTTATCCTTATAATGCAGTTCCTCCCTAGACACCCAGATCATGGTGCTGGTGCTTTGTAACGGTTTTATTTCAACAGCTTTTTCCATTTGATTAAGTTTGCTTAATTTTGTCACATGTTATTAATTCTGTCATCTTAATTGTCAAGAACAAGTTCAAGTTGCGCTTTATTGTCATTTCAGCAACATACGTGTTAGACAGTACATAGTGAAACGAAACAACCTGAAACGAAGTGCATGTGTGCGACAGTCAAAACTGGCAACATAGAGAGCAAACAGGGGACACAGGCAGTGCAAGAATAAGAGTAACATCAAATAAAAGAAAACATTTAGACAACAAAGAAGACAGAGAGCGCTAAAATTGGTGTTCAGGTGTCTGATGGCCTGTGGGATGAAGCTGTTACATAGTCTGGCATTGAGGGCCTGAATGCTTCGGTACCTTTTCCGGATGGCAGGAGGGTGAAGAGTGCATGTCCTTCAGAATACAATTCATAGTCCGATGCTGTGCAGTTCCCAAACCAGACAGTGATGCAGCTGGTCAGAATGCTCTCGATAGACCATCTATAGAAGGTGGTGAGGATGGGTGGTGGGAGATGTGCTATCCTCACCCTCCGCAGGAAGTCGAAACGCTGCTGGGCTTTCTTGGCTGTTGAGCTGGTGTTGAAAGTCCAGGAGAGGTTCTCCTGTAAATGAACACAAAAGGAGCTTTGTGTTCTTGACTATCTCCACATAATTTCTGTCGATGTTCAGTGGAGAGTGGTCAAACAGTTATCTTCTGAAGTCAACAGTCATCTCCTTCATTTTGTCCACATTCAGAAATTGATTGTCGGCCTTACACCAGTCCCTCAGTCGTTGCACCTCCTCTCTGTACGCTGACTCATGGTTATTGCTGATAAAACCCATCATGGTTTGATGATGTGGTTGGAGCTGTGCATCACTGCACAGTCATGGGTCAGCAGGGTGAACAGCATTGGACTGAGCACACAGCCCTGAGGAAGTGTGGTGGTGCTGGATATGCTGCTCCTAAGCAGGCTTAGCTTCTCAATCAGGTGCTGTGGAATTATGGTGTTGAATACTGAACTGAAGTCTATGATCAGCATTTGTGCGTATGTGTCCTTATTGTCTAGGTGGGTGAGGGTCAGATGCTGAGAGGTGGCGATTGCATCGTCCGTGGAGCAGTTCGGGTGATAGGCAAATTGCAGTGGGTCTAAGGTGGAGGGCAGTACGGTCTTCATATGTTTCATGACCAGCCTCTCAAAGCACTTCATCATGATTGGTGTAAGTGCAACTGGCCACATCCTAGAAGTGGCTGTTGATTTTCTGCCCGTGTGCACGCTTTGCTGCTCTAATGGCTTGAGTTTGGCCCTTGCTGATCTTAGGGCCACCTTGTCACCCTTCCTGAAGGCAGAGTCTCGAGCTTTAAGCAGTTCACGTACCTCTGCAGTCATCCACAGCTTCAGGTTGGTGGTGATGGACTTGGAGACTGTAACGTCATTAGTTTATTTGCTGATGTAGCGGTTCACTGATGTACTCCTCTAAGTTGAGGATGTTGTTGCCATTGGTTACAGCCTCCCGGAACATTTGCCAGTCAGTGCACTCAAAACAGCCTTGAGGAGCAGGCTGACGAGCGGACTGTATGCTGGAATTAGCATAACAGTGATGTGGTCTGATTTTCCGGGATGCAGGCGGGGCTCCGCCTGGTACATGCCAGCAATGTTTCTGTAAACCAGATCAGCACGTTTTCCCCTCTAAATGCAAAGTCCACAGTATCTGATATTGTCACCAATATCTGCCTGTGTTGCTGCTCAATAAACCAATACTGATATTTGTATATCCCTTTTTAGTGACCACAAAAACGGTTTACCATAATTCATTAATTGTATATCCCAGTTTTTTTTTTCTGGTCACCTTAATGCATGCTGCAGCAGCGGGTGTATCAGAGGACACAGCGCGAAATGAAATTTGATGGATTGATTGGGGTGGAAGTGCTTTGATTTGCAGCTTGCCAGGGAAAAACATTGAATCAGCAGCTTTGGGCCTTATTGTTAGGAAGGTAATGACGGGTGGGGAGTTGTGGCATCACAACGGCAGGCTTTTGTGTGTCAGCCTCTGATCACCAACAAGCATGGCATGCTTTACGACCATTTGTTTAACCACCTGACAGCCACCGTAGAACAACTTGACTTAGGAGGGATGTTCCTGTGGTGCGCTGACCCAAGGGCAGACAGTGAAGTGTCTGAAATCTGCTGAGCTGGGTTTTGTGATGCTGTGCATTTGAATGTAACAACAACCTATAGAAAAAGAGCAGAAAATTAAATGCAAAAGAAATGTAATGGGGTTGTAATGTTTTATATATACACACACATGCATATACACACATTTTTTGCAGTATTTTGGGTAAATGCAGATTTAGAGTCTATTAAAAGTGTCTTTCTGTCTTGCTCCACAGTGTATTGGGAACAACAAGACCCAAAAATAAGTATCCATGGGCATTGCAAGGATGGCTGTTGAGTAGGTTAGGTAACCTGGAAATGAAAGTTTTTGCTAGTGAGTGTTTCAGAAACCGGGGTATGTGAAACAGAAAAGTGAGTTTAAAGGTAAAATGTATAGATTGTTTGATGGAAATCTATCATATGCCATTTATTTGATATAAAGTATGATAAGTTTTTTTAAGCTGCATTTCAAAGCTGGAAGAAGGAGGGTGAGGTTCTTGGCTGAATGTTAAAATTCTGTTTAATCTTTTCCAATATCCTCAAACTACCACCCCCTGTGATCTGCCTGTGAAAGGATTACTTCCTTGAATTTCATATGTTGACTTTGATCATTAAGTGTGCTCTCTTCGGTGTACACAATCAGTAATGTGCAATTGCTGCCTTCAGAAGTAATGGAGAAATGTCCGGTGTAAGCAGAGAATGGATGTCTTGTTCTTTAATGAGAAGGCTATGCAGATGCCTTTGTTCATTTCTAAAAAAAAAAAAAAAAACTCGAAAAGTCTGCATTTCATTTGAAGTAAGAAGATGGACATGTGGGGTGACACCAAGTCTGGCTGAAAGAGAAAAGGGAAGTGCTTCTTTCCGATTTTCAGCAGTTATTTCTCTCACAATGAAAAAATGTGTGGGGTGTGCACATTGCAGCAATCATGCAGCATTTTTACATTTGCTTGGTTTATAGTGGGTGAGACCTCTTTTTTTACATTGGCCCTATCTTAATCTGGATAGCTTTTTATCCTTAATAAACTGTGTTTACTTGGGATATCCTTGGCTGATATTTAAATGTCTTTTGCATTCTAATGCATTTGTGTGTAATCAGAAAGAAATTAGGAAGGGGAAAACTTTTTCACAGCACTGTCTATATAAGGAAGACAGTTAAGCACACTTATTAGATTATTTCTTTTTCTAATAAAAATGATTGTATCATGGAAATCATGGATGGTGGTTTCTATGCCATTATATTTTGTTCTATAAGTAGACAAAAGGACAACCTCAAGTAAAACCTCTAATAATAACTTAGCAAGGAACTAAGTAATACAAATGAAAGCTAAATAAAATGTAATAAAGGTATCTGGTATCTAAAGACAGACATGTTTGTGCTAGCAACATCTGTCTATGGTGGCCCACATCCCCCGCCTTTAAACCTCCTGATCCACAGGAAACACTGAGTCTTGTTTCATGTTAGCTTTTCAGACCTCCTTGAAGTCCAAGGATGTGTGAAGTTCCACTCTAATTGAGCATCTGGGGATTCGGCGGATTGTCTCACCAACAGAAAACATGTCTTGTTTAATTGGTTTGTTGGAGCATTCTGGCCATCAGTGAAGCCACCTAATCAGGCTACAATGTATCACATCAGCCCTTAGAGAGAAACATGTATGTCCTGTGTGACACAATGTGTGTCCAGAGTTTGACACCTTGAACTTTATTGAGAACTTTCTAAACGTTTCTTATTACCTTTGTATTAGCTCTATAACTGGTTTGAGGTGACTGGTGTTGTTTTGGCCAATGGGTTATTATGACATTTTGATCTTTACAATGTTTTATGTGACCATAGGCAACATTGTCTCCAGTAGATATTTTCAAAAACCTCACATTGAAGACTGTTTCCAGTAGATGTTTGCAAGAACCTCACATTGAAGACTGTTTCCAGTAGATGTTTGCAGGAACCTCACATTGAAGACTGTCTCCAGTAGATGTTTGCAGGAACCTCACATTGAAGACTGTCTCCAGTAGATGTTTGCAGGAACCTCAACTTGGAGACTGTTTCCAGTAGGTGTTTGCAGGAACCTCAAATTGAAGACTCTCTCCAGTAGATATTGCAGGAACCTAAAATTGAAGACTGTCTCCAATAGATGTTTGCAGGAACCTCACATTGAAGACTGTCTCCAGTAGATATTGCAGGAACCTAAAATTGAAGACTGTCTCCAGTAGAAGTTTGCAGGAACCTCAAATTTAAGACTGTCTCCAGTAGAAGTTTGCAGGAACCTCAAAATTGAAGACTGTCTCCAGTAGAAGTAGTAGGAACATCACATTGAAGACTGTTTCCAGTAGATGTTGTAGGAACCTCACAGTGAAGACTTCTCCAATAGATGTTGAAGGAACCTCACATTGAAGACTGTTTCCAGTAGATGTTGTAGGAACATCACATTGAAGACTGTTTCCAGTAGATGTTGAAGGAACCTCACACTGAAGACTGTCCCTAGTAGTATTTTTTTTTTTGTTTTATCTAGAGGTCAGTGAGATTTGACAACTGACTTGGGTGTGATCAATAAGTGCACACTGTGTTCACCTGTAATGTATTCATGTGCCACTAACTGTCATGAAGGTTGTCATTTTGTAGCATGCTAGATTGTTAAATGACCGCCTGACAGTACATGGCTATCGTTAAAAATACCCCTAATGTAACACAAACACTAAACAGATTTAGTGTATAAAGACTGACCAGAAATGGATTTGGATTTGTGTTATTCAGATTAGATTTATCTTTTCTGTTTTGTAAAATACATCTTTTTTTTAAATAATGTGTATCAATGAGATTTGTATTTCAACCATCTCTCTCTGCCCTAATTAATCACAGACTGATTAAACATATTCATCATATTTTATTCCTGGAAAATAATTGCTTCCACAAAAAGGCACAGAAGCCAATACCAGAATGGGGTCTGTTTAATCCCAGAAACAACGGCAGGCACAGAAGGTAGATGTGAGAAGCAAAGCGCTGACATGGTTAGCATCACATCAGAAATGTGACACACTGCATGCATCTTGTAATCCACTTAGCCTGAGGAAAGACGTCTGTGCACTGGGGTCACGGGGAGCTGCAGTCTGTTTATTTACAATGAAGGTCATTTAGAAATGTATCTGATGCTATTTTAGAGCCCACATACATTCCCACCCCACCCCCCCACCCCCAAAAGACCGACAAACACACTACGAAGACTGGAGTGAATGGATTTCATTGTGCGCGCGTGCGTGTGCGAAGCATGTCAAATGGCGAGAAAGGAAAATCGTAGGATGGATGTTAAGTTATGAGGACCACACACATTCACACTATCCCTCAAAACACAGCACACACACACCCTTGTCCATTACCCACAAACCTTGCCACTGGCAAGCGGCTGACTTCATTTATTTGGACAGCCACAAAACCATGCAGGAAGCAACTTTTGCATTTGCACACTGTGCTTTTTTTCTGTGTCTCAGTCCAGCGTTTCACATCATTCAGCATATTCTCACGGTGTGTGGCCAGTCAATGACAATGCTTGTGATGCTTGTAAAGCCATGAAAATACCATCAGTTCAAATTAATCATGAAAGCAAATGTGACACTCAAGAAGAAAAAAAGTCTTTAAATCGTTCAGTGAAAACCTACATTGTTCAGAAAAATACCTGTCAAATATACAGGATATGTCACCCAGTCAGAATCGCAGCTATTTCTTTTTTTTATGTTTTCAAATGAATATTCTCAGCTGTAATGTGGCACTGTTGGCACCATAAGACCCAGCAAATGCATTTCCATTACTCGGCATGGCAAAATGTCCCTTGTAAAGTGAAAAGTACAGTATAACTAGCTTAACCTCATAATAGGAAATCTAATTTCACACATTCTAAGTATGTCACATACGCACAGAGAGAAAATGTTTCCGTGGCGACAGAAAAATCTTAGTTTTTGCAAAAAATGACTTTTAATTCACCCACATCACAGTATTATGAGCTTTTTTCCCTCAGATGTAGACATCAGAGCTTATTTGTGCCATTATGAGGGTGGGGGGTGGTGGGGGGGAAGTGCTTAAGCGCAGATTATGTGTATAGCCAGCTACGTGGCACAGTCAGTGAAACGCTATGCCAATGTAAACTGAATAAATGCACTATATGTGATAAAAATTACAAGCATGCCCAAACACGCATGCTTAAATCCTAAATCACAGCTGAAAAATTAAGTCTTAACACATTCACAAACAACAGTTAATTTTTTACTACACAATCCTTTATAAATTGGCTGGAGTCAAAAGATCAGAGGCAAAAAGTGGAGCCTGCATGTGCATCTGACAAAAAGCTTATACAACCTGACTCAGTACCTTCAAAGTGACTGACATGAGGTTAGAATGCCCCTCTTGGCAGGTGGTCAGACTGGACCTTCAAGTGACTCTCTATCGACTCTTAAGGTGTAAAGTGGTACTGCAAGCTGATTGTGATTAAAATCAACCCAATCAGTTAAAGTCAAGCATAGTGTCCTTAATTAAAGCAGCTTTTCTGCTTAGGCCAGTGGCTCAACACAAATAGATGTGTTGAGTTAAGACAATAAAGATGTGAATATGAGGCTTTTTGAGAAATTAAGAGAAAAAAATATGAATTCTGAAATATGAACTGAGAAACGTCAGATGGTGCTGTCATGTCTTTCAAACCTTCTTTTTTCATGGTATTTATGCTTTAGTTTGCCTTGGCAATTATTGTGCTTGTATATCGTTGAATTTGAAATTAGTTCAACCCCTAAAACCCAGAAAAGAGCTATATTTTCGTCTTTATACAGTATCTACATTTTATTAAGGATGTAACTACCTTGAATAAAAACAATGAATGGATCCTTAAACTGGAAACAGGATGAATTATTGTGTAACATTTTACTTTCAGTAAGTCCTCCGATCAGCAGTGTAACAGTTCTCTGAACATAAATACCCCAGGTTACCTTTTAAACCTGGGAAATCCTGACAAGGCCGGCACTGCTGGCTGAATACAGCATATTTAATGGCACACACTTATTAGCGGACATGAGGCACAGGCTGCAAATTGGATCTTTTTTGGAGCATGGGTTGTGCTATAGCTCTTTCCAAAACTCACACACTTCCTGCCTCTGAAGGGAATCCAAGGCATCAAATTGTTCATTGGTCTTTTGATAGAACGATGCAGCGATGAGTCTGCGGGCATGTCATTGACTCGTGAGATGCTTTAACCAAAATTGCTTTCAGGAAGCGAGAGTAATCCCACAGAGTAATGGATTTAGTCTTTTTTTTCCAGGAGACTCCTTGGGCTCTGAATCTTGGTAATACCATGAAACTAATCTTATACTTATGGGTTCATGAACAAAAGCTTTTTTGTTTAATCACGCTTAGAATGAACATGCATTTTCTTTTGCAAAACTTAATTTAATTAATATGAAATATGACAATAATCTCCCTTTTTTGTGAGTTCAAAAGGTAAATGACAGTTGGCATATTTAATAGCAAACTGAGGGACTATCTAAAAGTGTAAAACATACCAAAAAGAATTATTAAAGAATGAAAGTGAGAATTTTCTTTTGATTGGAGAAAAAATCTAGAGATGTGCTACAAAAAACGTTTTATGCTTCAATGCTCCTCATTTCATTTCAAAATTCTCCAAAAAGTAGTTTAGATAAATCAGTATTTGATAAAAGATAATAGCTTGCGTCTTAGACTGTACTGTATAGTACTATGGGGCAGTGGTGGTTAGAAGGTTGCTGGTTCAAATACTGAGCTGCCAAGATGCCACTGAGCAAAGCACCGTCCCCACACACTGCTCCCCGGGTGCCTGTCATGGCTGCCCACTGCTCACTCAGGGTGATGGTTAAAAGCAGAGGACACAATTCGTTGTTTTCTGTGTTTCACAGTGACAATCACTTCACTTTCACAAAAATATATAGTGTTTTTTAAGATTATTCCAAGTATTTACTTATATATTCATTTTTTTTTGTATTTCATGTTGCTGAAAAGATCAACAATCAATACTGATGTTGTATAACATGTCTAGTTTATGAAATATTAGTTCAACCTTGAGAGCACACTGAATATAGAGAAACAGAAAAGAATCACTGATGGAGATTTTTACACCGAAGGTGCTGGACCAGGTATTTTAGGTTGTGTGTAACATGTAGGCATGACAAAACCCAACCAACAAACGGCAATTAAAAAGGAAGCTGCACTCAATAGAGAGAGAAGGCTCCTTTTTATTTTTAAAATGCCATGTACACCCCTGAGGGTCTCAGCAATTCCCCCTTGGCCTGAAAGGCAATGATTAAGTATTTCACAAATACCCTTCTTCCATGGCTGTCGTTAATAACAGCTATTGATTTTTTAAAACCTGTGCTTTGAAATGCATGCATTTGTCAGGTGGCCATTTCTTTTAGCAATTTAATGAAAAAGGCTTCATTTGAAAAACAAACAGACGGCAGGACATTGATTTATGGACGGATCTGAACGTAATGGCGTTGAGGGCTCCTGCTTTCCTTTACTGTAGTCCCTCAAGGTTAACTCCTGTTATTCCTCTACGTGTCCCCTGCCACTGATTGAAGATGCAGCCAGCAAACAGGCTTTCCGTTGCTTGGCAACGGCTGCACAGACCAACTGAGCACGAGTATGTATGGAGTCTCTTTATAAGGTAAGTGAACTGCAGAAAAAATTTGCTTGGGCTCCGCAGCTCTAAATATTTCAGTGTTTGCATGGCAATTAACACAGCCCGAAACACTGATGCAAACCCCACTGTATGATCTACACCATCACTGGGCAGTCAGCGGTGCTAAAGCATGCACACACACACACACACACACAGAGACAAAACGGAAATAAATATCGGCTTGAAGAAATGTTTGAAGAACATTTACTGGAGGATACGGAGAAGGTTGACTCAAAATCAAATAAAAAAGAATCTTGGATCTTGTATGTTATTTTTATTTGTTCATTTATTTTATGCATACGGGTTGGTTTTATGCAGGGGATGCAGAGACCTCATCTTATATAAAGTGTTATATGTTAAAAGTGTCATAGAGCTTTTTGCCCTACCTCTGGCCTACGTTGACACCAACACAAACCCTTTAGTGAAAATAATATGCAGATTAGATGGTAAGTGGTAAGCTCAGTAATAAGAGCTCTAAAATGGGTCATCTGTTACAGCGATCTGCAGAGATTTCAACATGTAATCGCTATACATGCAATTTCCTATGTCAAGTGAAATATTCTCTCAGGTATTGGATATGTGATTATCACAGATGGAGTGTTTTTGTGTGTTTCACTAATTTAAGCAGCAAATTACCAAACACATGGAAGTGTTAGATAGAAACAGACAGGTGTTGAGGACAGAGGATCAAAAATCAAATACCTGGAGAGTTTTCTTTGTTTTACTCAAAGATCACAGAATTAATGGTGCTAATCTACCAGATGCACAATTACATCCTGCCTGGTGTACTTTAAACATAAGTTGTAGAGACGTTTGTATGGAGGGAGATTCCAATCTTTGGGTGAAAGCACACAAAAACCAAGGGTTGTTTTCCCAATACAATATGTTTGATGAAAATGACGATCTTTCTTCCCAATTCTGATACCACTAAAAAGAGAAAACCACTTATCCACATTAAATGTTGCACATCTGTTGAAGACTAGTTAAGGAAGCGGCTCCGTAATCAGAAGAATGCCGGTTCGAATCCCGAGCCGCCAAGGTGCCACTGAGGTGCCACTGAGCAAAGCTCCGTCCCCACACACTGCTCCCCGGGAGCCTGTCATGGCTGCCAACTGCTCACTCAGGGTGATGGGTCACATTCACTACCAAGCCAAACATGCAGCTGGATTATTACTACTTTAATTCAAGCAAACTTGTAAATCTGACATTTGCAAACACTCTGCATATGTTACATCTGTCATATAGTGCATGAGAAATATCCACCCAGCTGCATGAGCTGTCGTCAAAATGTTGATGGGGAATTGATATGATTGGTTCACAGTGATAAACCAACCCAAGGTAATGCTCATTAGCGGTCATATTTTTTATGATTGGAAAGATGGCATAACAGGGCCACTGATTTAAAAAAAAAAAGAATTAGGAGATTAAAGTCATTATATTATGAGAAAATGTTGTAGCATTAATACAAGTCAACATAGAACTTTAAAGTTAAAGGTGTGCAAAACAACAATGCCAGTACAACAATCGATCACCAGATGCGATATGGACTCGTACGACAAACTAAAGCCATGTGGAATTGCCCTGAACGGCTGCATAGACGGCTTTAGTCATCATGTGATGTGGATGGAGGCTTTTAATACAAATATTGACCCCAAAGAAATTGCCGAGTACTTCATTTCCACCTTCATCCGATTCGAAGGTTTCTTCAAACACTTGTGAAAAATTTGCACGCCAGGGAAAAGGCAGAAAGATGACGTCGCTTTAAATGATCATGACTGATTTATGCTTTTAATTTATTCTCAAAATATTAACTTTGATGTTTTTATTCAGTTTTTTTTTTTTTATCAGTGGCCTTAATATGTGGTCGTATATGACTGCTCTTACTTTAAAAATGTCTCTGGCAGCGGTGAAGAGTGACAGGATTGGTTTAAACCTGACAGCGGAGCAGAGAGCAAGAAAAAAAAAAAAAACGTCCAAAAAAGTAGATTTCAGCCTCGAGCTTGTTAATGTGAGAATGGGCAGTTTCAAAGCGACCAGAAACAAGCTCAAAAGTTACCTCTGACACCTCTCAGATAAGCGGGCCGGATTTTCTTAAATTCGGCCTTTTGTGCGGCCGGGAGCTGCACGGCGGAATGGGCTCGGCGCTCTCCGGAGACCGGCGCGGGAGACAGGTGCGGAACCTCTGTTGACTCAGAGAGCTCACAGCGCAGCCGGCTCCGAACGTTCTTATTAACTTGCTCAGTCAGTCGTGCACGCCGCACAAAAGGGATGACCGCGAGCGGGGGCCCGGCGGTGGGCCCGATGCATGGCTGATGCGCGGAGTGGGCGGAGGGCCTCGCATGTAACGATACACAGGAGGCAATCTGGCCCAGCCAGCTGACGGACGCGGCCAGGCGCGCCGGGCCGGAGCTCCGGTACCGTCCCGCGGGCTGGAGAACGCGCCACACCAGCCCAGCGAGGTGACCGAGCCGTATTATTCTCCGCCACGCAATCTTCATCAAACGCGCCGACAATGCGCCGGGATACAGCCGCAATATTTTATTATGATTTATGAGATCCGGGACACTGAGTCAAAAAGCCCTTTTTGGGGCTGCCTGGCCGACCAGCGTGATCCCGATGACTGCTGTCATTAGCTGTCATACATCATTCACTCAGAGCGGCTGTCAGGCCGACTCTCTCTCCATAAAATATTTATGGCGTAGGCAGCGACAGCTTGCGGGATACGGTGCCAGAGGATACGAGCCCCGTTAACTGTTGTCCATTCAAAATGTATGACTGGTCATGACATTAGGGCATCCGTGGGGCTGCCTGCTGCGGCCTCGTTGCTAAAATAATAACGCCGTTTCGCAGTTATTACCGCGAGCGTAAAAAAAAAAAAAAACACCTCCACCCAACGATGTCTCTTATTCGCTGCTGAGGGGCGTGGGATTCCCTGGGAAGACGGAGGGAGAATCTGGGCATGTCGTCAGTGCGCTTCAGACATGCCATCTGCAGACTTGGTTCCCTTTTCGAGACCCAATTAAGAGCGCGACGAGGCCGAGGCATTCACGACCTGCGGCGCGATCGCGCACTCTGCCGCAGCCAAGCACTGCCCCAACCATCAGGAGTCAGCGGCGTGGCGCAGTCAAACAGGGAAAAACATTGTTGTGCATCGTAGTTGTCACACACACACACACACACACACACACACAAAGGCTGGGCTGTGAGGGAGCAGCTTTCCCCTTAACTGTGTCTTATTTATGTTGGGCCGCAGGCGTCGCGGCCATTCCCCACACAACCGCTCATCCGCTCCCCCATTCCCCTCTCCCACCCCACACGTAGTGTTCCTCTTCCTGTCTCGCTCCCATGCGTTCGTGCCTGTTTTTCATCTCCGAAAGATCAGGTGTGCGCATCTCCACTATTCTACATGATCCGATACGTATCCGTATACAATCGGGTATGGAGCCGCGAGGTAGCTCTGCGTTTAGCAACATGGCCTCACATCTCCGTGGCTGTGCATTTGCGACCTGGTGAGTGTGGAGGTTACATGCTCTCCCCACGTTGGCCCAGGCTTTCTCAAGGTTCTCCGGTTTCCTCCCACTGTCCAACACATGCACGCAAGGTAAACTATAAACTGTACCACAAGTATGGGTGTGCGGAGTGTGGGCTGTTGCTTTAAACGGGGTGGGTCCCCACCTTGCGGCCACTGTCCCGAGATGGGCTGTGGCAGTTGCAGCCAGGCTGAGAAGTAAGCAGCTAAAGAGAGCAAATAAGCTCACTGGGTACGATTTGATTCACTTAAAGTACACTTTAACGCAGAACAATGTTAATGCAGAGCAATCAGTTCCGTTTGACATCATATATACTCCGCTGCACTGTTTGGTCTTAGGTTTTGAAAAGGTTTACTGTAGAAAGAAAAGGGTGAAGAAGCTATTGAAGACATTATTATGCTGATTCTAGTTCAAGTTAAAGTCTAATTAAGGTTTTGGTTGAAATGAAATTGCTAGCTGTACTACAACCCTCGTCGTCACCGCACTTAATTGGTTTTGAGTTTGGTCGCGGTAACACTGAACCTCTGTGCTTCCTACTCTCCTTACATATTGCAAAGGATCTATCTAGCGTTCGATCTTCCCGTAAAAGTAAAAATCTCTTCAAAATAGTTTTTTTTCCAGACTTGATGCTGCTTTGTAAATTGTGTTGTTGTTCCTTTAAAACCAGCAGTATTGGAGCATTACAATATTTTAACAATACTGTGTGTGAGAGCCTAAGAGATGGCCGATGGTATAGCAGCAACAGTAAACCAATGTGTAGCTTTATTTCCGTGTTACAAATGAACATAGAGAAGGAGATAGCAGCCTGCAGAGGCTCCATGGCTCCACTAGTGCTTGTTTTTGCCTGATACTGGTGATTAATGATCTAAGGGCAGCTTTGCTCGCAGATGACACCAGATGATTTATTTTTTAGGTGGGCTGTTTGGGGGGGCTTATCTGATGAGAGCATTAATGAGCGTTTTTTTATGCACACCGAATGCACGGTTTTACAACACTAGGTCTGTTTGCAGATGCGCCAGTCTTTTTTTTTTTTTGAGCATGCCCTGATCACCTGGTTATGGTGCTGGTAGCTGGAGCAGAACAGAAATGTAGACTGGCAGCTGGTCCCCAGGGTCTGGCTTTAAATTCGCTGGTCTGCGTTCCTGAATGTGTTTCAGGAGGCAGTGAAAATGAAAATGTGTGTATAGGCCCTTTTGCACCGGAGGAGCTTTTACACAGTTCCTGCAACTCGAGGTGGAAGTACTTCCTTTTTGGAGGAACATTCCAGGTACAAACTAAATCATATATTTTAGGGTAGGATATAGGGTATATTTTTAGGGTACTAATGTAAGTATATGTTGACCGACTGAAGGCATGGTATTTGAAAAATGAGTACCCTCCATTGTTAAAAAGATGCTTAAATACATAGACACATATATAACTAGCCGCTTAAATACATAAATACATTTATGTATATCTAGGGGTGAAAGCCATATGAGTGTAAGTGAACTTTGGCTGCAACTGAGATCAAATGAAAGCTGTTGATCGTTTATTTCTCCTGGAAAAGGGATATGAATAAATTCTTAATAATAAAAAAAAAAAAAACCTTAACACTTAACACACAAAAGCAGTTTGTGCCACAAGGTGCTGGTGCTATTATTACAACTTAAAAATATTGAACACTGTAGAAATGTAGTAAACACTGTCACCCATGGGTTTAAGTCGATGTTTAAACATTTCCTTGACACACAAAGTAAAGCAAAATACTTAATGATAAATGTTGATGCTCTGCATTCCTTATGATGATTTATATGTGTCTGTCATGGCCAATACACCTCCAGCCCACCAGAGAGCGCCAGACCAGCCGGGGACACAGCGACCTGGAAGCGGGTCTTTGTTGAATTTATTCCCTAGCCTTCCTTACCCACGCCCGACTGATTATACCTTGTAACCACGACCTTTGCCTGTCACTGACCTCGAGCTTTGTCTGCCCCTTTTGTTACGACGATCTCCTGACGGATATTGCCTTGTGACTACAACCTTCGCCTGCCCTTGATCTTGAGTTTGCCTGCCCCTTTTGCTAAGACGATCTCCCATGTTTCATACCATCCCAGACTTCCTCCAGTTCAGCCTCCTTTCCTCACCTCCTTCCCTGTTACTCCCCACGGAGCCAGAGTTCCCTCCCTGCCGGGGAGTCCACTGCTACATTCCCTGCTACAGTCCCGTTCCAACTCACCTACTGCCTCATTCTCCCTGGCCAAGCACCACCGGTCCTCCTACCCAGCTCGTCCGGTATCCTCTCCCCATATGACAACTTGTACCAAGCGTGCCTGCAAATGCGTCCCTGAACCCGCACAGTGACAATGTCTAGCTTTGGTGACTGAAAAAATGATTAAAACCAAAATAATTTAAGAAGGATGCATGGACAGATGCAACTGTCCATTTTTTACCTTATTAACACTCACATGTTAAACATTCTGCAGCATCTTTGACATTTTTTGACACTGGAGCAAGCTAGAGAAACACCAGTCTATTCATCATGTTCTCAAATGTCCAATGAAAAAAAACTATGATAACTATGAAATGGCGGTCACTGGTTTCGAGTATGAGCTGAGATTTTAAGCAGTCATTGGCGGGTGGCAGTTAATTTGTTCAACAAAGTGTCCTCCACGGGACTCATATTGTGAATGTAACAGACTGAGTAAATCTGAGATGAGTTGATTCTCTGATCTATAGTCTCTTAAAGTGCACAGTTTGTGATGCACTGAGCTGTGGGTAGGCATGCTGTTGACAGCGGTGGCAGACAATTTCTCCCTTTGTCCTGGGTGCATTGCTCACACCTTTTTGCAACTGTGGCCCTGACATAGAGAGTTGGTCCATCACAGCTGGAGGTTGCACCACACCAGCAAGATGCACAATTCCCCCTTCCCTCACAACGAGTGCACCATTTAACGTCCCTCCCACTGCACGCACAAGAACGTTTTTTGGTTTTTTTTAACCCTGTGTCTGTGTGTGTGTGTGCGTGCGTGTGTGTTGGAACAGAAAGGACAGAAACCAGGCGTGCTGTTTACATGCTGTGTGCCTATCTTTGTGTGCGTTTATGGCTGAAAGAGTGCGAGTGAATAAATTCTCTTTATGGCTGTAGAAGAGGAATTTTAAAAAGACAGAGGGAAAGTGACATAATGGTACACACATGACCCTAAAGCTGTGAGGTACAGGATAATGTCTTGGGTTTTTTTATTATTGTAGTGCTTGTTTCGTAGTGTGGGGTTAAAGACATCCTCATGGTTTTTAATGAGGTTTGTGAATGTGATGACGTAACAGGGCGGGTTTAAATGGGCAGTGGTGGCCTAGCAGGTCAGGAAGCAAACCCATTACCAGAAAATTGCTGGTTCGAATCCCGAACCGCCAAGGTGCCACTGAGGTGCCACCTTGTCATGACTGCCTGCTGCTCACCAAGGGTGATGGTTAAAAGCAGAGGACACGTTTTATTGTGTCACTGTGTGCTGTGCTTGCTGTGTATGACAATCACTTCACTTTCAGTTTTAAAATGATCCAGAATGCGTCAGAGCTGTCAATCATCAGGTTCTGATTTCAAAACATCATTATAGTTTGTGTTCTTGGTGACCGAAGTAATTACACTCAAAGAAAAATGTGGTGATTTTCTCTGCTTTAAAGTACAGATAACTACCAAGCCATTGTAAAAACAATGAAGACCATGTGGTGTGGGAGAAGAGAATAGAGTGTGTAGAAAAACTCTTTCTCCCTCCACACAAAGCACTGTATTCAACCACTCCAATTTGATGTTACCTGGCAGAAAGAGGCATGGCACAATAGAGGTTAAAAATGAACAGTTTCTAATTTATTAACACCAGTAAATAATTATTGTAGTTACATGTGAATATTGAATGTAAAAAGGTACCAAGGTTACAGAGAAAATAAAAATGAGAAGAAAGAGTAAAGAGGGAGAAGAGAAAAAGAGGGGGAGAGAAAGACTCAGAAACCTTCCGGCTTCCGATGGAAAAACCTCTGAGCAAGAGAGCCCAGTTTCTTTTTCCACATGTGAGCAGACCTTTATACCCCTGGCCTACAGGAAGTTGTCACTGGCCTACAGGAAGTTGTCACTGACCAGTCAGAACCTTTTGTTTCTGATGTCACGCCCCCGGTGCCTCCCATTTGGGGAAGACAAAGAGGGTGGGCAGCCGTCAGGACTGCTCACATGTGGAAAAAGAAACTGGGCTCTCTTGCTCAGAGGTTTTTCCATCGGAAGCCGATACTTCACACGTTGCCGTCAGACAAAAGGCATGTAAAACAGGGGTGCCGAATCTTCACCCACAACCGTCGACGACAAAAGGCATGTAAAACAGGGGTGTCGAATCTTCACCCACAACCGTCGACAAAGGAATGACACACCTCCCCCTGCAGACATCTGTTATGCAAGGCAAAAGCAGGCTCCCGTGATGTCCATTCTTACACCATTCTTTCTTGTTTCATCCATTTATTTAATTACTTTTACTTTACCTAACAAGCCCCATGCTTATAGCATGTAGAGCTGCCAATTTAAAAAATACTACCTTTTGTCTCTCTGCAACCAACACAATGGAAGCTACAACAAAGCCTACACTCTTCAGCTAATGTTTTTAATTGTTTTATATGAAAAAGTATTTTTTCTTCAATGCATGCTAATGCATGTCTGCATGTATAAACCCTTTCACTGATGCTATGGTTCATTCATAACACCACCTCTCACTCTTGTTGCTCAGAGATATGCAGCTGGTGGAGAAAGGTTTTAGTTTAGTGGTCTTAAACGTGTAAAAACTTGGGTAATGGCGGCAAAGTTCCATGATAAAAGAGAGGAAACTTCATCAAAATCAGACTCATGGAGTAGGTAGGCTGAGAAAGTATGTCCTTAAGTCACAAATTCATCATGTAGAAAATGTTCTACATAGTGTTACTGTGGCAATTTAAGGCCATCCAAAGACAAATGCTGTGGTTCTAAGGGTGGGCGAAATGCCGTATCACCAACTTCACTTTTACAGTATGCAATTTCATGCTACTGAGGACGCAAAGCAGCTTGCTGAATCCATTACATTTTGTTCAGATGATTCTCTCATCCGAGGAAGCATTCCCAAAGCTAATTTTTGAAAATACTGACTTGACATGGAAAGTCTGTGAATTTAAAATTAAATAAATTGGTAAAGAATAGACTTCCATGAATCTGAAGTATCTTTTTCTTCTGAAGCTTCAAACCACAAGTGAAAAGCATCTCCTTCTCTAGGTGTTATTAATGTTTTTGAACTATTTATGACACAAAAACCCACACTGTTTTTTTTTTTTTAAATGTCAAGACAGTTTTTGCCATCTCTATAAGGAGATGACCTTCCAGTTTATCTCTTCTTTCTAGAAGGTAGAACAGATAGTCCTAAACTATATATACCATAGACTTATAAATCAACTGATTGACTTATATGGATAAAGTATAATTTTATAAACTTCATGCCCTATACTCACAGTTTCACAAAACTGAAAAACTGTGATATTCTGCAAAAAAAAAGAAAACACCCATGCGTCACTACTGAGACTGAGAGCGTGAAAAAAGAAGACAAGAAATGAATAAATTCTAATAATAAGACAAATTCTGAGTCATCCAACCTCCTGAGGTCTATTCTGCTTCTATTTTGCCTTCAAAGGCTCAAAACAAAAAAAATCCTTGAGTTTGATGTTTGAAGTGGGTTGCATGGTCCAAACATGATCTTAGCCATTTTGGTGTTACCAATCCACTGTTCAAACAACACAATGACATTATTTTTGTGTACCTATATTTCATACTTGTCCAGAATTAATAACAGCCAGCTCTCACTATCGTCTTCTTCTGTATTGCAAAATGTCTAAAGAAGACATCTTATTACATATTTCATTGTTCTATTTATGGATTCTGAAAGCGTTCAAATGCATTGCACTGCACCGCACAAAAGTTTATAATTGTTGTTTTGTCCAATGGTTGTTCCCATAAACCCTAGACCAGAAAGAATGTATGAAGGAGTGACATTAGATCTCTTCATGGTCATGTTTTTTCACCTCTGCAGGAGCTTTAACCTTCTAAATAAAGGAGTATAGAATGTGCCAACATGAGTCTTAAAGTTATATGTTTTCGTTGATCACTTTTGTCTGATCCTGTAAGATAGACTCTTTCAGAATACCACTTTGGCCAGCAGTGACTGGCCTCCTGCATGTTGGTTTGGACACTGCGCAGCATAATGACAACCTGATCTTCATTTAGGCCTGCTAATGGTACATTTAGGTACATGTGAGGAGTAGGTTTATTTAGAAACATAATGACAATTTAGAGGAAAGTGTACCTTTCAATTGTTAACTAAATAAAATCCCCTGTAGCTCACAACTGTTTTGTTCAGAAAATAATTTCATTTTCAGGGTTCTCCTTATAAGTATGCATGCTTAAATGTCTGTATGCTGGAATATTATTGTATAATGTAGCACATTTTATTTAAGACATCTTATTCTCTTCAGTTAGTCTGGATGAAGCACTAAAGTTCACTTTATAGAACCGCAGCTTTTGATAATTGTGCACAGGGAATTTTAAGGCTGGTTGTTATTTAAAAGTTAACAATATCATAGTTTCTTGTTGTTCTTGAGTCAAGTGTATCTTATGCATGCAGCAATTCTAATCAAGAAAAATGATAGCCTGCTGAGGCAATAAGGACACTTTATGTTGTTTATTAGTGAAATTATTTGTTCAGTAAAAGTTTTCCTTTTTTGTATGATTACTCTTGACACTTTTTGATATGAAAGCTTGTGCATTGATACCCAAGGATTGTGTATTGTCTCGCTGGCGAGCTGACAGGGGAAGGAAGTGCAGAGTCGGGACTTAAGGAAAACAAGGATTTTATTAATAAATAGAAACAAAACAAGGCGCGATGGCCGAAAAGGGAAATAAAGGGATCAACATAAACTAGCCCGCAGGCGTGTGGTGGTTGCCAGAACTCAATAGGTTGCCAGGTAAAAAAAACGAAGGTCAAGTTCACTCAACTGAGTCCTAACAGCCCCCCCTCCAAGGGCTATGTCCTTGGAGCCCCCAACAGGAGGTGGCGGGGTGGACGGCAGCAACCACATGTCTCCTGCCCTGCTGTGTCCTCCCCTTGGTGGTCCCGGACCCTCGAACCTGCACACAAAAATCAAGGCCGATCCTTTCGGGCATGTGCGGGCCCTGTCTCCGCAAGTCCCCTCTAACGCATCTTGCGTCATTCCCTGCATCATGCACCCCCTCTCGCTGCACGTCCCTGGTGCCAAGGTGGGGGCTTTGCCAGACCATCCGGCTAGCCCCTTCTGCGTCCGTTGGGACTAGCAAGCCCTCTTCCTGCCTGTCCCAGCTGGGTCCTCATGCCTACCAGGGGGCTCTATGGCACTTCACCCCTCTGGAGGCGGACGCAGGCCCATGCCTTGCCCGTCCTCCTCACCAGCAACCAGAGAACCCATCTCCGTCGCTTACTCACCCACCCTCCCCTCAGGAGGTGCCCCCCAACCCAAACTGCACCCCCCAAAAAATTTCTTTGGGGGAGCACCCCCCCGCTGGAACACCTCGGGACCTCCCGAGGTGGACCTCCTAAATAAATGAAGGTCAAGTTCACTCAACTGAGTCCACTAAAATGTCGCCGCTGCAGAGGGGCAGAGCCACAGGCTTTTAATAGCTGCCTGGATTGGCCCCAGCTGGCAACCTCACCTGGAGCCAATCCTGACAGGTGTGTTCCAACCTGCAAGTATTTCTTGTAACTCCAATTTTGTGACACGACTGCAGCACATAAGACTCAGAAATATTCCTGAGCAATCACTCCCCAGAAATCCAGACTCCCAGGCAAACTGTGAGACACATTCCCCGATCAGCAAACACAATTTTGAAAACGTAGAGTGGCCCAGCGCCAGGCCTCCGGAACACCATCCCTTCCTTCTGCAGCTGACCTTATAGCCCATTACACAGATGAAATCATTGTAGCTGACAGCCATACCAATCAACCAATTGGCTCAGTGGGGGTGCCGGTTAAAGGTGTAATGGATGATGTTCTTCCGTCTTTCGGGTCCCTGAGTTGTGTCAGTGAGGTTGTTGTATTACTTGTGGTTCTGAAGATTAGGTGCCTCTGCCATCAGACAGAGATGCATTAGCAATTTGAGGGATGTCTCTGCTTGTGGCCTATTCATTTGTATGGGCAAATGGTCATGTCCACATTAATCACTGTGGTGCAGGGAACAACAACAACAACCACAACAACAATGATAATATTACCATTAACATTATTGTTTATTAATTTTATGCATTTTAATGTTGTTGTCAATTTTCACCACCTTGTCTAAAGTGAAAATGCAAACTCCTCCTGTAAATATACTTTTCCAATTCATAGCATGAATTTACAGGTAGTTCTAATCTAGCAATTTGATTGGCTGTCATAAAGTTATCAAAACATTTGAACAAAATGTAGCATGCAGTTCTCTTTATTTTTGGTTAAAGAATTTTTAATTGCTTAAGTCATACTGAGATAGATAGATAGATAGATAGATAGATAGATAGATAGATAGATAGATAGATAGATAGATAGATAGATAGATAGATAGATAGATAGATAGATAGCTGCTGGTATATGTTGACATGTGATGAGACATGTCATAACATGAGACGAAGAGAGTGACACTAATGGGTAAAGTAAGGAATCTGTTAATGTGGCTGCTCTCCAGAACGCAGGTCAATTTTCACTCCTCTCTCCACTTATCTGGATTAAAGGATAAATGTCCCTAGACATCCACCTTATGACACATTTAAAGCATTTGGAAATGTTTTCTGAAAAAACACCCTGCATGATTTTAATTGAAGAGTTGCCAAAAAGCTACCAGAATCCTGCTGTGAGGTAAAGTTTGAAATGTGAGAAACATGAGCACACTTATCTTCAGAAGTAAAAAGCAGAGATTATAGCTACATAAAGCTCTCATTAGAAAGTGTGATGTAATAGTTCCAATACTGACTCAACCATCACATCAATTAGACAGCAGAACTACCAACTTGATTTCTGAAAACCATTCTTTCATACCGTGGGGAAAAGGGCATCAATATGAAAAATAATATCAGTGTGTGGTGTACTGCAAAATATATTTTAAAGAACATTATTCCCCTCCATTCTATACTGTAATGCTATTTGTTAAAACATTGTATATATAAAACTTGATTTAATATAGATATTTGTTAAAGTTGTGTTATGGGTGGTAGTAGCCTAGTAGTTACATACAGATACAAATTTTATGAGAAGTCACTTTCTGACAACTGTTGCCAATTCCTGGGCTCGACTCCGCTTTCCTGCAGGTCAGCTCATGCCAGCCTGGAGTATATAAGCACGCTGAAAGGGCAAAGACTCTTTTTTTGTGTGTGTGTGAATATGAGTGAGAGACTCCTGGTTGTTGACCTTGGTGGTGGGAATGGGAATTTTTTTATGGGTGCTGGCCTTGGGGTTGAACCCTAGTGTGTTTGTTTTTGCTAGAGGCCAAATGTTTGAGTTGAAGTTGTCTTTTGTTTGATCTTTGTGAGGCTTTTGAGTTATATTTTGGAGTACTTTTATTTTTTGGTGGTGTTTATACTATACTATACTATTTACTCCTGTTCAGTAATTATTGTTTGTTATTACCCCTAGCAACACCAGAACATAAACACACTCGTCTATGAACTAGAACCACAAAGACCCTGGTTCAAACCCCAATTACTACCATTGTGTCCCTGAGCAAGACACTTAACCCTGACTGTCATTCAGGGCTGTTTGTCTCTGCTGCCCACTTGCCTTGGTTGGGTTGATGAGAACTTCCCAGATCACTGGCAGACGAACGGCCCCGGTAACCCCCCGTGACTACTTATGATCCTGTATGGCACACACCTGGAACAGCTCTCCCCATCGGTGGTGGAGCCTGGCTTTTAATGAGTCCTGATGACTGATCAATCAACGTTAGTCTGGATTGATTAGGACTCCTTAATCATGTGTTTGAGCACCGCTGTGTGAGCCCATTGACCCCTGTGCATTGCAACTTATATTAAAGGATTTTTTTTTTCTTTAACACCCCCCTTTTAAAATGCCTGTTTTTTGTGATCCCCTCAAAACAACAAATCCCCACCTTTAATGTAACCTACAACCTGCAAAATGAAAACACAATGGTGGCGTAAACTAATTGTTTGTAGACTCTGATTAACCCAAGTTAGTTTGTTTGTCCAATTGGATTGTACAGTTTCTAAGTCACATTCAAGGTGAGAGAGGTTTTGATTTATGTTTTTTGTGGATTTATATCTTTACATGACAAAAACGTGACATTTCTACAGGTTTGTGTACACTTTTTTTTATCCAATGTGTGTGTAGGGTATGTCTTGATAGTTTCCTCACCCTGCCTGTCTGTGGAACCCTTGGTCACTCGTGCAGCCTTCATCCGTGTGTGTACATGCATTCAGCCGACTAGTATCAAAAATATATTTTTTTTAAGACAGCCATATCTGCTGAGGGAGGGGGCGTCTGAATCGGCATCAAACAGAGACGCCTGTGGAGCGATCTCCACAGACACACACACATACACACAAAGCTTGGTGTGCGGGGGCAATAGCAGGCGCACTAATGTGGAGGATGCTGGGCTGAATGATACAATCGCCACTGGAGGTCACAGTGTTCCCTGCAGAAAAAAAGGCCTGAAATCCGCCTTTTGCCAAGTAAACAGCCACATCAAATCTGATGCACTCCCACCAAGAACTTATTCTACTTCAAAAATTGTTCATGTTTGTTTAATTGAATGCAGCAGAAGACCCACTCCAATAAATGGACTGATGTTCCAGTTAAGCGTAATAAGTAATGAACATACATTTTTGTCATGCTCTTTTGTCCGTTGGTAGTATGCGGTCATCAGATTCTGCTGAGCCGATTTCAGCTTGAGCCAGTCATCAGAGACATGTTTGCGAGCAATTCAATCAGAAAAACGCAATAATGACATGATACCACATGCTCCACATGTATATATTTTTAATTACTCAAACTAGCTACCACTGATTTCCTTTGTGTTAACTGCGTGAGTTTTGAAGACAATGAACTGAATGAGAATAAATAGCCAAAATTAATTTGGAACACCTTAATAATTCACCTCAGGCTGAGCACACAGCAACCTTGCGAAAATGGCCCAAAACATTCTAATTAATGACCAGTTTGATAGGCACTGTCCAAACTTTTTTAAAAAGTAGCCTGTTGAGTGATTTTACTTTCTAAAGTTTTCACTTCATAATATAGAAACCCTGAGGGCGAGCATAGAAAATAGTGTGTGCGCAGTAGACTGAGACAAGTAAATGACTTGTTGTTCTATCTGTGCATATTAAACACAGATGCATTGAGTATGTATATATATATATATATGCAGGAATATATATATGCAGGAATGGAAATGGTTCTGGTATTCTCCAGGGGCATTATGTGCTATTTAATTCCATTCTACGTGCTTAATCCAGAATAGAACATACATTTGTGTATGTTTCACAAGAAAAAAAATCTGGTGTTTCATTCACCCTCAGCTCACCATGCTCTTGTGAAACAATGGGCTGATATTAAAGTACAGGGGAGTGCCTGGGAATTGAAGTTAGTGGAAGTGTAGCAAATGATGGAAAATAAGGCTTCCTGCTGTCACAACAACGCCCGCACAATCACCAGAGAGGGAAATTAGTATCAGACAATCAGTGCCTACCACAGCACTTTATTACTCGTCATTTTGGGCTACTGGCTCTAGACATTTTTTTGACATGCTGTTGCTGACATAGGTTTTTTTTTTTTTTTTCCTAAATGAAAATACAGTTGGTTTCACACAGAAATCTCTTAGATCATTACCTGTTGTATATCAGTGATGCAAATGCAGTGCAACAGGTTTAAGCTCCAGTGCTGTCAGGCGGAAGACATTGCCTCATCGAGCCATAATCTGTGCTGAGATCAAATTCTCCGCCAGTGAGGGATCAGTGAAGGTCATCAAAAATTTAGACCCCATAAATTCCCACCCGTACCGCGTGTTCATGTTGTGCTGTGGCGAGGGCGTTTGTGCCTGGCCTGATTGGTCCTGAAGGGGAGAGGAAACAAAGGAGAACTTCAGCATCAGCACCCTAATGGAGGCCAGTGTGACAGATGCAGGATAAAGGCGTTAGAGTTGAGGGATGCATTGTCCCCTTGGGAGGGGACAGAGTGCTTTATCTGTCAAGACCATGATAAAGAAAGAAGGGTGCAGGGTCTAAAAGAGAGAGACAAGCCCTCACTACCCATCTGCCAAAACGTGCTCCAATCAATCGTCAGTGAGTAAGAGGCAGAGTCACATTCGGTCTGCCCATGATGCTTCCTCAGCACAAAAAGTCCCAAGTGAAGCAAAACAAACATGGAGGAAAGGTCGATGAGAAGGGTACAGACCATGTTGTTTCGCCAGTTGCATCCTCATCTTTTTCATTTGAGGCTGGATTTGCAGGCTGAACACAGTTCAAATGGTTTTTTTGTTGTCTTTTTTTTTTGTCATCCATTGGATTATTTCAACGCTGCCATTTGGTTTGACGACCAAACCCGACTAAATCACTTTGTGACATTTCGATGCATCCCAAGAGGTGCGGAATTAACAGACCCCATTCAGCGAGCGTCTCATTTCCTCATCTTTTGCCGCGTGCCCCCTTTCTGCATGGGTATTAAGAGCGTCTTTATTGGCAGTTGAAATGAATAATTCATCTCCTCTTCACCGTCACACTGTAATGCAAATCCCTCGCTTTTCGCTTTCTGCCTTCCAACTCCTACACAGCTCTATCTGTCAGGCGTCATTCACATGTGGGAAACAAAGCTGCCAAAATGCTAAAATGAAACAAGAAAAAACGTAGAATGTTGGGGAGAAGGGGGGGTAGTGCACGATCTGCTCTGTGCTGAGTTTCCCTGCATGCCTCCCCGTCCCTTCCCCAATGCCAGCCAATGAAAGGCGGCAAACAAATGAGCTGACAGGTAAAGTGATTGCCCCCTGCCGCGAGGTTGGCAGCAGCATGCTTGGCTTTCCTCTAGCGCCACTTCGCTCCGCCCGTGGTGGTCATGCATGTGAGCGCCCAGCAGGGGAGCTGGTAAAGGAAAGGGGGAGAGAACCAGGGTGGGAGAAAGAGGAAGGTGTAACGACAGCGGGCGCAAATCCAGCGGGGGATGAAAACAGGGAGGCACTCAGCGTGGCCAGAAATGATGTAATTCCGCGCGGCCGCAACGTTTCATTGTTCAAGATGCTTTTTTTTTCTCTTAGTCATTTCTGACAGCAAGTGAAGTCGGTAATAAAGCACAACACTTCAGTCTTGGAGTCTAACCAGCCTGTTTGACACCTTTAATGTAAGTGTCACTACGTTCAGACCCATTTCGATTGTGTTGCTGGCATTCAAGCCACCATTTACACTAGAAAAACGCGTTACAAAGCAGGCTTTAATGTTGTCAAATCTGTTTTGAAAACTCCTTTATAGGTGTTAAAAGGCTCTTTAGTGTGAAGTTCAATCTGGTCTGCCCCATATTCTGTTCCTAATAAAGTAAAAAAGGATGGCGTGCTCTTCTCGGTGCAGAATGCTTCGAGTGCTGTAGTAGAAATTTATCAAATCAACGAATTCTTGTCCACAGTAAAAAAATTATTAAAAAGTTTGCAAAAGTTTGTGGCTTAGGACAGGCATAAGGGAATGCAAACTTTTGCACATGAATAAACCACAAGCAATGGCTGATGCATCGAATCGTGTGAGCTGTGAGCAGAACAGATTCATGGAGGCTGAAGTATCTCTGCTATGCTTTGCAGGACTTGAGGAACGTGCAATTGTAACATTTTAAAGCATCACACGTACCCAACATCAAAATCAAAACTCTCTTAGCAACACAACATAAAGTTGCCATTTCTGCAGCAATATCAAGGCACATATTAAAACAGAACGCTGCTCCATTTCATTGACGAGAATAAATAAGATTAGGTTGCACAACACCATAGTTCATGGACATCAAGGTATAAATGACGTTTACTGTTAAATCACATTTGAAAATGTGCCATGACAAGTCTGGTTTCCGTCATGGAACTGAGTCAGGAGCGACCAGACTTCAATTCAAAATGTAACCCCCTCTCACTCAATTTTTTTGGCTGATGTCTCTCATTTAACCTCAGTGACGCCCAGCGATGTGATAAAAAGGCCACGAAAACACGTCCCATCATGTGGAGCGCAGGTGCAGCCTCGATTAACCTTGTTATTTTTGAGTGTTAATTGAAATAGCTCAGAGCCTTCCCGCTGAATACCAGGTCACATTTAAAAGCCAAAATAAATAATGTCTTTGTAGAAAAAAATATTATCTTGGGAGGCATGTCCGAATTGAAAGGGAGGGGTAGGAGTGAATGCAAAAAACTGCATACATTTGGTAAGGAGCTATTAGCAGTATTCCTTTCTGTGGGTCACCTTGAGAGACCCCACTGGTTTTAGGACATTTAGTGGCTTTTTATTTCAACAGAAATCACTGAGGAATAGTGAAAATGCATATAGGTATTATCATATTCCAATTTGAGGATTTTGGGTGGTCATTTTTGAGAATCAGAGGACAAGAAGGTTATTCACAATTTGCTGGTTGTCTACAGACTCTTTGTTTAGACCACTGGTTCCCCACCAGGTCCTCAGGTCCACTCAGTCAGTTCCAACTCCATGTACTGCAGTGCCTGGAAGGATGAGAATCTCCATTACCCCTACAGGTGAATCTGAAGTTGGAACAAGATACTATAATATAATATAATATAAATTTCTAAATTGTAATTGGCTGAGGGGTGTCTTGCTAAACCTATTGAAATATCTTTCCTTTTTATTAGCCACACACAGATTACCGTGTTTTACTACGGCAACATTTCCAAACCCATGCAATATGATTTAATATCAGCACCAGTTGCAGTTGCTGTGGTTGCAGGCATGATTCCAAAAAAAACTTTGGATTTAGCTTCATATTTCTATCTAAATGCTACAAGCTTCAGCAACCCTTTCTCAAGCACTATTGCTTAATTAACTGACTGTTTGTAGGGTCAAAAAGTGGACTGGCCATATAAAATGCTCCCATTGGGGATAATTGGATGTCACTGAGCACTGCATAAAATGTTCGCCTTATGCATGGGGAAGCCAATTATATGATGAAGGCTGTGGGGGAAATAAATTTGAATTTCTCTTTTCCTACTTGTATAGTGAGTGTGCAAATTTACTCTCTGTCAATATTTTTTTTTTGCAAGAAGCACACACATCCAGCAAAAAGAAAACAGCAATATCTGGTGTGAGGCTTTTCCACTCTCGCCCAGGTGATGTAAAGCATCCGCAGATGTGAGTTTACAAAGACCATTTTTGCACCTAGAGAGGAATTATTTATCTGCTCTGGCCTTGTCGACAGTGTTATTACCCTAACATAAAACATCAGTGTATCTCTTATGATGCCTACCGCACACTGCTGTATAACGCTACTTAAGCCATGTTTGCTGTAAATCTGACAACCAATTAGCTTTCTGAGATCACCTCTTATCAATTTCCTTGATGTGTTGTAAATGATCACAGATTATAAGTTTTATAAATACAGAATTGAGTTTAAAAAACATTTGCCATTACGTGAAGCTGAACATTCAGCCCTCTGACTATATATATATATATATATATACATACACACACACACACACACACACACCCTACACTATACAGAAGTCCACTGTAAATGTATTCAGAAGATGAACAATATCGGTTCTTAGGGACGAACAGGGTTCTGTTTACCATTGTGAGAGATGTCTTTTTTATGCACAGCCCTTAAGTCCTGGAAATAGTGTACTTGTGGCACGTGAACTGAGAGAGTCTCTGCCAGTGACACATTGCTGTTTAAAAGAGAAAATTTGTGTTTTTTGGGGTCTTTCTCTTGCAGGTCATGTAGGCACAAAAAAATGTGCCAGTGCTTCATTTGGGGATAAAGATGTTCATGGATCATCACTCGTAATTCTTGTAATTAACCAAAAAATGGGAGCACTGCAGAGAAAATGAAGGTATCACAAATATGCTCACACTGTTCATTGCGCAGGGTGAAAAAGGGTGAACAAGGAGGTTGTCATGCCGGGTGCTGTGAATCCGACGTGGAAGACAGGTTGGTTTCAAAGAGATGGAAGGAAGTGAAGTGACGGGGTTGATCCAATGAAGAACATGATAGGGACTGATGAACCGGAAGGTGGCTTCTTAGACTCCAGTAGGAGGCACAGATGTTGGATAGACAGCCAAAAATGGTCTCCGGGAGGTGACAACATCACTGGAGAGCTACTGACCATTGAGAGGTGATTGCCACCTGAGTCCTGAGCCATACCTGGTGGCATCAAATGGCATTCTCCCTGTCTTCCGTGCAGGTTTGTGATGGAGAAGCAGGTCACGGGTACACATCTCAGTAGAGCCTGAGAAAGACTGGAGCCAAACGGTTGCATGTTCCTCTGCTTATCTGGTGAACATCCTGCGACAGGTGCTCTATAACAGTGCTGCAGTGTATCTCTCTGCCAATCTGACGCCAACATTATATGTTACCACACGGTGAACCCAACTGTGGATGTGTCTCGCTTTTATCCTACAAACATGTATACAGATAAACAGCAAGATCCACCAGTGTTTACAGACTCAGTGGCAGAGCACTGTGCTGAGGGCAGGAATCCTTTTATGTCACACAAGTCACCTACTTCCGTCTTCACTTGACCCAGAAACAAGTATAACTGATTCAACGCAAACGGCCGGCTTGTGCCGATTCAACGCAAATGGCAGGCTTGAACTGCAGGCAAACTAGGAGGAAACGTGGTTGGAAATTAAAATGGCTCCATTCAACTGCAGCAGTGGAAGCCAGTGGATGCTACATGTCCTGCTGTCATTACCACACTATTCAGTGTTATTGTAAGAGAGGCAGAGTGAATGGAGCACATTTTGTCACGTCACTGTTATTGACGTGTTAAAAGCGTTATTTTCTGAAATCCCTACCAGCACAATTGTGCCACTCTGCTTTTTGTTTGAGAGTCTATTGTTATGTGGTATGGTGGGTAAGGCAGAAGAGCCTCCCCGGTCAGGCATTCATCATGCAGGTGACTATGGTCGTAGGTAGACTCTGATCAAGACTCTTTGGTCTTTTCTCTTTGCCCCTTGCTCTGCATACAGGAAGGGCCGATCTGTAATTTAGTACATTCTAGTACAATTCTGGCACCAGCTAGAGTGGATTTACAGCACAGTCTCTTAGTGTTCCTCATCAGAATGCCAGTGCCAGTGATTTTGTAAGATTTCCACAGAGCTTCCTTTAGGATGCCATGGCGCAAACAATTCAGGATACATTTTGAACTCAAGTGCCAATACCATCACCTTTCATCCCTCTTGATTGACAGCTGTCACTGAGATGAGAAGGACTGATGTAAAGAAAGCACCAAGCTGTCAGTAGCAGATCTTTTAAGTCCTTTAGGTTGTGAGGCGCTCCCTTTGTGGATTTCTGTGACCCATAGATGCTTGATTGGACAAAAATCTAGAGAATTTGTCAGGTTGCAAAGTTCCTTAAATCAATCTTGAGCTATTTTTACTGAAAAGTAAGCATACCCAGATAAGACACAATTCTTCCATTGCTATGTGGGTCTAATGTCCTCTCCAAAAGAAAGGAAAGTGCCAGTAGAACTGACTCTGGTATAATGAATAGTGAAGATGTGCTGTCCATGGTGCTTATTCAGCATCAGTGCAGGACCCTCTCGCTCATCAGCTTTCCAGTACCACTTAGTCCTACAAAGGGTTGCATCCTGGGACACTGGGTGCAGGGTGAGAACTCACACAGGGCAGGGCTAATATATCTTACATATAGCGTATATTATATTAACAATATATTTTCTTTCAAAATAATGAAAAACCTTTTGTTTGGGTTTTTTTGTATTTTTACCTAAAACTCAATCAACTACATATTGTGCTGAATAGTTCTCCTTTGCCATTATTCACTTCTACACAGTTTGACGATGGATTTTTAATAAAGCTCACAGCTTACTGTCATCTAACTGATAGAAAACCCCATTGTGTAATTTCAAATAGCAGTTCACACACCTTAAAATCATTTTCCTCCATAAATAGCTAATTTACATCTAAATGGATTAAAGTATAGAGGAACACAGTATAATAAATAAATCATTTTTTTTTTTGATGAACAACAAATTTGCACACAGTGCTGTCAATGCTTGTGATTAATCAGCAAACATTAATGAGCTGGTCACAGTGATAACAGTTGCCTTGTTTTATACCATTGTCTTATAATACATTACGTTAACGCAATGTAATGTTGCATTAATGTTTGCTTATGATTTGATTCATAAGGTGCATTAGTATAACTGAGGTGCATGCAAACTGAACAGTTTGCATGCTTTCAAAGCCAAAGACACCAGTGTTCAAGATCATCAAAAGTTGACAAAAGATGACAAAAATATCTGTTCTAACAAATAATACCATTTTGAACTTGTGATTATTGATGATTATATGCAACCTACTTTTGTAATTAACTGAATTTCTTTTTTTTTTTATCTTTCTTATAGATTGCCGATGCAGTTTGTTTGCGCTGTAACCGCTTTCTGGAAAATGTTGTGCGTTCCCAGTAAATGTACTCAACATGTTTCACAACACTGTTGATGCTATGGGAACGCTGCCCCAGCCCACTGCTGTTTAAGTCTAACAGGCTGTTGCAGTTGCACTGTTTCTCGTGTGAGGCGTCAGTCGCTGGGTGGGTGAGTCATGTGCTGGTAGAAGTCCAAGCTGAAAAGCCTCCAATCAGCCCCCATTGTCTTAGCTAATGAGCGTGTTTAGTCGCCCAGCTCAGTGTGTGTGTGTGTGTGTGTGTGTGTGTGCGTGTGGCTATTTCTGGCCCAGTGTTTGTGTGTACACATGTGACTCAGTGCATAGGCCATTCATGCACTATTTATTAAATACACCCACAGTCTGCAGTGATCGGGGGCTATGAGCTAAATATATCACTGTGCTGTGTGAATGCCACTGGGCTTTTCTCCCATGGCAGGTTGATCGGTCTTCTGGTGAATGCACACGGTGTGATGCCAGAGGTGGCAGCTTCTGTCTGGGAAGGGTTTAGGTCACTAAGGCTTACCCTTGCGTCAAAGGGTGCGCCGCACAGTGCACTTGGAACAAGAGGTCCAGTTTGAAGCACCAAGCCTCAGTAATGGGCCATGTGGCTCTTTAAAAAGTTACTGGCAATAAATTGGAGGCTGAACGAAATTAAACATCACATTAAACCATATTTATGTCTTTTTTCAATTTCCCGCTGTCTCTGAAACAGTGAGATACTGGACAACAAAATGAAGCAGATTAACGAATTCCTGTATCTTCACAGGGTTATTTGCATGATATAAAACATTTGTATTTTCTGACCCAAATGTCACAAGGTGTCAAGTACAATTGCGATATAGTTCATAGATTAGGAGAAAGCGAGAGATGAATCACGTTGGCAAAGAAGGAGGAATCGGCTGCAAGGCATTAATGTACCAACTTCAGATGTGGAATGTGAAGGAATATAATCATCACTACAAAATGTCCACTACCAAACCAAACATGCAGACAGATTATCGGTGATTTAATTCCAGGCACCTCTGAAATCCCGTCTCTGCTCACTTGCATGCCCTGAGGTGGCAACAAGTTGTACCATTTCTTAGCCATTCTAATGTTTCTGGTTGCCATGTGGTCTCTTCTTTTTTTTTTTTTAATGGCCCTTCAAGACCATTAAAGCCTTCAAGACTTACGCTGGCACAGTGACTCAAATTGGAACTCAGACAGTCATCTCTGAGCTTTGTTTTGAGACAATCACAAATGGCGGCATCAAAACATGAATTAGTCAGTATTACTCAGCAATTACTCAGTTGTTAACTTTTATTTACTGTGAAAGCGCATTGTGTTTTTCGGTTTCTAGTAGATAGATAGATAGATAGATAGATAGATAGATAGATAGATAGATAGATAGATAGATAGATAGATAGATAGATAGATAGATAGATAGATAGATAGTAAATGGGGTAGCTGAAAGAGTGGTGTAAAACAGGCATGTCTTGTTCTCTCTCTCTTTGTCTGTTTCTCGCTGCCCTACTGCCACTAGCACATGGCTGTCACAGATGTAGATGGCTCACTCATCACGGAGCAAACAAATGGTAATATATGTACTAATTGGCCCGGCTGCCTCATACTATCAACGCGTGAATGTGTGTGCCTGCCTGCATGGCAGTGGGGTGAGAGAGAGCGAAAGTGGCAGAGAAGGGGAGTCTCATACGTCAGCAGCGCATTGCACTTTCATCGTCGGCAGCTATCGTGGCACGTTAATCAAAAAGAGAACAGGGAGAGGGGGGAAAAAATAAAAAGAGAAGGGGAGGAGATCCGCAGGCTGGTGATCTGAAAAGCCCGATCCCCCGCGAATTCACGCGCCCAACATTTCACAAGCTGGGAATGATGAAGCGTGGGGCGAGCTTTGGCGCCTTCACCTGACACGCGCGCAGGCGCCATTAGGCTGCGTTTAATGCCCTGCCCCAGAACTTGCAGCGCTCCTGTGATGAATAATGATTGACTGGCCCAGGCAGATCTGCGTCAGTTGAAGCTGCAGCTTCTGAACTGTGCCGCAGGCAATTACTTTGTTTTATATGAAAAAAGGAGGAGGAAGAGGAGGAGGAGGAGGAGAAGAAAAAACACAGCAGCGGGGTCCTGCTAGATAACACTGCCATCTAGTGGTTGGCCGTCCGCAGGCCTGAGCATCCTTCGGCTCTGTAATCACCTCTCAGCCTGCGTCAGCGTGTTACGCCTTGGAGGAGAGGAGGACGAAGAGTAGAAAGGGGCCAAACAAGCAGAAGAGCTCCAATGACTGGCCCACTATTTACACAAAAGCACCAGCCATGGCTTCTGATTTATTTATTGGCACGTATAAACTGCAAATGCAACATCCATAGCAGATGTTACAAAGGAACCCTGCAATGCCCATTTTCTCGAGGTTATCTTTATATCTGTTTGACGGTGTTGTTGAGCGGGCTATGTTCGGGATTTATGCCTCCGTTCAAATGATGACAGCATTAGCGGCAATCCCCAGTTGTCACATTTTATGGCGTTAGGATTTATTGTATTGATAAAACACCAATGATGACACCACAGCTGCCCAGTGACAGTCGGTGCAGGAGATGCTACAATTGCTGAGCTGCAAAGCTAGATAGTCTCTCTCTCTCTCTCTCTCTGACCTTCCTGCCGTCAACACGGCAGGAAGATACGGATGAGATGAGAGTCCTTCAGCAGCTGTTCGAGCAAGGCGCTGCCGAATGCCGCTGGAGAGTCCCGCCAGTGGGAAATGGCATGCCCCTAAGGCAGGTGATTTGTATTAAGATCAGCCAGAGTTGTTTAGATCTGTATGTTTGTCCTGTAAGATGGTCTGATATTCCCGCATCTGAAGTTCCCAGTGACCATAGAGAAACAAAGGGTCTGTTGAAACCCTCTTAAGCTCCTCCCACCCTCTTATTAAAGATAGGTGGAAATGTTGTTCATAATTTTCCATTTCAATACAGAAACTGAATATTCAATTTGATTGTTCCTGCAAACTCACAGAAAGAAGTACCAGCATGTGAAGAGAGTACAATATGTCACTGTCACGGCTCTGACGTTGGGTATTCCGGCTCCGTGTGTCAGTCCAGATTTTCTTGGGGTCTATGCTGTCTTCCTAATTCTTGACATTACATGTATTAATGGAGTCCCAATTTGTGTAGTCCCTGCCGGGTCATTATATTTGTATGCATGTTACTGTACCTTGATCTGTATAAATATAACGCCTGTTTACGTGAAGTCCTGTTTTCCAGCCAAGCCACACAGATCCATGACAGATCCACAGATCCGTGAGGGGTAGAAAATCCTATAAACTGGCCTCCTATTTTTCTCAATTCAAACAGTCATTGCAATTTCTTTGGTGGTTCAAAAAAAAAAATTTTTATCAGTGAAATATTATTATATGTCAACATAGATAAATAATGTGTATCTATATATCAGCTCAGTTAAAGCTGTTGATGCTCTTATTAGTTTTGAAAGGAACTTGAGATCTAGTCATGTGTCGCTCTAGTCATCATGTCCACTCTTGCACTCACTCCAGCTTTCTTTAGCACAGCCATTTTGGGTTTAGGTCCCGTTCTTGAAACCATAAATCTCTGAAATTAGTTGGTGGATTAAGTGGATTAGAAATTAGTTGGTGGATTAGGCCACAGCAGTTGAGAATAGACGCCAGTTAACATTGTGTTTGTGGGATTAGCTGCAACATTGCAGCGCAGAGAATCTTCTTTGGGCCGTGATTAATGGGTGATCATTCCCTGTCAAGCATACCAGTAGCCCGTCTTTAGTCATTCAGCGCATTTCAGTGTCTTCCAAGTTAATTCCTCTAATGCCACATACGGATACACAGACAGAGCATGGGCATGGATTGTGGAAGTTTCTATTGTCACAACGTGTTGGAATGGACGGTGGATTAAAAGTTTTTCTTTTGAGCTGGACTGTCTCAGTGAGAGATGGAGAAGGATGAAAAGAGAAACGAGAGGAAGAGAAAAAAAATCTCATTCTTGAAAGCAAATTCAATCTATTTCCTTATGCAAGAGTTTATTTATTTTGCAACAGTCTGGCTATGTACGGGTCTTACCTGGCTGATGGGACAGGATGGCATGGATTGGAAAAAAGGCTTATCTCTCATGCTCACATACGGCCGCTTCGCTCTCTGTGAGATTATTGGAGGCGAACAGGAAGAGGAGGGGGGTTGTGGGTACAGAGAGTAGAGGATGGCCGTGCTCAAATCAGCATACACTGAGCTCTAATGGCATTCAGCGCACCATCTGAGGGACTTTCTGGCATCCAGAGTCTAGGAAGAGACACCTTAGACCACTTCTACCTTCTACTGAAAGGTTCCTCACTCTTAAAAAAAAGTAGGAACAACGTCTTCTCATTTGGCACACAGATCCTTTTATAATATTCTTATTATTTTAAAGGGAAAACTTAGTGTCACTGCAATGGCACGAACCGGTTCCTTCGCTGGTTCCCTGGAATCCCAAGCTGTTTGGCCAAAGTAACGTGCAAAATGCAGGCGACATACTCGCACACAAAGATATTTTTAAACGACCTAGCAGAAAGTTAATGCAGGTGTACTCGAGGGAGGGAGAGCCTATTATAAGAACTGCAAAGTCATAAATGTCATCATGAGAACCTGAGGAGAAAAATAGACCCAGTTGCAGGGAAAAAAAAAAAAAAAAAAAAAAACGGTGACCAGCCAAGCTTGTTCTCCCAGCTGGGAAACTTCCACAGAGTTGATAAATACTTTAAAGGTTCATTGATTTCATTACTATGCTGGTCCTCTAGGAATTTGCCACTCATAAGCGTTCAGCCCACTAGCCCAGAAACAAATCCTGTGCTCATCCACTGCTTGCCCTTATTTCCGTGTGTCTTACTGTGAGTGTATCTTTATATCTTAATGACCACATAAGTTCATTGACCACATCAGTTCATTTCAAAATGCAAATTTTATTCATGAGTTGATTTTTGTAACAGCAAGGTTCTGAAAAACATATAAAAACAAGTTTATTGTGTGTGTGCAAAAGGACCCATGCATATGAGTGCATAAAAGTATTTTTGCTAATGCAACCCTCCCTGTGTGTCCACAGAGATTATTAAGCCCAAGAAAATCAAATAATAATAAAAAAAACATACAGGCCGGATAGCAGAGGCCCAGTCATAGCATGTAAAATATTAATGCTCAATATGCCAGACTCCCTTCTGTGGAGGATGACAGTTCCCCCCCTCGAGCCTTGACGCTCTCCTGGGCTGTGAATTAACTGGCCAGCTTTTACATCTCGAGCTGAGAAGCAGCACAGAAGCGTCATATTTTTTGTTGTTCTCTGTACTTTCACTCCAAACAACCAGCATTGCCCACCCAGGAGGAAGACAACTCCACAAAATCTCTGAGGACTCAATGAAGGGGTCATTTCAGACCTTCTGCACTCCAGCGGTTCCCCTGGAGAGTTCACACTACCCATTTAAAAGAGAAAACCATGAATCTCGACGGAACCGAGGGTATAAAAAAAGAAAATGAAAATATCCAACGTTCTCAAGCATAATCAGAGCGGCAGTAAATTACACTGGAATAATGATCTCACTACCATTTGCATTGCTCTCCAAATCTGTAATTTAACTGCAGCGAAGGCTCTCATTGTGATGTGACAAATGTAATTAAGCGTCGGTGGTTTATTTGTCACTGCGGAACGCCAGAGAGCTGCGGAGTGACTGCGTATTAACCACAGTGAAAGGCTAATGGCTCGCTACAGTTGCCTAAACAGAGTCACGGTAATAGCTTCACAACTGTGCGTTTCATGTTTTCGGCGCTGGGCTGAACAGCTCCGTGCTCTACTTGCTGGCAGGCCTGTTTTAGCCTGTCACTTTGCCACTTTAATTAAGCCATCTGACGGAGACCTGAAAATGCAGGTAAAAATCAATCTGAAGCCAAGCAATTACTTAATGCCGTAATTAACCAGCAACTTAAAACCGTGGCCAGCCGTGAAAGTCGTTTTGCTCTCCGGTTTTAGAATAATAACAAGTTGTCCTGCTTGGCTGTGACGCGCATGCCTCACGAGTGAAATCTCTGAGGCGTCAGATTGTGACATTCTGCATAATTAATTTGCCCACACTGTCTAAGAACAGCTGGTTAGGGATGAAAAAGAGAAGAGGAGCCTTTGAAATGTGATGATGTGCAATAATAGCTATTGCCATGAGATGTCTTGATGTGATGCTGCAACTCGAAGCCACCAGGATTCCTCTGGAGCCTAACTGCAAGCTTCGGCACTGCACACATAAATGAGAAGTCATTTTTTGCATAGCCCGAGGCACGTGAAGCTTAGCGGCAGAGCATTATGGTAACTGAGGTGCCATTGCTTGACTGAGCAATTCAGGCTATTCTTCATTCATGCTCGGAGTTTGGAGTGCTCCCATCTGACAGGTATATTAACCTTCACAAAACTTGTAGGACATGTCACAGCTTGAGTTAGGACATGTCATTAGCTGGTTAGTTAGCAGCATGGCACCTATTTGCATCATATATGTTCCGTTACAGTGAAGCAGTGTGTGGGTATACAAATGTGTAAGTTGTAGGGATGTATTTGTTGTGACTAAATGCTGACAGGTGCTGACTGTTCTTTCTGTGGGCAGCCATGACAGGCTCAGTGTGTGGGAAGCAGTGTGTGGGGATGGTACCTTGCTAAGTGGCATCTTGGCGGTTTGGGATTCGAACCAGCAACCTTCTGATTATGGGTCTACTTTCTTACCTGCAAGGCCACCACTGCCCCAAATCTTATGCCCAATGGTCTGGTTGGATCTGCTGTGATTGAAACAATGTGTATTGAACTAGTTGTACCAGATGAATTGGCTTGTGGCGATTAGGTAATGAAGAACCCAAAGCAGTCCTGGCAGTTAAATACATATCACAGGGTTCTTCAATGTTCAGTACTTCTGATTTTTTTATCCTCAAAGAACTGAAAACAAGTCCTGAATTTGTATTTGAGATTCAGAATTAAAGACCATTGACCATAGATAGTTCTAGTGAATTTGGGGCAAAATACATAAAAAAAGACACAATTAAAAGAACATTTGAATAAAAATTCAGTTTTTGTGCTTTTCTGAACACTATAATTGGATTCATCTAGTCACTTGTTCTATCACAGAATCGCTGAATGTTTATCCATTGGTCACAGTTCCCACAGGTGCCATCTAAGGCACATATCAATAATGTTACTAGGTCTCCAGGGGTTTAATGTATTGATTATTAAGGTCTTTAACAATTACAACACACCAAAAATCTCTCAGGAACACGGGTGGGAACGCACGACTCACAAACAGAAGGGGTTTTAATAAAAATTGGACACATCTACACATAGAACATATTAAAAGACAAATGACCAAACAAGGACGGGACACAGCAAGAATACATTTATACTAAATCATAACACATGGAAACAATCAGGGCAATCAAGGAGCACAAGACAAGGCAAACATGAAAACCCGGTCCAGAGCACTGGGAAATGTACGGATTGTGACAAAATTATTGCACTGCACAATATGAACATCAGCTGATAAATGAGTGTACTTCATACTTTAATGATGACCCCAAACTCCAATCCCATGCCTTTCTTTTATGTAGCATGACCAAAATGCTGCTTCTGAACATTACAGAGGGGCTGTCTATGCTGCAGTGATCTTGGTCCTGAGGTTTCAAGGCTTTAATTAAATTGGATGGGGAGCTTGGTGGCACAGTGCCTTGTGACAATGAGATTTGGACCTGATTCCTGGTCTGGGCTCTCTTTTTCACCCTGTGTTTTTATCCAGGTACTTAAGTTTTCTCCCACAGGCCAAAGCAGCAATGTCAAGGGCTTCCACCTGCCTTATGTCAAAAGATATCTGGGACAGACTTCGGCAACCTTCATCAAGATAAGTATGTTTTGAAATATATATATAAAATGGAAATGTATCCCTGTGATTTGTGTGGACAGAGCCCACACCCATGTGAGGTGGGGCTACAGGTATAATGGGACACTTCATAAACTTCACTTCAAAATGGAAAAGGATCTTAATCTGGTAGTATTCTGGGAGAGTCACAATGGCTGGACATGGCAAGGAAGAAGGACGCATACGCACAATGTCACGAAACAGGGGTTAAATACATGGTAGACAGCACAAAGGAAACATGAAAATAACAATGACCTGATGGAAAACAGACACAAACAGGGCAGCTTTATACAATCCTACACAGGCGAAAACTATCAGGAAACATTACACAGGATGAACATGACACTCCGGTCTGAACTCCGGACCCGGAGTGGCCCCCGCCAGACCGGATTATGACAAGGAGGACAAATTTCAATATAAATTTTGGCTATTTTGTGCATCAAGCAAAAAAATACCAATCATATCATGGTCTAGTCAATACATTTTGAACACTTCGCAGGTTGAAAACCACTAGTATAAATTGTTTATGCCTTTATGATCCATAGGTTACCATGCAGAACTGGTCAATTTATTATAAAAAATGGCATAGATTTAAATAATTTGCATATAATTTTCTCATCATTAAGCCCCTACCATCCATATCACTAAAATGGTATTTCAGTTTTGAGCACTCTCTCACTCTTTAAAAGTGTGTGTGTCTTTGTGAGAACATGTTTATATAAAATCATTTCCCAGGTCCTCTGGGAAGGATGGTGTTTAGATTACACAGGCTGGAGTGCAGAACAATAATGATAGGATCAGCGGCAAGAAGTAGCTCTTCAAAATGTGAGGATTCAGGTGGTGCCTCTGTCCCCCCTCACCGCCACAGCCAGTTCCAAAGGGAGTAAATAAAACATACAGCCTCTCCACATGGCTAAAGATGTAAATATGGACATAAGCCTGTCCCAGGTAAAGTCTAGTCCAACAATATGATGGTGTGGACCATGCTTCTATAAGTAAACTTTGGAGTCAGAAAATGATGTGCTGGTTATGTGTTTGTTTTACTATATTCATGGAGAGCAGATGCCCCCCCCCCCCTCATTGTCCCCCCCCCTACGTGGCTCGTTGGTCTAGGGGTATGATTCTCGCTTCGGGTGCGAGAGGTCCCGGGTTCAAATCCCGGACGAGCCCTTCCTTTAAGGGGCAGTGGTGGCCTAGCGGTTAAGGAAGCGGTTAAGGAAGTAAACAGAAGGTTGCCGGTTCGAATCCCGATCCGCCAAGGTGCCACTGAGGTGCCACTGAGCAAAGCACCGTCCCCACACACTGCTCCCCGGGCGCCGGTCATGGCTGCCCACTGCTCACTCAGGGTGATGGGTTAAATGCAGAGGACAAATTTCACTGTGTGCACTGTGTGCTGTGCTGCTGTGTATCACATGTGACAATCACTTCACTTTTTTTTTTTTGTCGGCAAGCATCTGACGCCCTTACCTAGCACACAATCATTAATTTTTCAGCTATATTAGGTTAATACACATTATTATTATTATTATTATTATTATGTCATACAATTATGACTTCAGCTCACCACAGATATTTTAAATACGTATATTTGACATATTTATTTTTAAATGTAAATGGGTTATTAATGGTATTCACAGATGGTGGTTATTGAACGAAATGAGGGATTTCTATAATGGAAAAGCATCATTTGTGATAAAAGTGTCTCCTAAATGCTGTAAATGTAAATACATAGAGTGACTGAGTGAGTGAGTGAGTAGAATCTGTGGCTCTAAAAGCCTCTACAGAAAAGTAAAGTGGCAGTGTGTCAATAAAGACAATAGACTGGACCAGCTGTTTGCCATATTGCACAGATGCTGCACCGCTGCGTTTAATGTGCAGGCAAGAATATACAGCCGACCGTAAATCCTCAGCTGGCCGAGCCGCATGTAAAATGCTCGGGACTGCTGAAGTGTGGGATCGTCGCAACTACAGCACGTGAAGAAGTGCGTCACAGTGAGGCTTCGAACCCATCTGGAAGTCGAGCTGAATTCACCGGGAAGTGTCGCAGCTACTTTTTTGGGCCGAGGAACGCATTTGTCCCGTAACTCAGGTTATCCGGTTCTGTGCCGGAGCGGTGTGTGCTGCGTTTTTGTGTCTGTGTCATGACAAGAGGGGTGCCAGCATCAGAGTAAAATGCCTCGCCGGCCGGGTTATTGCTGCGTCAGGCCTGCCACTGGTACGGCAACACGGGGAAAAACAAACCCCTACTTCCGACATGCCGCTTCAAGCACCTGCAAATAAGAGACTTGCCACCTCAAATGCCACCTTCACAACTTTCAGTGTAGCTTTTGAGGCCACTTGTGCCCCTGTGTCTGGAGGAGGCAATTTCTTACAGCCGCTGGTGTGCATGGAGCGCCGTTACAGCAGCACGACGCCAGTATAATCAGTGGAAAGTGGAGTTTGGGCTTTTGTGATCAGGCGCTCCTTAATGCAGCAAGACCACGGCGCTTCACACTTGCCAAGGAGTTTAAGTCGGGTTTGCCGTCTCTCAGCATGGCAGATTCTCGCTCTCTTTTGGCTCTTATCTCGGGCGAACATGACAACAAAGGGGAGAGGAGAAGTATGGGAGAGAGGCGAGCTGGGGAGATAGGAAGAGCGCTCCTCTGAGGAGGTGCTTGTGGGAAGTGGATAATTGACTGATTGAGCGGCCTCTCGAAGGAAGGCAATTAAAGGCATTCTCCACCCTGTCACTTAAACCGATTTTGTAGCCGATTGAACTATTTTATTAAATATTAATGTAGTGCCTCACAGCAAAATGGTGGATTTTTCTCATGTTGCTTTTTTTCTACTGCTTTGTACTCTGTTTTTTGTGGTATAATGAAATGAAATAATTCATTGCATGGTCTGGCTAAGTGCTTGCTTCTGACTGGCTGGTAGGTGCATTATTCAAGGGGTTTTACACTAGGTGTTAAAAATATAATGACTTAGAGAGGTAGAAAAGAAAACAACTTCATGCCATTTTTAGCCATTTTAGTCAAATTGCTTAGTTTACAGCAGCTACAACATCTTCATGTGAATATTTTCACTTTAAACCCCTGTAGATTTGTAAGGGAATGATCCGCAGGTGATTCATCTATAAGTGGCAAATAGTCAAGAACAGCTTCCCATCAGGTGATCATAACCACAATCATTTGCTGTCAGCCACAGCATCCTGTTTTCACGTGATGATGCCCAAAATGTGCTCAACTAAGCTGTTTATCAGCAGCACTGAAGCCCTGAAAACCTGCCAGAATTTACTCCATGACAAAGAGGGGCCAGAGTATATAGTACTGATTCATGAGAATGACAAGTAGTTGTGATGCATAGACATATATTTATCTACGTTCGCAAATAAGTATAATTGTTTCAACATTATTGCTGTCTAGAGAAAAAAAAGGATTGCATATTGGCATTTGTTTTTGCTGCACCATTACAAGTGCAATCTTGTCAGTCATATTCAAACATGATGCGGTGTATACAACAAAAGGGCCCTTTTAATTATTTGTCTAGGCTACATCTTATATTGCTTTCTTTATGCTTGAATACAGCACGTTGCTTAAAGAAGGGACAGGAACTCATTATGACCTGGTCTGCGCATGTGAAGGTTGATGAGCAGGGGTTCAGACTGATTGCCATTCTGCTGAGCCCACTTTCTGGATACAGTAAGCATTACTCACAAAAAACCTCAGGCCCACTCCTCAGACTGCATCAGATTTGAAAGGTGAGAAGAAAGCAGTTATGTAAACCACAACATTGACCCCTTCTACTTGAATCTTTGCAAAATGGCCAGGAAAGCACTTATAATAAGCACTTCATCTTCCCAGATGAGAGTTCGGAAGATTGCCTTCTACAGTGGCAAGATCCACTCTCCCATGTCAACCAATAAGATTTGAGCGAGCAATTCTGACCTCGAGCTGTCTCTGATGCAGGGCTAGGAGAGGATTCATCATTCCAGATGCATTTATAATAACAGAAGGTGTAGAAAGAAGGAGAGAAGAGAAAAGGCGGCAGCTGATTAAAAAAGGGAAGCAGCGGGTAATTGAGCTTTGAGTTAATGAAGCAGAAAACTCTCATATACAAAGTACAGAATGTAGCAGCAAGGGCAAAACAATGCACTGGTGACATAACAGCAGTTACCATGACAACAGAGGGAATCAAGGGCGTGGTAGCTGAAGAAATTTGGGATGGATGGGACTGATATGCACATTGCACAAGAGAAAAATAAAAACCTTCCACTCTGAAATTATGGAAAATATTCATCTTTGAAGAGAAAATGATAATTCCACGAATTAAGAACCTGCACCTGTCTCCACAGCTCTGAATGGATAATCAGACTCCATACAAGAACATAAATGTCATAAGAATTATGTTACAATTAATCAAATATATATGCTATATTCTGTAATGTAACAGTATGCTTATTTAATTCACTTGTGATCTTAATTTGATGCAAAAAAATTGTCATAAAAGTTTTTGAAATAGTCCATAAACTATTAAATAACATGTTATTTATACATTTCCTATATTTATTGACTAATGTTTCACTTTATATTTATTTGTCATGAACGTTCATTAATCAGTCCACATGTAAGGCATAAAATGTGATTGTATGTTCACATATAAAATAGAAATGGCCACATTGTATCTTGTACATCTTTGTATGGAGTTTTGCTTCCTGCTTGAAACCACCTGGAGATATTTGCTAAAAGCATCAAGTTAACCAGGTAGCCCTCTTTGTAAGACACCTTTTGGGTCTGGGGCGGTGTGAAAGAAATCACCGCTCCTTCATGAGAGTGAAAGGGTTCAGAATGCACACTCAGACAGTGTTATTTATTTTCTTGAGAGTGCAGCATGTACGGCCATGAAAGTGCCCTGCACCAGAGGTCATTTTTCTTCCAGATGGTTGCCTTTGCACAGTCTCCCTTGCCAAACCGAGATTAACATGTTGCTTTAAAAACTGCAGCAATCACATCAGTGTCTGCCATAAACCAAAGCGCCATATGTGAACAGATATGTAAGAATACCTGAAAGTCTTTGTAAGTCTTTCATGAACGGGACAGAAGTGTGGGTGCAAATGTATTTGTTTGTGTGCCTGGCTCTATTTTTGTATAAAAAGGGGAAAAAAGAAAAGAGACGTCTGAAAGGCTAAATTGCCTTCAGTCAGCTTTGTCTCAGTAAAGGACAATAAAGGCCTGTCTCCCCACTTAGGAGTTTGATGTTCTAATGTATTCAAATTGCAGTTGGTCTGTTATATAAACGTCCCTGCACGCCGTGGCAGAATTCTTATTTTCAAAGTTTGTGGAAAGACATAATTGTAATTTTTGACTGCATAATGTCACACTGAAACATTCTTCCTCCTTCTTTTGCATCATTTTTCACCGGAGCAGGTTGAAGTAAAACAATGTTGTCGTTTTTTGTTGCCTGTCTGGCTTAACAAAAAAAAAAGACAATAGGAGGATGCAAGTGATCATGAAATGAAAATATCAGCTCTGTGGAACAGAGTTTGTTGTAATGTGTTATACTGTCAGCAAGAAACAAACTGAGCGATCTGATGAGATTATTCTGTTTTTTTATTTGACAGCCAGACACTGAGTAGAATGTATCGATTACTCTGTCTGAATCGGGCCACTTGCCAATAACATAAAGAAAGAATCCCCTTACACCAAAGGCAAGCAAAGGTTGTGATCAGTGTACAACACTATAACAGTACTATTATAATAAAATGGCTTATTTCTTATATATATTTCTTATAAATCTCTAGGTCCCATACCTTTTTTTCATTGAATTACTACAGTAATAAAGAAGATAAGTATGTTGTGTGGATTCTGATGCGAAAAAAATGTATATGCAGGGTATTTATGAGCTATGATCATTGCTACTATTAGTAAAATTCCTCTTAGGTTTGGCCAGTCCAGTCTCACATCCTACATTCCCTTCAACATGCTCAATGTTCAACCAGCACTTAGGATCCATGACATGCCTCGCCTGCCATGAATATTAGTGTCAGTGTCTACATTTACATTTTTACATTTAAGGCATTTGGCAGATGGCCTTATCCAGAGCGACTTACAACATGCTTTCAAGTTACCATCGATGAAGTGATCAGTTCTAGTTCATTAGGACCCCAACTAGGAATACAATCTTTTTATTCCCTCTTGTTGTAGATTCTGTACATAAGTTAGACAATAAGAAGTTTACAAGTTAATATAAATATTCTCTAATGAGTAAGGTCTTGAGCTGCCGTTTGAAAATGCTCAGTGACTGAGCTGTTCTGACCTCAAGGGAAAGTTTATTCCACCACCGAGGGGGCAAGACAGAGAAGAGTCTAGATGAGTGTCTTCCTTTTACCTTCAGCGATGGGGGGACCTCCAGCAGTACTGGAGGCTCGGAGTATACGAGGTGCAGTGCGAGGTGTAATTAAAGGCTATGAGGTAGGATGGTGCTACTCCATGTTTGGCATGGTAGGCCAGCATCAGTATTTTGAACCTGATGCGTGCAGCTACTGGGAGCCAGTGGAGGGAGCGTAGCAGAGGGGCGGTGTGGGAGAATTTGGGGAGGTTGAAGATCAGTCGTGCTGCTGCATTTTGTATTAGTTTGGAGGGCGGATGGAAAATAGAGGTAGAAGGGAGTTGCAGTAATCCAGTCTTGAGATTACTAAGTACTGAACCAGGGTGGTAGTAGCCTAGTGGATAACACACTCGCCTATGAACCAGAAGACCCGGGTTCGAATCCCACTTACTGCCATTGTGTCCCTGAGCAAGACACTTAACCCTAAGTTGCTCCAGGTAGACTGTCCCTGTAACTACTGATTGTAAGTCGCTCTGGATAAGGGCGTCTGATAAATGCTGTAAATGTAATGTAAATGAACCAGTATCTGGGTGGCCTGGGTTGACAGATAAGAGCGGATTCGTCTGATATTGTAGAGAAGGAATCTACTTGAGCGAGAAAGACTGGAGAGTCTATTGTTACTCCAAGGAGAGAGCTGTGAGTTGTCCAGGTAAATAGCAAGATCCTGATGTGGTGAAGAATCTGCTGGAATGAATATTAGTTCATGCCCTGTCATGCAAGGACACGATCTTCCTCTATATAGTGTGTGAAAACCTTCTCTCTCTTCCAGGTTGTGGATTCCTTATGACGGTCTCTCTCTAGGGCCCTTCAACATGCATGGTGATCCTCATGGTGTAACAAGTGGCCTGTTGTGTCTAATCGTCCCTTTGTTAAAGCCGGTGTGATTCAAAGATGTACAGAGCTGTTCTCCCATCACATCCCAATGTGTTCCTTGTGTCCCGTGTTTTTCCTCAGATTGCTTTGTGCTGTTCATGGAGTGTGTGTATCGTTTTGTGTGTCATGGTTGGCAGACATGGTGAGGGACAGAGGACGCATAAGCACAACTTCACGAGACAGGATTTAAAGGGCCCTTATCATGAAAATTTCACATTGTGAGATTATTTAACATTAATATGAGTTCCCCTAACCTGCCTATAGTCCTGAAGTGAGTAGAAATGGTAATAGGTGTAAGGAGTGCTTTGGCCATTCTGCTTCTCAGCTCAGGGCGGGTATGGAATTTTACCTCCCATTTCTCATGCTTTCTCCACCCATTTATTTATTCATGTATTTATTTAGGTTTTTTAGCGTCATGTGACTATGGAGAAACAGTGGCTTAATTACATTTTTTTCTGGCTATATGCAGACATTACTTCCTGTTTGTGCCAAACATTGTGGTTGGTGAATGGTGTTGATGATGTCCTTTCCACAAATGCCCCCTTTGCATTTAAAGCTACAGACACCAAAACGGCACATCCTGGCAAAATCTTATTGTGTGACTGGCTAAAAGTGTCTGTAATTCTGCACCAAGGCTGAATTTTGGAAAGATTCTTCAGATACAGTATTAGGGGACCACTAAGACCAATATAAAAACAATAAAACTTTATACAAACGAACAAAATAGGGTAAACAGCGCCAAAAATGGCCTGGTGGCAAATAGAAACAAACAGGGCAGGTTTATACACGAATACACAGGTAAGAACAATCAGGAATCACATTAACACAGGAGGAACGTGAAGGGGAGTATCCCAGACCTGATCCTGCCATTGATTCATACAGGAGCCTTACTGGACTGTTCTCATCAACTCTCCCAAGGCATAGGACTTGAGGGGGTGGACAAGAGGGCAGCAGTATCTTGTGGGGCCCCGCGTAATACACCACCAGAGGGGACTTTCTTCAAAGCAAGGAGTGGTGGATTAGTTATTTCCTTTCATTCTGATCTTAAAAAATTGAAAGAAATTTCCTCAACCCGCTGTGCCCATCATTCCTCTGCACCTTGGGTATGGCATCCATGAAGAAGAGTGTCATTTCTTCCAAAAAGGATCTGGATAACCTCAGATGTTAGCTTAAAAGCAAATATTGGATATTGCATTTCACCAGGGGCTGCATTACATCCCAAAGCAGCTTCTCTTTTCAGGGATTTGATTTCTGTTCCATGTTCAACACCATCAAACTACACAAAAAAGATAACTTTGCAAGCTCACTGTACCCTCATCCACCTGTCAATGATACCCAGCTTTCTAGCAGATGGGAAGTCATGGGTGAGACTAGGAGAACTCACATCCAGAAAGCACTGGTCCATCCCATGAAAGTAATCCTCTCCCTGCTGAAGTGCTCCTTCTATGATATTGACTGCACCTCTAGAGACAATTTTGTGCATCGCCTACCTGGGGATGAGATCGCTGGAAACTGATTGAGGCAATGATGCTCCATAAATCTTTCAATTTGTGAGACACAAATTGAACACCTACTGAAACATTACTCTAGACAACATACCTTATGTTAATAGGGTTCACTTGTGGGCAGTGATGTCTTTCAGAAGGACAATGTCCTCAAACACAATGCAAAAAAGATTCAGAAAGGGTTTTGTGGAACACAACACATTTGAGGTGTTGTCTTGACCTCCAAATCAGCCCATTTAAACCCAATTAAGCCTGTGTAAGATGTGCTTGGCCCCACCTTTAATAAGTCAGAGCTATTTTGGAGGTATGGAGCTGTCACAGATTGGTATATTTTGTCTTTAGAGAGATTAGAACATTACAGTTACATCAAAATATCATGCAACCAAAAAATAATTAGAATTATGTCTGAATAATTTCTCTAGTTCACTACAATGATAATAAATCAGCGCAATTAGATTCTAGGGTTTGGTTGAAACATGAATGCATGTCAAACACTTTGACAACACAATATTCAGCGTTCAGTCAAAGCAAGAAGAACTTTCAAGAGAGGAAGACTCTGGGTCACAATGTGTCTGGCAGAGGAATCATATGCCGGGCGACATGGAACCCTCAGCAGCGTTTGAAGTGGGGAGGCAGAGTAGCAGTTTCCACATTATCTTCTTCTGACACCAGACTTCACACGCCGCAGAGACTGGAAAACTGGGCCATCATGTAATGCGATGGAGGCGGGGGGGAAGGGGAAACTTGACCATTCCACTTCCTCCTAAAATGACACTAGGGAATAGCAGCAGGAAGCTGGTGGGGGCATTCTTCTTTTATTTATCTACTTTATTTCTCTCTTTCCTTCTTTTTCCTCTTTGGCCAGAAGAAGTAAAAGATGAAGCTGTTTGTGTACAGCCAGACTTTCCTTTACTTTTCTTTTTTTCTGAGAGGCTCTTTTAGCCGCTCATCACAAATAGTGATCCCTTCCCTGGCCGTCTGTGATAGGATATTGATTAGGCCCTCCAGCTCTCACCAGAGCCTTTCTGTGCCCATAAAAGCACAGTGTGTGTTTATCAATTTACCTGTTTCTTACAGAGACACTTGAATCTTCACATAATTCTTTTAAAGTGCACTCAAGGGCTACCAGCACACAGCACATTTATCATACATAGTTATTGCATTAATGGGTTCAAATGACCAAAAGCCTAGGTACAGAAAGAGCAGTGAAATGGAATGTTTATTGCAATCATATATTACTGGGTTCTCCTTAATTACAGAGCAAAATAACAAAACAGGGGAAAAAGAATGTTGTAACTTTATATAACTTCCAAAGCCCTGCGGACCTAATATCAGTCCAGAGCAATACAATACATAACTGCCATCATCGTCCTATATTTCTGTGTAAAGAAAATGGCCTCAATCATAAAAAAAAGACACTCCAAGGGCATTTTGTCCAAGCAATTTTTGTTTGGAACTCATTTCATAGTTCTTGTTAAAAAAAGTGATTCATGAAAGGGACAGAATTGAAGACATTATCCACTTGCTCCACTTCACAATGTTGCTCATTGTATGAAAGTACATTAGTTCCATAAGTTCATACGGCATGACTGATGAGCAGTCGACACTATCATTCACCCCAACTGGTCTGTTCGCTCTCCAAAGCAATGTTCTGTTATGAAAAAATATGCAAAAGGTACACAGTAAATGACACTAAAATCTAAAAGTAAAAAAAAACTTTGAGGTGTTTGCACAGTGAACAATGTTTGAGCACTGATTTGGCTACGAGTGGATGATTATAATCTGCTACATTAACTGACCTGAAAATAATAATAATAATCAGCTGTATTAAAATAATTTAGTCTAAAGTTACCATGTAATGGCTATGCATTAGTCCGATTAGTCTGAAGCTCATCATGCCTGTACCTTAGATTAGATTGTTCTACTCCTGCGCTTCCATTTTGTCATGATCCGATCATGACAAAATGTCTTTCATCTGCCACCATGATTGTAGTCACCTGTAGTATGTTATAAATGTTCTTCTATGGTTCTGGCCCACATGTGTGCATTATTTTTGTCACCCGATTCTGTTCTCATGCCCCTGTGTTTTAAATCCATGTGTTTTTGTGTCCTCCCTGCCCTGCGCCATCATGACACATTGACACACTTCCATGGACACATTTACTGTATAAAATAGAATTTGGGTTTGTTTTATAAAATGTGTTTTCTTCTGAGATATCCAGTGTGATGTCCACGTCAAAGTGGTAAATCTGTGTTAACGTCCCGATATTCCATCAAGTGCCAAAGCAACTTTTATCACAAGCGAAAAATATTGTTTTAAAAGTTACATCTACCAGTACTAAAGGGATAAGATTGAACTGTGCTTCTGTAACATGTTTGGAATCTAATACCAATCCGCTGGGGTGGTTGGAATTTTTGGGAGAAATATGAGGAAACGACAACATTAACAGCATCTTGGATTAGCATCCGTGCCGCAGGCTACGTCTCAGGAAAATTTCTTTGTAACTTCCCGCTGTAATTACTTTTTGGTCATGGCCTCCTACCGCAGCCGGGGCATTTATCGTTAGCATGTGACCAGGAGGCCCTGTCCGGAGGACACATGAAGCCAGCCCACTCTTTGTGATGAAGTGGCCTTTTGTATAAAACCTTTCCCCTTATTAGGGTTATTTAACCATTTGCTTGCTCAAGGCAGGGGTCACCAGTGCACTGGGTCAAATAGCCCAAACTTTACCTTCACCAGAGGGCAACCACCGACACACAATTCATCTTCAGCTCGAGTTGGGGCAGGGACTTCAATCTTCAGTGCAGTTCAGGGAATAGCTCCTGTCTGTCTGCTTCTCTCTCTACCTGTCTGACTGTGTCGTTGTAATTATATATAATTTATTAAGTCAATTTTAGAGCTCTATCGGCTATGGCCTGCTACATATTTTAAACATTTTCTCCCTGTAATTTCACACCATTATAGGTTCTCTGTGACATTCTCAATGCTGATGTGAAAAAAGAAAAGACCCCCACGCTGTAATTACTCAATAGTAGAAGTACTGATCTTATCTTAAACTAATCAAAATTGTGTGTGTGTGTGTGTGTGTGTGTGTGTGTGTGTGTGTGTGTGTGTGTGTGTGTGTGTGTGTGTGTGTGTGTGTGTGTGTGTGTGTGTGTGTAAATCGATATGATAATAAAAAAGATTCTGAAGCTCAGAGTGCATTTGTGTGGGAGAAGACTATATTTGGAGAGTCTCCATGAAAACCCATGTGGGAGAAAATGCAAAACTTGTGAAATAAGCAGCACAGGCCCAGCTCATCGCATTAGCTCAGTGATGATCTGAGCCCGGCATCTGAGCATGGCATTTCGAAACGCTGTTAACCTAATGAGGAGAAATAACACAGATAGATCTCCTTGTGCCCCTCGGTCCTACGGCGAGCCTGTTTGATCTGACAAATCTGTATTAACCTTCATCTTCCGAAGTCGTGGCCATTTCCTGTTTGCAATGGAAATAAAACACACACACACACATACACACACACAAACCCTTACCAACTCCCCACACCCCAACCAACCATTATAAATCAGAAAACTTGCCACCTTGAAAAGCTTATATACTTAGTGCTGTCCATTGACAGAGATCTGTCACTTTTCAAAACCCACTTCACACAAGGGGACAAAGGCCAGGCCCTGTACCATGTGTGAGTCCCCTGAACACTAGATCACTAGAGCACTGGGTGATCTCCCATTGAACCCTCATTTCACATACGGACCATTGGGGAGCCGGGATCAATGTAAGATGACTACTATGGGCCCCAAGTGGGATTTTAAAAGGACATGAATGGTCTCCGGCTACATTCTTTATTCACCTCAGGCTTGACCATCAGTCATCCATATAAAGATTTGTTATACGATGCTCTAATCAATATGAGCTGCAAGCTTTTAATAATACCAGTACAGTCGGACAATAAATATTTTACTGGTTTGACACTGATGTGCAATGGGATCTCAGGATCTCCTTACTAATTTTTGCTCGAGAGGGTAAATAAGACCGCAGCCGCCGCACTCCATTAAGAAGCTCTTGGCAACGTTTATCAGCGGGGGATCGCGCGTCTCACAGCCCGCCGAGCGCTGGAGCATGCTCACTTCATGCTATGCATGCTTGATCACAGATTACAACCTTTTGCTCCGGGGATCGGATTTGTGCAGCACTTGAACTTTGTTCTTGCGCCCCCTGTGGATTTTCATGTGGCCCTCTTCTTCTCCTTTTGTGCCATGCAGCTGTGGAAAGCAGGCCCACTGCAAGGCTGGCACTGCCCACCCCATCTCACAGCCTGTGGCGTGTCCCCTATGGTGTTCTGGAGGGGCGATCAAAGGAGACAAGGGATGCATAGAAGGATGAAAGGCATGTTTACCACCTCCAGGTCTGTGCTAATAATAAGCCTCCCAATGGGATTAGGGAGGAAACTAACAAACGGATGCCCCCCCCCCCCCCCCCTCCTGCATCCCACCACCCCCCCTCTACCCCTCTTTTCATACAGGCCTCCATTAGCAAGAGCTCCGCAGGGTCAGCCGCTCACAATAGGCGCCAAGGGCACTATCCCATAACCCTTGACCCTGGAACCCTCTGCACCTGTGAGGCAGATGGAGACAACACCCATGCGCCCACCCAAAAAAAGGGTCACAGAACCGGCCCCAGAGTTAAGACTGGGATACAGGGTTCGTGGCTCAGACACTTAAATTTAATGATGATGATCATAATTATCATTCAGATTATCTGCATTGTTCTGTAATGCTCCTTACTGGGAGGATAATTAAGCAGGTGCTTGTTACCACGGAGATGAAGAGCTACTGGAAGGCAGATATTACTTGGACTTATTATTATTTTGAACTTTCGTGGAAAATACTTGTGTTCACAAAAATAAAACCTGTTTACTAATTTTTTCAATAAAATCATTATTCAGCTTGTCATAACACCCACAGAATTGTTATAATCAAGAATTCTTTTATTGTGAGTTTTTTGTGTATCTTTCTCTTTTTTTAGCATCACTGACGTGTAAAAAAAAAAACACAGGCTGACTGAATATGTGAAGTTTTTTTTTTTTTTTGCAGAACTTTCAGCTGGATATCTTTTGCATTCTGAAAATAAAGAAATAAACAACTGCATAAATAAATAGATCTCTTGTCTACAGGGCACTGCCAAAATCGTGACACTGAGTCCCATTTTCATCTCCATCGTGATGATTCATCCATCCTGCTGGATCTGAAGAACAGCACAGCAAAAGCTAAAACCAGTTGCTCAACATGCATATGGAGCCAAATGCAAAAATATAGAAATGTATCTTGAATTTCTTTAATAACATACTTTGATCTACGTATGTCAAGGCTAAGGTGATTGAGCTCGGTGTCAGACTGTCACACTGTCATTGGGAGCTCCAGCGGACCCATATAAACATTTAGATATTTGGGAGATGTCTGCAATTGATGCCACACATTGTTCACTCCATCACCAGAGCACCATACATCAAATTGACTCCTCTGTACCTACAAGCCGCCCCCAAGAAAGCAATCAGTCATTGGCTGCGTTAAAAAAAGATAAGCTGTCTCTCCTGTCGTGTTCGGAGGCAAAGCCTGTCAAATGTAACACCATTAAAGGGAGAGAAGAGCAGAGTCTCCAGCAGAAGCTTCGAACCTCAGCGATAAAATACAAAAGGTGCCATTTTATTTTGTCTACCTTCTTCTGTGGTCCTGGGATTTTGCTTCATTTGTTTATTCATAATAAACATGACAATTTCAGTTTTTCATTATTGTCTGTCATGAAAGGAGAGTGTAAGTTCATACCATGCAAAAAAATAGGACCATGTTGTGTGATGTTGTGTTTTTATAAAATTAACATTGTTGTCAGGGGAAGAGCCGACATGGCACCATTCACAGTAAAGCAGGGGAATTAATGTCACGGCTGAGTATTTAGTGTTTCAGCCACTGTGCAGATGAGGGAGCGGCGTTTGCACCAGGGAGAAGAGCAGCAGTGAGGGAGGGAGCCACTGCATTTCGTTTGATGGAAGGGGAACCTACCATCAAATGGTTGGTTGGATGTGGTTACCGTGGTTGGGCGAAAGAGGAAGGTGGCGGGCTTGATACGTGGCTTTAGGCTGAGTACTTTCTGCTCAAGAGCGCCGTCAGTGTTCAGATGGGCAGTCGGCAACTTGGATCAGTAGAGGTACAGAAGGGGCGATCCAAAAAAGCGTTCTGTATTCTGTGTCTGGAGCTTTTGGAAAATTCTAATGGCAGCGCTTAGTTTTAGAGCGGATGAGTATTTCAAGATGGCAGTCGCGCTTTTAAAGCCCATGCGGACCCCGCCCACATCTGCTTCCGGGAGGCCACCTGTGGCCTAGACAAATGTGCATAGATAAAATGTGTTCTTAAACAACATTTTGGGCCCATTAAAAAAAAACACATCTGTCACGATGGCTGGACATGGCGAGGAAGGAGGACACATACACACAACTTCATGAGACGGGTTTAATACATAGTACACAGGACAGGGCAACATCACCAGAAAATGACCCAAACACGAACAGACACAACAGGGCAGCTTTATACACTCATATAATCATACACAGGTGAACACGATCAGAGAACCTTGCACAGGACAAACATGAAACTCCAGTCCGAACTCGGAGTAGCCCCTGCCGGACTGGATCATGACATTACCCCCCCTCAAAGCCATGACCTCCGGACGTGCCACACAAAACGGTCCATGAAAGGGGGGAGGAGGTCCATAAGGACGAGTTGCAGCTATCATGCACTGGCGGCTTCAGGCCTGGGCGAAAGCACAACTCTTCCATGGGGGACCGGCATCCTGTCCGCCATCCGCAGGCGCCCGTCACTCTGTCAGTCTCTGACTCGCCCCGCTGGGAAGTCCGCTGCTCTCCTCATCTCGGTTATTGCTGGGAGCACCCAAACTGCGGGACCGATCCCACGCACGAAATTCATCGGTTCTCCCCGCCTCCGGAATCGCCAGGGGGAACATGGACAGTGTGACAGATCCTCTCGACCCCACGGTAGCTTCCGTAGGCCGTCACGCTTGAGGAAACGATAAAAGGAGGACTCATACGCATGACGTCACGAGGGGTTTAATACACATTACACACAACAGGGGAAACATCACTAAATAATGACCCGATGGCAAACACACGCGAACAGGATACCTTTATACACGCCGAACCCGGAGTTACCCCTGCCGGACCGGATCATGACAGCATCAATATCTTTAGTTATATCCCACCCCTTGGAGACCCCTTCCCACTAGTCATAATAAGAATTTTGTTTTCATAAAATGCAAAATTTTTCTATTGTGGGGCTATGTGGTGTGTAGTTCACATTTTACAAATCCAGAATGCAGTGTAAGAGTAGGATTTGAAGTACATCTTGTGAAGCTAACACCTGCCAAGCCATGGTTTTCTATTCTCTAATCTATTGGATGGGGAGAAAAGAACAAATCTAAAAAAGAACAAATTCATCTGGCAGGGACTTTAAAGCTCAGTATGACTTCTGTCCACAGGACCACACTTGTCTGCTCCAACATTAACATAAAAACAGACAATTAAATAGTGTCACCTTCATAATGGCCAATTAAATTTTCAGTACATCCACCATGGTGGTTTGTTCACATGTGTTTTAG